>NC_049173.1:7336846-7649340 GCF_009769625.2 Cygnus olor | reverse complement strand
TCATAGAATAGAAATAGAAATAGAATAGCTTGATTGGAAGGGACCTTCAAAGATCATCTCTAGTCCAATAGCCTGACCTCTTCAGGGCTATCCAAAAGTTAAAGCATGTTACTGAGGTCATTATCCAAACATCTCTCGAACACTGACAGGCATGGGGCATCAACAACTGCTCTAGGAAGCCTGTTGTGGTGTTTGAGCACTCTCACGATAAAGAAGCTTTTCCTAATGTCCTGTCTAAACCTGCCTCGGTGCAGCTTTGTGCAGTTCCCTCACATTAGGTCTTCGGTTACCAGGGAGAAGACACCCGCACCCCCTTCTCCACTTCCCCACTCATTACAACCCTCTGAGCTCTGCCGTTCAGCCAGTTCATCACCCAGTGTACCGTGAACCTGCTGATCTCACAGTTGGACAGTTTGTGAGGAACAGTATTGAAGTCCTTACTAAAATCCAGAAAGGTTACATCCACTTCCTTCCCTTCAGCCACTAAGCAGGTGATCTTACTGTAGGAGATCAAATTATTGAGACAGGACTTTCCCTTCATGAACATGTTGACTCTGCCTGATAATACTTTTGCTCTTTGAATGCCTTAATTTCACAAACAAAGACAGAGATGGAGATTCACATTTTAGCTCCCACTTTTCTCTGCCTGGCCTCCAAAATGCTTAGTAAGAAGTTATGTGCTCTAAAGCAGTCTGCTTTAGGTTTGGAAAACCTAAAACTTGCAAAAGACCTGAACATGATGTGAGCACCTGCAAGTAACACTGGATTTCAATCATCAGTAGTGCAAGACTGAGTTGTAAGACTTGTAAGACAGCAATGCCTTCATTTTTCTACAATATTGTAAAACAAATAGTATCAGTTGTGACTGAAATAGTCTTGAAATTCATTTGAGTTTTGTAACTAGTGTGGCTTGTTGTAGCAACAAATTACACAGGGAAGAAACAAACACAACAGAACAAAAAAAAAAAAGCCCCAAACCATTACATAGAAGATACAGTAGGTGCATTATATGCCTGTAAAGATAAGATTATCTAGTGATCAAAATGATTATAAAGTAAAGGTGTTTCAGATGCAGCTTCAAAATAAATAAATAAATAAATGGAAATAAAATAAGTGGATGCAAATCAATTACCTCCAGCAGCTCATTTTTTTCCTTAGTAATTTTTTCTAATTTTTTCAATTCTCTCAAAAGTTGCCTTGCTTTTCGGAAGACTGAGAAAGGTTGTATTTTCACCCCTGGTAGCTGAAGTGCTTCTTCATAGGACTGTATATGAACTATGGTCTTCTGCATAGGACCAACGTGGTCAAGTATAACCTATTAGGATACAGGATAGATGATGGCTGTTATAGTTGGAAAAATCAACACTGAAAATTTACACTTTTGTCATGATGTGCAAGAGTTTTCTTTGGTGATTTTCCCATATAAGAACAAAGAATATTTTAAACCTAGAACAAATAAGTAAGTGAAAATACATGGTGAGACTGTCAAAAGCAAGAAGAAGATATAATTTACGTTTACAATTCTGCTTTGTTTACATATACATACACAAAGCTTGCTCAGTGACAAAAAAGGGTCACATTCAGAGTAGTTACTATTTTACTAACTGCATCATTTCAAATTAATGAATCTTTGGCAGTGAAGACAGTTTTAAAAATCGCCCAATCCTTCTGCTGTCACTCTAGGCAACTCAGGTTTTCCTTTTTGGCACTGCAAACCAGTCATGAAATGTCATATAATAAAACTAACTATTTTCCAAAGGTCCTATAAAATGTCTTATCACAGCTGAGAAGCACTGCTGAGATGATGACGAACAGGAATGGAAGCCAGGAGAAACCTCTGAAGCCAGCTTTCCTGTCAGCTTCTCATATCACTACACTGAATGGATGTATAGTTTAGAATCAACTTTATCAGTTTTGGATGATCAGAAACGTGCCTAAGTTGATACCACAATACATGTTTTATGGAAGACTCGGTGATCAACTTAGCAAAGACAGAATGGTAACTCCAACTCATAACTTCCTGGTTATCCTGAAGACATACCTAGGCCTTACTAATACTTTTGTTAAATTTCCTCTTGAAGAGATTTCATTTAAATAGCTACAATTGGAACATAGATGCTTATCCTCTCATTCATAAGCATCTGCATCAGGAATTTTTTATTATTTGCATACTATCCAGACTTCAATTTAAAATAAGGCAGTGGGTGAACATCATTTTACAGAAGAAATATTACTTTAGTTTTTCCATATAATGTAGTCATTACAAAACTGTTCGAAGAATAATAAAGTTTTGAGTGGTTTGATAACATTTTTATCTCTCCCCTGATGCTCAACCCATGCTTTTTTTTTGCATTTCAGTCAGCTAACAATATGGACTGCAGCTGATATAAAAGAACAGATACCATAACGCTTTGCTTTATTTTACTCAAACAGAGAAAGAAAAACCATCTGGCCAAGATATCTTTGCAACGAAGTCTCTGCATGCGTGACATGGATTTGTGGTGAGTCACTCCAGCCTACGTTTCTAGAAGCATCTGCTGCATTTTGCCTCAATTTTTGGAAAATAGGGCCTGATCTTCAGACCTTCAGATTACTTACTGTTTGACTGTAAGTGGAATTATGAGCAGTGAGTGTCTTTCTGAAAATCAGATCATAAATTTTCCAAAAATGGAAGTACTTAAATATGGCAAATATGTCTGAAATTGTATGATTTAGTTACATACTTGAGCTGTCTATTGGCATGTTCTTAACAGTGCTTTTGTTTCAAATATTTTATGTCAGACCAGGACTGTGCTTCTTGAAGGGATATCCCAACAGTCTTACCTTAGAGTTTACACTCCACACCTGTCTCGGAGCATGTAGATTCAATTCCTTTCAGCTGATACTAAAGCAGAAGACACTCTCCAGAAGAGAGAACACCCCCAGCCACTAATGGATGTCTAGTCTACAGGACTAGACTGAGGGCTAGTCCAAAGTAAGCCCCCAAGACACATACAGCACAGACATCAGGTCCTCTGAACTGTTTTTCCTACCAATCTGCTCCTTTTGGATTTCACTACTTGCTACTGTAGTCATGCAGCTGAAATCATGACTGAAATAATACTTTCACCCTTTGACCTGAGAATTAGAATATGTGTAACACTAACATGTCAAAATCATACATTAAAAACTTACTCATTGTAGTATGCAGTCACAAAACAGTCTTATGCTTGTGAAAGCTAGTAATTTATGGATAAATATATAGGGGGAAAAAAGCTTTTATGGGAGTTTTCACTGACCTGTCCGTGTTTAAGTTGGTCTTTAGGAGAAAATTCCAACAGATCTTCTGATGACAGGATTGTCTTCATTTTCACAATATCCTTCTCAAACACTTTTACATGAGATTCAATGGCACCCAGTTCCTAGATTTGGGGAACAAAGAACATTTGTAGATAGCATAGTTTAGAAACTCCCTTCAAAAAACAAACTCAGCTTGAATTTCTGCCTTTAACTCTGAACTTAAAAAGAAGAATGAAAAACAGATGCAGCATATGCAGGTCATGTTCAATTGGGTGCTGCTGATTGAAAGGCTAATTATTATAAATTACACGCGATCGTAACTTCTAAATAATTATCTGTGGTCACCTAGTCAGTTTTAAAAACGGAGTATGGAATTGAAATACCCTTGAAAAGTCACATTATAAATTACCAGTAGTGACAACGGTGGTATTTACCAGTGTAAGAAACTAGTCTAATTATACTTTCTATAGGAAGAGACTTACGTCAGATGGGAAAGGGAACCACATACAGTACAGCTCCTAGTTAACTCTCATGGAGACAAAGTCACAAAATAAATTACACTGGAAGGGACCTTGGAAGGTCTCTGGTGCCCCGCAGAGCAGGTCGCATGGGGCCTGATCCTGTTGAGATTTGGGTATTTCCTGAGATGGGGATTTCACCCCAACTTGGGACCCCTGATCTAACGTTTGACAAAAAAAATCTTCTTAATATGTGGATATACATTTCCCTTCTTATAATTTGGATCTGTTACTGCCCATCTCTTCTCTGTACACCTCTAAGAAGAGTCTGGCTCCATCTTGTTTATAGTCTTCCATTACGTAGCAGCAGAGAGTGGTAACATTTCCCTCAGACCCATATCTTATCCAGCCTGGACTGACCCAGCTCTCCCAGACTTTCCTCCTATGCCCTGTGCTACAGCCCCTCAACCACCCTTGTGCCTCTTCCTGGATTTGCTCCAGTATGTCTACGTCTTTCTTGCTCTAGAAAACCCAGACTGGGCACAGTACCCAGATGTGACCTCACAGGTGCCAAAAAGAAGGGCAGGATCATACTCTTGGACTTCCTGGCCACACTTGCTCAGGTAGCTCTGGATGGTGTTGGCCTTCTTGCTGCAAGGCCATAGTACTGCATCATGGTCAACTTGTTGTCCACCAGGACCCCCAGCCTTTTTGGGAAGGCTGCTTTCCAGCTGGTTGGCCTCCAGCTTATATTGGTATCTGGCACAGTGCATTTGCCTCTGTTAAACTTTGTGATGTTTCAGTCAGGCCATTTCTCCAGCCTGTCCAGGTGCCACTGAATTGGAGTCCTGCGCTCCAGCAAGATAAGCTTTTTTAATCTGTTGGTCAACAAGCCCTGCATTTCTTTTTCTAAAAAGAGGGTTCATCAATACTCTTGAACTTTATAGCTTCATTAGATACCAAACAGCTTCTGCAGGTTTGTTTCCAAACAATTCATTTACTCATTGGCAACCCTACTAAAATCCACACACCTTTTTTCTATGCAGACAATATAAGCTGTATTTCATAACATATGGTGAAGCTAAATACACTTAGAGATCACTCAAACTTACATCAGCCACATGCTGGATCTGTGGAAGAATCTCTGCTATCTCATGTTGTAAAGTTGCTACTTGATCATCTGCTTCATTTAGCTGTTGAATTACACTGTCTGTTTCAAAAACTGGTGTTAGCTCCTCCAGCTCCAAGTAAACATTGTGCAGAAGATTTTGCTTTTGCTCTGAATCTTCCAAAGCCATCTACAGAAAAAATAAGACATTAGTTTGCCTCCATCATGGGTGAACATCAAAGTTTTGCAGAGGTTTGGACCTGAAGGAATCAGGTTTAATTTCCTGTACATCACTGACCATTGCATACGTTCCCAAAAGCTTAGTTCAGATTAAAACAAAGGACTCTTAAGGGAACTAATCTGTTGCATCCTGCAGGCAGAAAAACAAGAGGCTGCCACCATGATTTTAAGGGAATCAATTACACAAAATGAGTCTACATGAGCATGACAAGAGTTGTGAAGAGAAAGGTTTCAAACTTGGCGAGAGATCCTAACCCCAAAATAGAAAAGTATGAGATTGTGGAGAAGATTCCTCCCCAGCTCTTGTGCAGTGGCCAGGCTGACCCCAAGTAAATGAATAAGACGTGTCAGACAGACACATGTAAAGGGTTTTCTGCACACCAGCCAGCAGATGAAAAAAAATGCTGCACAAAATATCTGGCCAATTGTACATGATGGAAAGATTCTTCCCATCTCCTGCAGCTAACTGGATAATTTTCTGGATTAATTACAGCACATGTCTTCATGCAGAATTAGTGAGTGTTGCAAGCCATACTTGTGATCCATTCACCTCTGTAGCATGTGAAGGAAAGGACTGAATATAAGTCTGAACTCTAATATAACCCTTGGGTGCATTTCCAGATCCATAAGCTTCCCAGCCTAGAACACATAAAATGTTCCAAACCACAAATGCAAGAGGCAATTGTCAGGAAAATGTTTGATTTTGTTAATCACAATCTCCCCATTGTGGCTATGTGATCTGTAACATATCAGTCCAAAACAGTCAGCTACTTCTTGTAACACAGGAAAGGAATTCTTCAGACCATCAACTTTCTCTGTTGGCCTAAGTCAAGAAGTGGACAGAAAAACTATTTCATGTATGAAATTGCCAGAAACTCTTGGCATTTGCCTGACTCTGACCTTCCCTGTAACATTATGAATGTTTCATTCTTGAAACTATCAGTCAGAATTACCTTCAAGATACAGTAAGAACTGCCTTCCAAATCACAATTCACTCCAAAGTTTCCGTTAAACACACAGACATCAAATCACCGCTTTATCTGCTTTAGATCACACACACAACACAAAACAGAAAGAACGGTATATATTCAAGCAGTAAAAACTTATTATAGCCACGCAGCAGGGTACCAGAAGATAGTCACACATTTTTGGAAGACAGTTGTACTACAGTTCAGCACCTTCGCAAGTCCAACACCAAAAACTACCTATCTGTATTTCATGCATATAAACCATAACTATTTTTCACTTAAATGATTTATTGAAAATAGGTAAGTTATTTATGTCAGTAAGACTCAAGAATGCAAAATCATGCCTTTAGAGAACATCTAGTTCTAACAAGACTATATATGGGCATTAACACTTACCTGAAGGTCATCACTGTATTTGTGTAGGCTTTTTGCAGAGTCATTTTGAGCATCTTCTCTTAGCAAGCAGTTGGTGTTCTCTATCCAAACCTTCATATTCTTCAAGAGTTCATCATATTCTTCCATCTTGCTGGCAGCCTAGAAAATTACAGGATTTTATAAAAGAGAACAAATACATTTCTATTCACTGTATAGCATAAATTCATATATGGGCAAGATTAAAAGAAAACTGGGTGCATTTTATCAAGGTCAGTTGGATTAGCACAGTGAAATAGGGAAGTACTTGTAATTTCCCTGAAACAGTTTCATTATTTCAGGCTCTTTCTTCTAAACAAAAGTAATTTTGGTGTTTATGAGCTTACATTTCATGTGGGCATTGTTGTGATTTATGTGGCAATATTAAATGGGTAGCACATTAGCAGAGCTATAGCAAAAATCACATCACTGATCCAGGGGCATGTACTTCCAATGTTAACTCCTGTCAACTCTGGTGCAGAGCTGGTCCTTTGGGATGGTAGCTGGAGGCAATTGTCAGTCCAGAATTTCTTAGCTACAAAAAGCCAACGCAGCTACAATAGGCTTTTGGCTCTTCATTAACTTGAGAACCTTTGATGATGTTTTGTACAAAGCCTTTATTATTGATTTCTTTCTTAACAGGAAATGATTTTTTTCACATTTGGGTAACTGTTACATTTGCCTCTACCTTGTTTAAAATGGCAGTTCTCCGCTCGGCAAGTTGTGAGACCTGTTGGTACTGTTGAAGGGGGGTCACTAAGATATCCATCAACTCCTGTGCGTGGCAGGAATCCTGCTCTACTATATCATGCACTTCTGCATCCAGTTCATTGAGTTTATAATGCCAAAGGTCCAGCATATCCCAGATTTGCTGCATGTGAAAAGAGGAGAAATGAAATATAAGGTCAGACGCAAAGATAATAGCAGAATTATTTGTACTTTATGTGGGTCATTTGGAATTGCAAAGATTTCCGAACTGATACAACAAGAACAGAACACTCTGCATCTACCAGTGTGATTCATAGCTGAAAAAAAAATTTAAAAAAAACAATTATTTTCCTCTGAGAAAGAATAGGTAAATATTCATCAGGTAAATGCTTGCTTGTACTTTTTCTTTTACAGACAAAGAATGAATGGAGGGCCACTTTACATTCCTGCTAAACCAGGCTCTGTAGAAACAACCAAAAATCTTCTAACACTCACAAAAAATTTTGGCAAAATTACCTTCTGAACTTCTTTGGCTTTCGCAATGTTTTCGCTCTTCTGTTGTAACATCTTTTCAATTGCTTGAAGGCCATTGTTAATAGTCTCTGCTTTTCTTTTCAGCACATACTCAGGAGAGCTCTGCAAGATTTCAAAGCTAACCTGTCACAGTAAAGAGAAAACGACAGTGGAGATTACAAAGATCTGCTTGTTTCTGTGCACCCCTTCACCAAAAATATTAGAATTCTTTTTATGTTTCTCTTGATGAATCGCTTCAAAACACAGGAATATGATTACATTTCCTGTGAGAAGCATTAATGTGACCAGGTTCAATGTTCACATCTTGTTCAATAATTTCCCCTTACGTGATAATAATTACCCTTACTACTGGTCAAAAAAGGCAATCCATGAATTAAAAAAACAATAAGGCATTGCAACTCCCTGGGTATTTTGCTTCGGCTACCCCTTTTCTAATCTGTAATAGATGCTAATCATTGCTGCATTGTGGAAAGGGTCACATTCTTGTAAGAACCCTAAAATGGCACCATTATCCTTCAACTATTTTTTCCATGTAAGAAATATGGAAATGCATCAGTATATAGTGAATTCCTAAATATAAATTTAGGAAATTTATAATAAACATAAAGAGCTTCAAGCCCCATAAAGCATGTGGAACTTAATTTTATTCTTCAGAACTCCTCAAAAATGAAAAAATCAAAATACTGAAGGGCCTGATTTCCTATGTAAGGAGAAAAACTCTCAAGTACGCTGAAGTTGAGTAATAGCCTAAGCAGAGAACACAGTGAGGTACCAGGTTACCATGAACAAAATAAACTGCAGGGAGAAAGTCCTTGCTTGCCCAAGGTGACAGCTTTTCTTACTGAACCCTGTTTGCCATTAGGGTCAGCCAACTACCAGTGAATTGTTAAATCATGGTAAATTGTTTGTGTGCTGCAGCCCTAGTATTTATGGGACTCAATTACACATGCACATTGCACAGCTTTATGCTGTGTTGATACAAAAGATTTCTGTTTTACGAGTTATTCTGGTTTGCAACTACATACACCAAAATACTTCATCCTTTTGTGGGGAGAGGAATGAAGAACATTATGTATTTAATAAATGTTTTTTTTTTTTTTTTAATTTCTTTATTTGTTAGTTTTATTCACGGTATTTATTTACAAATTCTGATGGGCACTGTCAGAACAACATAATAATACCCATGCTAAGGTACTTTATTGATAAAATTACATTAACTAAAATAAGTTTATAGCAAAAAGAACTATAGTCCTCCTCTCAAATACTCCTGATTATAAAAAAAAAAAGTTTTCTTTAGGCATTTAAAAAAAAATCCAAGACAGTTTGTATTGTTTTCCACTACTCAAATATGAAAAGTTTCCAGGATCAGTTCTTTCACTCCAGCATGTAGTATATGCATTGGGATAATCTTTTATCTCAGAAATTGAATAAATACTGTTTTACTCCCCTTCTCCTTCTCTCTCCTAACCAGTTGTTGGTTCTGGAAAGAACGGTTCTATTTTGAAATAGAAACTATAAAGTTAACCTAATTAAAACTAATAAGCAGTAATGAATGTCTCTAAATATTTAATGCAACGTCAAATGAATAATTTGATAGACAGTAACAAGTAACTAGATTGAAAAATTGTTTTATTAAACTTTCAAGTTGTATCAAATTAACTGATATTTAGCCTTTAAAATTACCATTAAACATTATTATTTCTGCAGGAAGGTAACTGAAAGGTTTTTTTTTCTTTTTAAAAATAACACAAAAGAAAAAATAAAAATGAAATTAATTATATCAGGCTAAAATTTCACTCCAAACTTACAGGATTACTCTATTTTCCTTTCATTTTGTTTTCAGTTAACTGTTTGTACTCCCTGTATACAAAAAACATTGCAAAATGCCAAGGCAATGTTATTTAGTTACCTAAATTCTCTGCCTGCTTTTAAAGGCATGCAACTATGTCCCAAGGAGTGATACCACACCATGATGCCCTACCATGTGTGAAAGTTAAACAAAAAGAAAAATTGTTTTCAAAGGTTTCATTTGACTCAGTTTTAAAATCTCTCAGTTAAGCTAAGCTAACTTCCCAATCAACTTTGACTACTAGTTCAGTTTAAGAATCAGAATGGATAGAAGAGAGCAACCATATCATACCCAAGACCATATTGCTAGCGATTCTGCCATGCCTTGTTTGAACAACAGCAAAAAAAAAATAATAAATAAAAAATATATATATAATATATATATATACACATATATTCACAGTGCTTACTTCAGATTATTCTAAAAGAGGACAGTTAACAAGACGATTTTTTTTCTCCTGCGTAGCCTTTCACCAAGAGGAAGAACACAAATGAAAAATAACTGTGTTTCAAGTTTAAGTTCATAGTTATAACATTCATCAAATCTTGCACCAAATCTTTACTTCATTACAAAGAAGTATATACGAAAATCACATCAACAGTTACCTTGTCTTCTAGGTCTTGTAATGTTTTCTTGCAGTCCTCCAACTGTGCTTCAATTTCTGCAGGAACTATTGCATACATTTCAGAATATTTGATCCGGAGTTTTTCCATGATATCCTTAAGAGTTTGACTCTCTTTACCAATCACACTCCGGACTTCCTACAAAATTAAGAGAATTTCAGCATTTTACCCGGTTTTTACTGAGTACATGTACATGCATGTATAGATTTATATGTGTATATATATATTTACATCCATACATGTTGTGGTTTGTATTTCCTACCATGACTATGATTTGGAAAAGTTGTTTTTGTGATATAAAACCTACTTTGACTACCTCTGCAAGCAGATTAGTCTTGAATAATACTCGTTCATTTAATCAAATGTTGCTTTTCACTCTGTAAGAATTAATTAAACTTGATACTACTCCTCCTCAGACAACTGACACATTGATGTTTATTGACTGGTATAACAATGAAATCGTATGAAGTGCTCCTATGACTAAATGTTAACCTTTGTGCTGTCCCTTTTGCCAAAAGCGCATTTCCTCTTTGAAAGATGTTTAATAGCCAATGTTCATTCCTTCATTATTATAAACAACACAAAAGCCACAGAAATCAACAGGTTTCAAGCTGAAGTGTCTGCTTTCAGGCAATTATGCACAGCAGCACAGCAGGCTCCTTTCAAAACAGTAGTTTCCAGTTCTGCATGAAGAATGTAGGTTTTATGAGATAAAAGAAACTTGAACAACTGTCTAGAGCCTGTGGCCTAGAAATAAAATCTGATCTAAGTCCTCTGAAAGAAGAAATTCATTTGTTCTGAAGGTTTTCTAGAATTTAAAGTTGGAATTTTCTGTTCTATGATTCCTTTTCCCAAAGTTTGAGAAACTCGAATGTTAGTCATGTTACTGGGGAAAAATCTCCTACCAGGCATTAAAATTAACATCCTTTTTTTCTTCAGTCAGGAGTAACGGTAATCCATTAACTCCCAGCCTTTGCTTGAGAATCTTTTCCCTCACACAAACACAATGCACACAAGATGTATGTAAGAGCCTGAAATTGATTTGTTTCCTGTCATCCCGTGAAAATTGGCTCTGATACTAAAAAAAAAAAAAGGGGGGGGGGGGAAGGGAGAGGAAGAAGAAAACGAAAACCATGAAAAAACTGCATGCCTAATTCTACCACAGAGAAAGTTGTTGTACAAATTAAGATTGTGCCAAGATTTATAGGAGTTTACAGATGCCCTAACTTGAATTCACAAGAATCAGTTACAGCATTAGTCTCCAAAGCAAAAGACTTTCTGTATATTAAAGTATGCTCACATTCCATAGAATATTTAGCCGGAAAGCATTTGCCCATCAAAACTGCCCCATTTTTTTTCCTAAGGGACTAGTTGATATCACTTTTCCATGTGCATATTCTTCTTTGTTGTGAGCTGAAACTTTGCCAACCAACCAACTTAGATTTGTCATCTGGAAATGAAATAGGCATTTTCATTCACTAAACACAAGGGAACCCCAGATAATACTATAGATTTTATAGAAACCAGATTTTCTGTGGAAGTAGGGATGAATTTGCCCTGCAGATTTTGGCTTGCTGGTGTTTGAATTAGGTAAAACTAAAAAATCTTTCAATATTTTCAGCTGAATGTTCCCAAAAGAAACAGGCCCGTTGTGACATACTGCTACTAAGAAATCATCTCATAAAGCCAACATTCTCTACAGACATTAGCGGGCTAGAATAAATAAATTAAAGTTGGTGCAGAGTTAAGGCTGGTGAGGACTATGTTCCTCATCACAATTTGATTTCTGAAAATCATTTACCAGCATTATCTCTACAATGTCTGCAGAGAATCTGTGGAACATCAAATCCAGAGCATCTGAAGCTGCCCTGGCTAGGTAGGGGAGGAAGATGTGCGGGATGCATACTAGGCAGTCATTCCTAAAAGGCACACAACTGGCTGTGAATCTCTTTGCAATCTGAAAACGCTTCTGTGCCTGCTATCTGAACCACGCAGAAGGAGAAGAACACAAACCAACCACATGGCAGGGCCAATCATATCCTGCTGAGCTGGATTCATTCTCCTGTAAGTCAATGTGCATGTACTTTGCAATAAATTTCATTTGGAGCAAGTTCAAGCCCCAGCACAAAAGACAATATATTCCAAATGTCTCTACAGAATAAAAGACACTACCAACCTCCAGTTGTCCTGCCTTTCCGCCAGCATCTTGGTCTAACATAGATGCAGCATTCTGTAATGCATTTTTCACAGCACTTATTTCTTCACTTATCTTGCTCCTCTCTTGAATTTCAGATTGTACCAAATCCTTATGGTCTTGAGTCTTTTCATACAACCTATGAAAAATTTCCAGCAAGAATACATTGTGTTAGACTCTACACTGAGTAGAACTTATCAAATAACATGCTTAATACAGGAATTGTTATATATATCCAGAACCGCATTTGCCTGTATTTTGATATTATTTTGTGTAACTAAATCTCTGAGTTTCTGCCCTTTACTGCCTCAGTTTCTTCAAAAGGGAGTCTTCAGATATTGCTAACCAAAGTATGTTTAGTAAATCAAACCAGACAGCATGCACATTTAACCAGGAATGATGTTCCAGAAAACAAAAATCAAAATCTCAGGAGTCTGAAAACCCTGGCAGAGAAAAAGACATTAACAAAGATTTCCATGTCAAAAAATAGGCATGGAAAATGGCAAGTGCAGTCACAGATTTGCAAAAACCTTTTGAGGTAAATTTTAAACAGTAGCATTCAGTAAGGTAAAAGTTGCATTGGGCAAAATGTGCAAGGTCTGATTTTCAGAAGAGTAGAAGACCCACACATCTCATCAAGTTCACAAGAGCTTGGAGCCTCCACAATGAATCATCAATCCTTCTGATTTCTTATATATTTGAACAACAGTTGCAGCCCACACATGACATGGCCAGGCTCAGGTCTTCTCCCCAACTAGTATCTCCTATTGCCCATGCTAGAGACAGCAGGTCAGTTAGATGGACCACTGGTCTGACCCATTAGGGCTTTTATTATCTTTTTACGTACACTACACCTTTCACATACTTTTCAATAACCAAAAAAAATGCTGTGCTCCTAAGTAGTCATATGTCATAACTTCCACAAAAATTTTCCATCACTTACTTTTTACAGCGGTCCTGCATTGTCTTTATCTCACATAAGGCAGGAAGGACAGCTTCTGCCTCAGTATTTTCAGATGTATTCAGGATGTTCTTTATTCGGTGAAGAAGTAAGAGTAAGAGGAGCTGTTGTCGGTTGATGTTTTCCTCAAATGAGTTCACAAAATCTAGTAATTCTACCAGTTCCTCTCTGGTGGCCTTTTCTTTCTCTTTAAGGCTTTCTGGCTGTTCTTCCTGGAGCTTATCAAGAATTATTGTTTCTCGTTCCAGCTAAGTAAACAGCATGGCAAAGAATGAGATAAAGTGCTTTTTTATTCCATCACCTTAAATCACATTATTCATTTACTCATACACATAACTAAATACTGGGAATTGCATAGCCAGAGAGCTTGAAACTCTGAAGTGTGCCAGAACATTTGAGTTTGCTCTAACAAAGCACCTAACTACACACAGAGTGATGCTGGGTTCACGGAATTTATTCTATAAACATCCCTGTCATATCTGACTCCAGATCCAAGAAAGTCTGGAGGTTAACTGGCTGATCAGTGGCTAGGAAATGATGTTCTGTTTTGATCTCAGTCCCTTAACATGTAGTTTTACTATACGACAATCCCAGCTCTATAACATTCCCCCAAACTTGCAGTTTGTTAATCAACTCACCTCTTCGTTGATGAATTTCCATTCCTGTTTCAGTTCTTCACAGTTAATTTCCAGCTCTTTCGCTGCCTCAAGCAAACCCAGCCAATTTTCCCAGAGCGCTGTTACAATCCTGCCCAGGGCCTTGTCATTTCCCTTGTGTAATCTCATCAGCTCTCCTGAGATCTGCCTTAGCTTCACAAGATCATCTTCAGCCGAGTCAATGCTGGAGACTAAAATCTTGTATGAAAAATAAACAAGCAAATAAATAAAATACAGGATCCTCTACTAAAATGGCTATCCCTCCCCGGAGCTGGCTAAATGAAGTTTTAATGAAGGAATTCTGTATTGGCTAAGACTGTGAAGAAAGTTAGGGTAAATAAAACAAGCAAAACAATCAGAAGAACAGTGTGCACAATATACTAGGTTACTTTCACTTTATGGTTATTTGGAAGGGAAAGGAATGAGCTGGAGTTACAGTTACATAATATACAGAGTCTGTAATATGATGAGTACTACAAGAGCAGACAGCAGAGAGGTTCATTATAGCAGAATTATCATAGGGAAGAAATAAGAGTCCTGGCTGGGGAAATAGGAAGTTCTCTGACTTTCCCATCTGAGGGAAAGCAACAGCAATGTGAGAAATCTGATCGGTCTTGGTCCTGCAAAGAAGTGAGGGACCTGAACAGAAATGCAACGCTATCTTAAGCACAGGTAATGTTTGATTTCTACAGCAATAAGATGTACTCATTTTACTTGGCATATTATAATCTGGTCTTCTTATAGCTATATAAATATATTTTGTGGTTTTATATATACATAAATAGAGGATAATTGCACTTCTTCCTACTCTGGTATCATATGCTGTGCATAACTGTACCACAGTTTTGCATGAGTTTCTCAAGTTCTTCAGAGCCTCTCTTACCTTGCTTTCTTCTAAGTTCTCCAAAGCTTCCTTATAAGACATTGGTATTTGGGACAAAGACTGAATAAGCATCTTTTCCAGTTTGTTAAGATCATCGCGCACCTTATCTTTGCTTTCTGTATATCTTTTGTATTTTTCAAAATACCTGTAGGAAACGATTATAAGACCAACAAAAATTTGTGGTTACTTGTCTCTCCAATCATAATGCCTACTAGAATAAAAATAAATAAATAAACTTCTCAATTAGTAGCCATTACTAATTATTTTCCAATTTTTCTTCAATTAGCATTTTTTACACACTTCAGGTCCAAAATCTGAGACACTATAGAGATTCAGGTACAAATGCTCCACAGTTAAAGAAATGTAGGTATGTATACCATATATGTGCCAAATAGCCACTCTAAAGAATTTTATGTCTTTAAGTTTCCATCTTCCTCAGAGATTCCCAAAACTGAGCTCTCAGTTTGCAACACACATCCTATTTGTCCCTACAGTGTGTGATGCGTACAACTGTAATTTCTTATTTCTATTGCTTCTCATCTCTTTCCTATTACCAAAGCCTTGAAAGTCATCCAACTCATTGATTATAAAAGATTTTAAGATTATGCTCAACAGAATCAGAAGCACTGGATCATCAGCAAGCAATTTAAAAATCCTTTCTATATCTCCCAAACTTGTTCTGTACATTTATCTGAAGGCTTTTCAGATCTCTTCTGTACCTATATTTGAAAGAAGGCTGTGGCTATGGCCTGTGTTGTTTGGTCTTGATATTCTCAAGTCATATGAATAGTTCATGGAAGACATGGATACGGGGCCCTCTGAAAACTGTTCTAACCTGCACCAGCACTGAACTAGAGACTGTGAAAATGTGCTTTCTTATTATTCTGGTACCATATAACATTCAGTCCAGCCCCATGCATATTTTCTGGAATATATTAAAAATGAATGCACTGTAAATTACTAGCAATATGATTATTATCTGGTAATTTTCTTTCCATCACAATCACACCTGGGGAAAACAGAGTTGCTTACAGCTCTTCCTGCTGAATTACCTGGTTCTATCAGAGAAAAAACAAGACTAGGCTGCATTTAACATCATAGTAAGGAATATGATCTAGGAATATGAACCTACCTCCGTTCATCAGCCTCCTTTCTCTGAACCTTCTCCCTTAATGCTAAACTCTTATTGACAAGTTCTCTTAAAGTATTTTCCAGATTTATTTCGTCTTCTGGTTTCACTAGTTTTTTCAGCTTGGAGTTCAACTTTTCTATGTCAGCCATTGCAGAGTCAAACCCTTCTTGTTTCCACTGTGGGGTTTGACAGGCCTCATCTGAGCTACTGAGCTCTGCTGTGGCAGAGTATACTTGAGCTTCATAGTCCTCAAGGAACTTGGCAGCCTTCTGAACAGCCTTGGTATAAAGCTCACCAGTCTTACATGCATCCTGCAGAGCACTCTGAAAGTGTTAGAAAGAAAAAAAAAAAACACAATCCAATCAAGAAAGATTGCTGTGTTCCTCTGAATGACCAGATGGCTTTCTCAGAATTTCACACGTGGTTGGTTGTCTTCGAGACCAAAACTCCCAGAAGTGGCCTGAGGTGACAGAGAATGCATGGCAAATGCACTCTGCTACCCAGGTAGTCATACAGTGGTGCAATAACGTGTGGGTTGATTGCTCTCAAACACAGGGGGAGGGGGTATGAGGTAACTACCAATTCTGGAAAAAACTAGAGTGAAGGATGGTAGGACACAAGAGTCATAGGATACATTACAGAAATGGAAGTACATGTCCTGTACAAGGAAAACCCACATACTGATGATTATAATCTGCTCCAGAGGCTACCTCCCAACTATGACTTGCCAAACTGCTTCTCACTAAACCCTCTTCTTATATTTATTTATACACAGAATGATGTGTGACTTGGCCAGCTCTTGGGATTCCCACAAGGCAGAGAATTTTTGGCATTATGCTTCAAACAAGATACCCAAGCAGTGAAGGAGAAGCACAGCAAATCATGAAATGTGGCAGCAGGATCACTACATGCATCAGGGTCACTAAGTCCCTTCCCCTGTTATCAGCTGTTACATCATATTTCCTCATTTGTATCCACTGATCTCTTGGACACAGTCAGGACACAATTCCAGAACCTCTCTGCTATGAGGGTTACCACTCTTCTGGTTTCCAACATACTCATGTTAAAGCCTCAGATCCCAGCTGCCTTTCCTTTGCTCACCCTCCCTGAGGTGCAATCACATTTGTTCAACATGCACTTTATTCTCCATGAACGTTCCCAACTGGTAAGCTTTCTGTTTGTAGTAGAAACAGAAAAAAACAGTTCTGTTTTTTTCATCACTGTCACTATTAAAAACGTTAGATAAAATCAGTTCCACGATAGTCACAGGGCAACTGCACCCCGTCTCTTTCAGCTTAGTATTTCAATACAAACTTTTCTCTCTTCCTCTTTACCTTTCCTTTCTTGTGCTAATCCCCACTAGTTGATTATAATTAAACTGAATACAACTAATTTTGTTTGTATCTTTAGTTTCTTATAATGATTCCCATCATACCCACCAATGCAGAGAAGATATTGGTCCAATTCAGTTATGAGAGTGAAAGGAAAATGTAAGTCAGGAAAATACAAACACTACAGTCTCAGACATCTAACCCAATTCTTGGGAGAAGACATACAGCCATACCTTACTTTTATTAAATATACTTACAACACGGGCAGCAATGTCTGTCTTCAGTTGTAGTTCATGATCTTGCAGTGTCTTCAATTTTGTTTCTATATCAGCAGCAAAAGATTTTTCTTCTTCATTTTCCCTCTCTTTTTCCATTAGATATTTAATAGCAGAAAACTCTGCTGTCATCATACTCTGAATTGCTTCCCATCGCATCTTTTCAAATTGCATCATTTTCATGTCTACTAGAAGTGGCTGCTGGAGCTCTAACTGAATATGCTTTATGGTGTGGAATATATGCTCTACCTCATTCTGGATATCTTCCTTATTTACACACTGGAGACTAGAGATCAAGTTTTGAAGAAGCTGAATCAATTCCTCAACATCTTTCTCCAGGCTCTTTATTTCTTGCCTCTTCGATTCTTTGAATGGTGTATCAAAAACCTCATTTTTGTTTATTTGATTTTCTACCTCCTGTGTTAAGTACAAAATTTGTTGAACTGTCTGAAGCAGTATTGTGCAGATATAAGATTTTCAGCAGCAGAAGAGCTAGAACTATCATTTAGCTTACTAGCTTCTTTTCTTACAGTGGATGTCATAGTCCAGATTTCATTTAATAACGAATGAATATTATCCCATTCCCTAACAACATTATCAAAGTGCATTAGCTTCCCTTTAATTTTATTTTTAATCTTTAAAAATTGAGTTTGCAATTCATGCAATTCATCTAGCTGCTGTGAATCCCAGTTTAGACCTATGCATTCAAAGATTTCTCTGTACTTCATCATTTGTGACAAATTAGACTGAAAACATAATACTTTTTCTTTAAGTGCTTTGCATTTATTCTTCACTTCTTGTATGGCACCTAGTAATTTATCTTCCAGGTTGACTTCACCACACTGTAGGTCATTAAGATCTTGTTGCAATGAAGTTATTCCTTCAGCAAACTCTCTGTAAACTGCTATTTTTTTTCCCACTTCATGACATTTATTCTGAATTTGCCTCTGTGTCTTCCTTGCTCTATTCTTCAGACTTCTTAATTGGTCAATCAAAAATAATTGTTCAGATAGGCTCAGTTCCCCAGCTGTGATCTGACTCTCTTCACAATGGGATGAGATAAGCCCATCTATCTCTTGTATGTCCTTTAAAATCTCCTTTAAAATGGCTTGTTGATCAACTAATTCTGACCATGTGCTGGTTTGGTTCATGTCAAGCCTGGCAAGTGTCTCAGCATTTCGAAGCTGACAGTGAACTTTTTCTATTTCTGCAGTAAGTCTTTGCCTCTCCTCCAGCTGGAGCTCTAGGTGCTGTAATCTTTGAACTGATTTTAAAACCAGAGCCTTGTATGAATTCTGTAATGCTTGTAGGAGGAAGGTCATATCAGAGATCTCCTCTGGCTTCAAGTTGGGAATGATGTGCTGGAGCTCTTTATCCATTGATTCAATCACAGGCTCTCTGTCTAGAACTTCAGTCCTCATAAGCTGACAATTTCTGATCTGTGATTTAACATCACTGGGGAAAAGTGCTGCTTTCTGATCAAGAGAGGACAGTGAATCTTTTACCCATGAAATATTTTCTTTCAGCTTGTTCATCACTTCTTGTTTCTTCAGAGCAGGACCAGTGATCTGAACATCCTCTTCAGGCGTTCGTTGCTCTGATAATGCTTCCAGTTTGCTCTGCAAATCATGTATACAGTTCTCCAAAGCCATCTTTTCTTGATCACTCCAAATTCTTTTCATTTGCAGTTCAATCCTTCTCTTTAACAGAGAAAGACCATGTTTAATGTCTTGTAGCTCTGTGGTCCAAACTACAGGGTAATTGGCTTTTTCTCCAGCTGAGGAATGTAACTCTGTTTGTAAATATTGTTCTTGTATCAGCCTCTGAATATCCTGTGCTTTATTCATAAGCATGTTAAATTCATTGATTTCTGCCACCACTTGATCATGCTTCTTTTGCACTGTTTGTTCCATGTGTTGCCACCACTGCTCCAGTTGCCTCATTTGGCTTGCTGTTAACACTTTATCCATGCATGTTAAGTGCTGAGATAAACTTTCTTGCTGAGCTTTCAGCTGGTTTAAAACATCTCTCTCTTTATGTAATGCCTGTACACATGCTTTAATTTTCTCCAGAAGAACTGTGTTATTCATAGGACCCCTGTCAAAATATGAACAGGTTTAAATAAACGACAATAACAAAAAAACACAACTTCTAAAACATGGACTGTACATACTTTAAGAGAATTTTATCACACAGAAAATGATTCACTCACTTTATTCACTTAATCATATATATTATCATTCTCTCACAAACATCCTAACAATCACTGCAATATGACTTTCATGCTTTTCTGTAGTGTTAGTTATTTCTAGATATCTCTGCAGGTAAAGGTACATTCTAACGTATATTCTCTTAAACAGCAGTATGTACTAATACAGAATAGGCCATTTCCTATACATTTTTTTAAAAAATCAGCAATAGTGTTAAGTCATCTCTAAGTGAATAAACAACATTTTATAGTAATTTCTGATTTACAATGAAAATGAAAGTTAGAAGAAAAATTTCAAACATTCTCATTCATTCAGGATTAACCTGGAGGTGTGCACCTACCTCTCCTTTATTTCCAAGAGTATTCTGAAATTACCACCTAAAATACACTTAGCAGCTACATTTTTATTCAATCCTTTCCATCTCTTTGCCACAAATTAACAATTTCACAAATCATTTTATAAGGTTTTCTAATTAATGTGATACATTATTGTGATAGATAGGCTAGCTCCATGTTTTTGAAGGCTAATTTATAAAAGGTACTAAATATTTTGTGTGCATTGGTTACCTTTGGACTGGTACTGCAGTTATTTATTGCGACAGAATGCTGCATTCTTACTATCAAATAAGCTGAATCATTGGAGTTATGACATATTTAACTTAGCAAAAAATTAGAATTGATGAGTCCTTAAAAAGAAACAGTGCTCCACTTTCATAGCTTATTCATCCTAAAGAAAAATTAATATTTCATATCTGACATATTTTTTCAAAAGTATTTTAATGCAGCATTCACGTAGGTATTTAGCACAGCAATCATTTCTTTGTATTGCCTAAAAAATAAAATGAGTAGATATTGCAACCACCACTAATACTTCTGTTAAAATGCTTTAGATGCAGTTTTAATACCACCTTACAAACCTATGAGAGTTCTGCTACCTAACATTAATGAGATGGGTAAAACACTGTAGGTCTCAGCATTATTGGAGCATGGTACGAAATTCAGTCTAGGCTACTTGCATCAGCACTATTAATTTAAGGATCATATTTGTTCTGCTACCTATTAACAGAACCCCTCAACTATACTTACATTTTTATGTTATCTTTTTCTGTTGACAAATTTTTCATTGAGGACTGAGCAGCAGAAAGGTTTTTCTGGTACTCATTAACTAAAGAGTACTGTTGTTGCTTTACTGTCTTAACAGCATCTAGTTCTTGAAGCAGCTTGTCCCAGCAGGGCACCACAGGCTCTGAGGTTTGCAGCTCTGCACTGTTCGATCCTGTTGCATTGGGACATGCTTCTTGACTCAGACACAAAGATTTTGCTTTCCACGTTTCCAGTTCAGTCTGTAAATTCTACAATCAAGCCCACCATAGAAATAGGATTAAAATAGGATTTTAACCACTTTCAGCACAAAATACAGTTAGATACTGATACATCCACATACATATGCTTGTTTGGTCACATGTGAAGAGCACACATGCTTGTGCATGTTACAGAGGCACATATGCAATCATAGGTGCACTATAATCACTAGTACAGTCTAAAAGAGCAGTACAAAAGATGGCATTCACATAGACATATCTGCATTAAGGCAGTGTTTGTAGATTACCTGTTATGCAAATCGTCTAACACAGAGTCAAACCTCAGTCAAGATAATATACAACAATTTTGTGTTGTCTGAGTGAATCACACTTCTGTGAGTGTATCACTACATTAACAACGAGGAATGGCTTTGCAATTTCCATACCTCCAGCTCTTTCAGTTGTTCATTTATGAGCACGATATCCAGTTCAGCCACTTCATTTTTCAGCTCATTGACCTTTTGCTCCTCCTCAAAATACTCTGTGTTTACTTGCACTCCAGGAAGTAGTTCCTTTTGGACAACCACTTCTGCACCTTCTTTCTGCAATGCAAAATAGTATTTTTATTCCTGACGAATTTCTAAAACAGTAAGTTTTCTGACTGCAACACTTTGTCTCGTGTTTAAACCATGATTAAATCCTGCTGTTGCTTCCCCCATAGCCTCTGTGGATCACCCAGGACCCACAGGCTGGGCCCTCCATCACTACCCCAGAGTCATTCTGGCCTGCCAGCACTGTTCAGACAGTTGGGAAATCTCTGTTCATCACTGGGAGTTTGAAACTCTGACATCCCCATCTTTAAGTAACATCCTTCCTGTAGCCACCTCTGTTACTGATAACTCAAATTCACAGGTCTATCTTGTCTTGTCCCCCTCTGCTTCACACATTCATGGGCATTTAATCTCTCCTCAAACCCTGGTCAGCACCTGCATCAATATACTGCTGTGCCCCTCACTGGACCATATCTTTTACTTTTCTTCACGGGGCAACTCATGCATGAAGAAGCTTGGTTGGGACACAAAACCATTACTGTGCCTGCTGTGAGTTCTATTCAGAATTAGAGGTAAGATGAGAGGCATTAGGGAGCCGTCTCTCAAATGGAGTGAGAAGAAAGGGAATGGGGGCTCCAGAGCCATTCCCTGGCATTGCTATCAAGTCCCACAATGACAGAAGGAAATGCCACTGGGGGTATAGCCAAGTTTAACAGCCCATCAGCTGAGCTCAGGTTGCTGCCTAAGTGGATGCTCTTGGCTAGCCCCAGTTCAGATGCAAAACATAATCCTTTAAATCACCTTCAGCTATTGTGGAAAACAATATAAATAAAATTTCAAAGACTCATCTGGATCACACAGCAATACCTTAAAAATCTTTCTGTATGCCCATTTCCCAGTAACTGTCTGGTGTAAACTGTGATCTGTTCCAGGTATAGACTTCATGTGAGTGAATGCATACAAACAGAGATATGACTACAGTGTGAGCTTCTTCATGGTACCAACATATAAAATGAGCAATAACATATACTTCTGTATTGATGCTTTAAATACTGTTTTACTAGGAAGCAGCCAGCTGTCCCTGCTGCCATATCACTTCTTAGCGGTCACTGTTCTCTGTCTGTCTCTCTGTGGGTCATGAGTTATCCAGAATGTACCTGCTTCCAGGTGTGGAAAACACGCAGCACATTGCAGACATTACCCCAACAGAATAATTCTAATTATTTGAATTCTTCTGGTTACTTTCAGTCAAAACTGAAGGGGCTCACTCATGAAATAGTCAAACAACTTTTCCATTTCTCTGTGTACACATTTGTAATAGTTGTATCAATTCAAATGTAAGATTTCATCTTAAGAGACTTTGAAGTGCCATAGAATCGAAGCAGAAAAACTCAGCTAGCTATTACAGAGTGAGGAAGAAATCCACTTTACCAGACCAAAGTATAAACACATCAAAACACATGAAAAAGTAAGTGTCCTGACACTCAGGAAAAAAGATGTCCTGCAGGTACAAACTCAGGGCTCCTCTGCTGACTTTTCACAGTGCAGGCCTGTGGGAACCTGTCAATACTGTGGTATATGCCAAACATGACTTTGGCTTCAGGCTAGGGTGTAGGCCACAGAATATATCTCTTTTTCTTATCCAGACATGCATACCTTCCTCAGGAAACCAGCAGAACCTACTTCCTCTCCCTTTGCAATGTCCAAAGGGACACAGAGGTAGATCAAAAACTGGCTGAACGGCCAGGCCCAGCAGGTGGTGGTTGGTGGTGCAAAAGCAAAATCTAGTTGGAGACCAGTAATGAGCAGAGTACCCCAGGGGTAAATACTGGGTCCAGTCCTGTTTAACATCTTCATTAAAAAGAGACCTGGACATACTGGAAACGTCTCTCCAATTGGAGGCAAAGATAATTAAGGGACTGGAGCACCTCTCCCATGAGGAGAGGCTGAGAGCTGTGACTTTTTAGACTACAAAAGGGGAGTCTTAGGGAGGATCTCATTAATGCCTATAAATACCTGAAGGGAGGTTGCAGTGAAAATGGAGTGAGGCTCTTTTCAGTGGTGCCCAGTGGCAGGCCAAGAGGAAATGGGCACAAACAGGAAAACAGGATGTTCCATCTAAACGTCAGGAAGCAGGTCTTTACTGTGCAGGTGACAGAGCACTGGAACAGGTTGCCCAGGGAGGTTGTGGAGCTGCCATGCTTTGAGAGCATGCTTCAAAAGCCATCTGGATATGGTCCTGGGCAACCCACTCTAGGTGGCCCTGCTTAAGAAGGGAAGTTGGACCAAATGATCTCTAGAGGTCCCTTCCAACCTCAACCATTCTATGATTCTGAATACAAACACTGCCATCCTCCCACAGATCACTTTTAGAAGTGCAAATCAGTCAATTTGTTGGGATTTCCAGTGACAGAAGAAGTGAGAGTCCTAGGTAAGACCTGCCAATGAACAGGTCTGCTACAAACCTGCCTCTACATTTAACTATGAAGACTAGAACTGATTTCATCTTGAATTTAGGGATGTAGTCACCAAAGATCAGCAATCACAGAGCAGAGAGAATTCTCAGGAACGCCACTGGTGATGAAACAACTTTACTCTTAAAGGAGAATAGATTTAGTAATGTCATTTAGTAAAATACTTTGTTATTCATGCATCTTCAGGTAACTATTCCTTATTTTATTTAATTTATTTTCTTATGTTGGATCACCCTTGAATTTCAGTTTCCTGATTTCCCTTATGATGGCAAAGTCTATCACAGCTAACTACAGTAACATGGAAAGTTGTACTGATTAATGATTTAGAGAGAAACTCTAGATATCATTAAATAAAGCCTGATTACAATGATTCTGAAAACCAGTATTGTCCTTTTGAACAGAACCACTGAAAAAAAATGTGTGGCGAGCACTTCAAAGAAAGTTCAAAACTACTGCGGACATAAAGCAGAACTCTATACAATAGGCTTGATTTTGGTGTGACAGTAATTGCCTCTTCATTTATAACAGAACTTCAGCTGAAGCCCACGCTGTAACAAAAATTCAGTGACACTGACAAACGCCACTTGAAATACCAGAACATGGTTTACCTCACGTGCAGAAACTGGAGAGTTAGGTTCCAGACCCTCATTCCCAGCTGCTACAGATTTCAGGACTTCATTCTTCTGGAACACACTTTGTTGAACCTTCTCCATGTCTTCTCTTTCGGATTGATTCTTGACATCATTAAGTTTCTCATTCTGCTGTAAAAAAAAAAAAAAAGAAAGAAAAAAAAAAGAAACAAGTAACCAAAAAGTCCTAATCAAACATGCTGAGTAGTAATTACAGTGCTTGACATGGCAAAGTTACAAAGCCCACGATTATACATAAATGAGGAAAACCATAATTATATCACAAACTTATTGTGGGCAAGGTTATGGCAAAGGAAACCATTTAGAAGTAGTGCTATAATTTTGTTATAAGTTTTAGTAAAAATTGCAGATTGCAAGTGTTCTTCCTCTGACCTACACTGTTCACACTTCATTATTCTAAGCATGGACTTTGAACTGTGTACCCCTGGATGCAGTCTTGAATGCATTTTTAAAAGGTTTAGCTTCCTCCTGAGGCTTCAATCTTGTACTTGCACTGTAGACAGAGTGCCTGCGGTTCGGCACCCAGCCAACAACCAGACAGGATATTCATAGCCAAAATAAGGAATGGCAAATACTTACAGCAAGTCCATGATTGAGAGCACAGAACTAGTGACTTGTTTGTGCTGCAGGGATACCTGAGCTATTGGCTGCAAGTCAGATAAGATATGTACTGAAAGTAGTCCACTCATAACCCAGAATGAGATACTTTACCCTGATTCTCAGCAAGTTCATGAGTGCACACTGTGTTCTGTCTTGTCATGACTATGCCGTCTTCAGTATCTCAGGCAGTTTGCTAAAACTAAATGTCTGAGAAGAGTCTGGCTCTGTCTTCTCTGTAACAACCCTTCAGAGAGATTATGATGGCAACTAGACCCCCAGATTAGCCTTTTATCTCCAGCAAGAACTCCCATACATCATGGCTCCAGCCCTTAACCACTGCTCCAGTTTGTCAAAATTGCACTTTTATCAGGGTGCACAAAACAGGACCCAGCATTCCAAATGCAACCTCATACATGCAAAGTAAATATATAAGTAAGATATCTAAATAAATGAAAAAGATTCAAGGAAAATAACAGAATTCAAGGAAAATTGTTAAAAGGCATCACAAAATGCCCGGGTGATTTGGAATGCAATGTCCTCAGAAAACCACTTTGTGGCAGCCCACAGTAATAAAAAAAAAAATCCTCCCTACACATTTTAAAGGTACATGAAAGGATTCAGAGAGTTAATGCATACTAACTGTGTGTACACCACACATCAGGCAAGAATACCTCAGTGTAACTTATGTTTGTATAACTTTTGTTATTAATTTATTGGTAGAATCATCACCATTCCAGCTAAACTGTACACATATATCCTCAAATTCACTCACTCACTGTCATTTCATATCCACTTACTTCCACTGGACATGTTTCCTTTCTTGTTTCATCACTATCAATACCAACACCATCCTGATGCCTTTCTAGTTTTGCTTCACCACCCTGAACCGCACTGTCCAGAAGGTCTTCTTGGACTCTATCACGTTTGTCCATACTTGGGCTCTCTTTATCACCCTCCTCCTAGTTTGAAAAGTACAAAATGTTCACAACCAGTACAAATCACAGTCCAAAAATCTATGCTTATCAAAGAACAATGTACTCCACGAGCCTTTTACTTGTTCTTCAGTCTAGGTTAACAAATGGAGGTATCCCAAGCCCACAGTCTCCTTGGGACAGCCTCCTCAGATTTGTTTGCCAGATCAGGACCTTAAATCGCTACAAAACAGTTTCAGGAGAAACCAAACAGGAGTTAAGTGTCCATGTGATTTTTAACACTGTTGTAGTAGTTTCTCCTTAGACACATTTGGCAACCCTAACTATTAATCTTGCTCCTTCTCCAGAAATCTCTGTACAGGTGGATTCCGCTCTGATATTTTGATGGTCATCTCTGCATGCAATTGCTGTTGCTGGATGATTATATCAATGAGGGAGTTCTCCAAATCATCCCTTCAACTTTGCACGTGTGAAGTTATTTATGGTGTAAATGGCCTGAGATGCCCTTAACATCACCAGTTCCAGGTTAGTGATCTCAATCACTCATTACATATGTTATGCCTGCCTACAAATTTTGAGGAATTAAATACGTGTTTCTATTCAACAGACACACATATATATACACTGACATGAATTAAAATGTATTTGTCAGGCACCTGAGCAGTTTGCCCAAATTTGTCCTTTCCTTGATGGATACCCTGTAATGGGCTGTTCGACAATACACTGCTTTCCTCCAAAAGTGGATCATTTTTCGTTTCTTTCTCTGACACATTCCCATTTACATCTTGACCCTAAGAGAAATAAAATAACATAAAACCTACTTGTGTGACTGTAAATATATTTTAATATCAAACCTCTAAATGGCAAAAAATTGAATATATGAAAACAAACAGGAAAAATATTGTTTTGCGGTCCTAAATATAAGTCTTACTGGTTTAAAAGAAGCTCTCAAAGTTCTGAAACTACTGCAAAAGAAAGGACTATGGTTTTTTTTGACAGAGGCCTATCTGTAATTTTCTTATCTACACACCTATTCCCTCTAAAGGACACCTGCTCTAATTACATTGCTTGAGAACGTTAATAAGCAATTTGTGCTTAAATTGAAAGTTGCAGTTTCCAATAGACTTGTTATAACAAGCTTAGGGAGTTCTTCTCCACACCTTTGAATTATACACATGTACTTACAGAAGGATTAATTTCAATGAAGTTAAAAAAGCAATGTAGGATGCAATATACAAAAGGCATTTGAGAGACAGATGTCTCTTTAACAAGTCTTCTACTGTCATTACTGTCAGAACTATACTCACATTATGCATTTCCAAACACTCCTTAAACTCTACTGTTGTGAAGCTCTCTTCTGTAGCAACAGGAGTATCAGAAGTGACCTGAATCTCTCTCTCTAGCGTTGTATCTGTCTTATCCTCCATCTGTATTTCATCAGCAAGCTCATCTTTTAACTCAAGGGCTTCACTGAAAATATTTTCTTCCTTTTGCTTGACATTTTCAAGTCTTTCTTCCAGACTCCTATGTTCACTCTGAAGTGTTTCAATCTCATCCTTAATAAACTTCTGTCCTGGTGAAGAAGTGCTTTGTTTAACAGTTTCTGCTAAAACCAAAATCTTCTTTAACATGTCTTCAAATCGACTAAGAGGTGCTTGTTGTTCCTTTAAACAGCAAGAAAACATTTTATTGAAACATGTCTTTACTCAATATACCTAATGCTAAGATCTAAAGTCAATCATGAAAATCATAAATATTTGCTGTGAACAACAAACTGTGCTGAGAAGTACATGAAGACCTATTTGCTGCAGAAAGTCAAATACTAACAGAGAGCACCTGAAGCTACATGCATTAAGACAACGATAATCAGGTAGCATTCTGTGAGGTGCACGGTGATCTTCCCAAGTTTGAAAAAGATAATTGCTTAATCGCTTCCTCTCCTATTTCCTATTACTCTTTTTGTTTGTTTGTTTGTTTTTAATTTGCTAGAAGTATAGCAAATTCTGGAGGAAGGGGAATTGCAGCAATCCATATCTGAGTTACAGTTTCAGCTTTCAGTAGCTCCCTATACTCCCAGGTATAAGATTGTTCTCAGTTCTCCCAAACCGCAGGAAAATGCCTATCTATGCATTAAGGACACTTCTTAAAATTTGATGAAGTCTGTATGCTTGAGGTGAGGACATTTCTACCTTCAGTTCAATTAACAGCAAAGGTCCACTAAGTTCATTAAGAGTGGTGTCAGGCCTACAATTATCTTTATAAAAGGAACACAACATATACTTTATATAAGTGTTTCTTAGTTCTTCACTTTGACACAAGTAGCTCTTCTCTTATGTATCTGATTATTTCTACAAGCCCCCAGGGCACAGACCCGGTTTTTCCATAATGCAAAACCTGCAACATACCTGTGATTTCAACTGCTTTTGCTCAGAGGATGGTTGTTCCATTGCTGGACTTCCACAATCAGCAAGCTTTTCAGAGAGAGTTTTTAGCTCAGTGCTCAAGCCTGTCACCATATCCTGAAACTGCTGGTGCTCTTGAACATGTCTTTCCAATGTCTGCACTGTGGTCTAGAAACCAAGGAGTTAAAGGGATTAGTCCACTGTTAACTCACACAAATACAACTTATCCACAGACTGACAGATCTTTTCCAGGACATCATCAGTGCAAAACACTTGCTCGTTTCCCATAAAGTATCCAGTTAACCACAGCTGCACAGATGTCTTCCCTTCTTCCCAGCATACCATGGACTTCACCATGAACAAAATGCTCATTAGTAGCAAGAAATAGAGGAGTTCACATTCTGTAAGAATATACTTGTAAAAGGGACGTTTCCCATCCGAAATGGTTGAAAAATTAGATGCAGAATTGCACCCACTGTGGTAAGGCAGTTTACTGGTACTAAACTGGGTGGAACCAATAAAAAACATGCAAGAAAAGTAATTCATCCTTCCAAAAGGAAAAAAAAATAAATCATGTGGCTTGGAGAACATAGGAACAAATGCTTCATATTAAAGCTATCTAAATCTGTTTATACAGGTGCAAATTTTTATTCTTCACACTTACCTTGCTCTCATTTGATTTAAACATTTAGTCTTCTGCAAAGCACGTGGCAGTGAAAAATATGAACTTCTGGTGCTCTTTTTCCCATGATAGGGGGGAGAGAGAGATAGAGGAATTCCCATCCCTTTTACAAAGGAACTTTCACCACTCCTAGTTTTACCCATAAACTTGCCAGTTGAATGAGACTACAGGCAAACAGTGAGAACTGCAATCAAACAGACATTTTGCACGAACATTCTCATGAAAAAAGTGAGCGAGGTTCCAACCTGTAGCTGGCTGAGCAGATTTTCATGTTGGTGTTTTAATTCCAACCACGATTCCTCTGTGAAGTAGGGATTCTCAGTGCAGCTCTGTAGGTGATCCTGGCTTTCCAATTCATTAAATTGGGAAGTTAATTCTTCTGCTTTCTGTAGGAGATGGGCATAGCTTGTCAACTGAGCTTGCTTCTCCTGCAAACCAGGCTGAAGGGCAAAACCCATCTCTTGTTGCTCCTTCTTCAGTTCATTCAGAGCCAGTCTCAGACTTTCTTTGCTTTGCTCATATTGCTCCCTGGTGAGCTGAAGTTGCTCTTGACGGCTAAGAAAAAATATTGGTTTTAATAGTATTAAAAAATGTTGCATTCATTACCTAAAAAAATGTCAAATTGTGAGCAAGTCAACAATTAGAACAAACACCAGCATGCTGAATACTTTACTTTCTGTTTTAAACTAATGACCTGCTTTAGACTGGAATTTTCAAGGGGATGAAAATGAAAGACACTTAAGTTAGTTCTGCTGAACTGAACTTAAATGCAGGACAAGTGACTAACTCTCTCAGATACTCCTTAAATCTCAACCTATAAACCTATAGCTTCTGGCATCTGAGATGTGATGCTAATGCATCAGAACGCTAATGTTTCAGAAATACAGTATGACTACAAATCTATTTCCCTGAAAAACTTCTTAAGACAGCCTCCTGAAAGGGAATGTTCTGGAGTGAAACTTTGATTTGGTATAAATGGGGGTGATGGGGGAGTGCTGGTGAGAGCCTTTCAAATATACAGAGAACAAAACCAGCATATGCAATATGGGTTGTATTATCACAGTCCAGTGCCTGCTTCACTGATCTTGACATTAGATTTTGATTTGTTTGCTTCATAAACATGCCCGCTGATTCACTGAAGGTGAACAGGTTGCGTTTGTCCACAGGAAATATGCAACTATAATTAGTGAGACTAAAGGCCATTAAATAACATTTGTATGTTCACATTCAGTGATGAAGTTCCAATACTTTCCAGATGGAACTTAAATGCCAACATTTGAAAATATGATCCCACACAAACAAATCCAAATAAATACAGTCTGGTTATAATTCTATGAAGTACAGCAGGGAAAAGAGGAGAAAAGTAAAGCTTAAATCTCCTCAAGATTTGTATTTTTGGCAAATGACAAATAAAACATAGCCTCACATATGTTAAACACTCTTGCCATAAGCTCCCTATTCTAGCTTCACACTGCTGGATGCATCAGGTGTGGTGTATCACATCTGCTATTCACAGGTCTAATGCTGCAAGGTCCTGAGCATCTCTTCAGATGTCCTGAGCACCTCATTTCCTGTCTTCAACGTGCTGTGAAGAGGGTGCTCTGCATTCTGTTATGTTGGATCCAATGTAACCACTGCTCTTTCTTTCTGAACACCGCTTGTACTGCTTGCGTTGAGTGCTCAGTAATAAGAGAAGGCAACTGAATATTCTCAGAAGTACTTATTTTTTAATAATTCCTTCCCTGGTCATTTTTAAAAAGTATACAGTAGGTCTACTCTAGCTTTCATTGATCCCAACAGCAAATTTCCCAGTGATTTTACTCAACTATGGTAACATTCAAGGAGACAAACATCTTGAAACTGTCCTCATCTGCACAATGAGAAGAACTTTAGGTTATGTTTTCACCACTCACCTGGAATCATCTGACGTGTTTTAAATAATCAATTTGGCTACCAGACACAGTCATGACAATGCCACAGACACTAAAGTGCCTTTTCTGACCAACCTATGAACAGACCTTGACAGAGAGTAATTTGTGCCAGTGCCTCACCACCCTCACAGCAAAGAATTTCTTCCTTAAAAAACATGACAAAATTAATATGGAAAAAGCAGTTAGTTGCTTGCCTCCTCTAAGTCTAAATGCAATGGTTAATAGATGCATTTTAAATTTCCAAAGTACTCCCCTGAAAATAACTACATAATATGAGAGGTCTGTATTTATCTTAATTAAAGAGAACAAAGCTGTGCACTCCATGGTGGCCTGACATATACAATTAGTGCCTGAGTTCAATTAGTTTCCAACCGCTATAACCATCTCATCGGAGCTCATGATAGGACTGTCAGGGGTTTTTATTAGTATCTTGCATGACTGATGCATTTATACCATCTTGTAAGAGCCTGTTGTTCCTTTAGTATTCATTTCAGGTATAAGGTTACTTAGAACACTTGAAATTCACTGGTTCAGAAATCGACCAATTCTCAGTGGCTGAAAATTAATACCAGAGTTTTCAATGAAGGATCCACAAATGTGATGCTCAAAGCAGAGTTTATTTCATAACTCGAAGTTTACCATTGGCTTAAATTTTGTAAAGAGGCTTTTTCAAGTTAGAAATGTGAATGTGAAAGAGAACTTAAAAATAGCATTAACAAGTGTTTTAGCTCTGTAGCTATCTTCAGGAAATTTAAAAAAAAAAAGGAAGGGCCACTGCAGCAGTTAAATCAGTGCACCCTTGCTGCACAGTCTAAGAAAAACAAGAAGCACATACTTTTTTTTTTTTTTTTTTTTTTTTTTTTAAACAAGACTGGCAGAACTGCTGCAGTATCAAAAGGGAATCTGAGCCAAGCTGGGCAGACCTCATCAGCTGTCCTGCTACTCCCCTTACACATCTTGGCTAAACCCTATAAGACCGTTCAATCTGAACTGCGACCTGCTCCTCTAGAATACTAAAGCACAAGTACTTTTGTAGGTGTCTTGTTCTGCCCCCAAAGAACAGAAATTCAATGTAACTGGTGCAGGAAGAAGAGACGAAAATCAATATAGCAATGTGATCCATGCCACCCCTCGCCAAATTCCACATTACCTTCTATATTTGGTGGCTAACTGACAGGTGCTTTCCCACTGGTTCTTGAGCTCAGATATAGTCTGCTGAACCTCCGGCTTCTTAATTTTCTCATTTCTCATTAACGTTTCTCCTAGAGCTACCATGCTCTGTATTTTGACATCTCCTGCATTTTTGAGAGCTGTGATTTCCTGTATTAGACAAGAAGCAGAAGCAGTAACAGTACAAATAAAACTATTTTTGGTTACAGAATAAAAGGTATTACCAATGAAATCTTTCATTCTTTGTACACCGCTGTTCAAGAAAAAAGAATTCTCCTTCCAATATATCACATAGCCAATATACAAATGGATAGATCATCTAATTTTACAAAATTTGGGATAATGAAGCTGAGATTTAATAATTATTTTCTACTAGATTAGACAAAAGCACTATCGGGCTAACACAATAGAAGAATAGTTCCAAATCTTAAGAAAATATATTTGTCACAATATTACCCCTTCCACAGAAAGAAACATGTAAATCAGAGAAGCCTCATTTCTGGCTACGCTGTTAGGAGACCTCCTAATTCATTGGAGGGAGGAGACAGCAGAGAGGATGTAGGGGCCTGAGAGACGCACCCAGACTGTGGAGGAGCCCAGCCCTAGGGCACTGCAACACACTCAAGAATCCACACATTCTGTGGAGGCTCTCCAGGTGCCCCACCTATACTACTGACCTCCCCCTCCACCTCTGGAGTAGTTTGTGCTGGGAAAATGCATGGCCACAAGCACGCTTCCCTGGGCTATGAGTTCAGTATTGCTCCACCCAGAGGTGCAGCAGAAAATCTCCTCATACGTGCTTAATTAATTATGCAAAACAAGCAAACAAACAAACAACAACAAAAAACAACAATCAAACATTTACCCCAGACACACACCGAACAAGCCACAAAACCACAATCAATCACAGTATCCTTCATAACGTACTGACTCATCAAGCATTACTCTGATAATGAGTGAGCTGTGAAGTGCAATTGGAATATATTTAACACAATACCTTTATCTGATTACTTCTTTTGTCTGGTGGCAACTCACTTTCCTGCGATCTCAGGTTATTAACGGCCTTCTCAAGCCTTTGGATCCAGCTAGACATATCCTGGGCAAGCTCTTCAAAATTTTGTCCTTCCGCTGGAAGTCCCTGAGAATTCCCTGCCATTTCACTTACATTGGTCACTAGTGTATGATATCTACTGATAAGACCACTGGTTTCTGAAATGGTTCCATCTTCTGTCAGCCCAGACTCCCTCAAGGAATTTGCTAGCTGAGCCAAGGAGTCAAATTCTTCTCTGAAAAACACAACAAATGAACAAACATCTACTCCTTGTAACAACATCGAACAATCTTCTTTAGGTAGAGCCCAAAGACAATGGTACCTTTGCATTAACAATGTTTTATACAAGTCTTCAAGTTTAGTCTCATCTTTTTCGATCTCTTGTAGTTTTTCCTCCTGAGTGATGAGCCATTCTTCCAAGACAGTGCTGCTTTCTTCAAGGCTAAAGAGAGAAAAACACAAGTGCAGCTCAAAATGAGAGGCAATGCATGAGTAAAACCTGCTGACAACAGTATTTTGCTGAAAAAGTAACCTAAATATCAAGCACATGATCAGACTTCTACTTAAAACTTAGCTTATGGATAGTTTTAAGTATCCTGGTTCATATCACTGAAACACATAAACACGTGCTCCTAGGAAACACACAAGCATATGATCCTATGTAATACTGCTATGAAGAGAAATGACACTTGAAACGTACAACAAAACACTCACTGACCTTCATTAAAATATCACCTTTAATAAAAAGCAGGGTTGTTTGCTGTTCACTATGGCTGTTTAATAATGAATCATTTTATATCATTTGTGATTAAAACGCCAGAATTGACATTAGTTCCGTACCTACTGAGCTGCTGGAGAGATGCAACAACTTCCTTTTCCTGTTTCTGACATTTGGATATCAATCTCTGTAGTTCTGCTTCTTGATCTCTCACACGGCTGTTAAGCTGGTTAATGCTCGCTTTGGGCAAGTAATGCTTCACTTTATTCAATAAAGTCTTAACCTCTTGGATATCTCTGTCTTTGCCTTCGGAAGTTAAGAAGTGCTGAAAAAGAGCACAAACATGCATTTGTGAATTTGTGAATGCATTTCACATGCATTTGTGAAATTTGCTGCTGTGCAACAGAACAGCACTGTCAGAATGGCCGAGCGGTCTAAGGCGCTGCGTTCAGGTCGCAGTCTCCCCTGGAGGCGTGGGTTCAAATCCCACTTCTGACAAGCAGCTATTTTGTCACTCAGAGGGTTGTGAGGCACTGGAAGAGGCTGCGCAGAGAAGCTGTGAATGCCCCATCCCTGGAGGCGTTCAAGGCCAGGTTGGATGGGGCTTTGGGCAACCCGATCTAGTGAAAGATGTCCCTGCAGGGGTGTTGGACTAGGTGATCTTTAACGGTCCCTTCTGACCCAAACCATTCTATGACTCCATGATATTTAAGAGATTTTGACCCATTATCTCCACCAACTTTTCTACAGCAATTCCAGTTTCCGGATATGAATGTATGTTAATTTATAGTTTGCTGATTATTCCACCTGCAAATGAAAAGTTGTTGTTTGCAAAATAAGGAGAAAGTAATGAAGACAATTTGATTTTTTTTTCTCTACAGCACAAAACCACAGAGAAATAGGCAAAAGCAGTGTTCAAATCTAGGACTGACATCACTGTCTTCTGCTAAACTGTGATTACTTCTTGCAGATGCTGTGGCCCTTTTATCTCTTGTCTGTTGATTCTATTTGAGTTAAGAGTGAAAATCTGGCTACAACTAAATGAATGCAAATTTTTCACATTTGAATCCAGTGGGGGGTCAGAATTGCATTTTAATCTCTACACATTTGACTTTCTGCATATTTGCACACTGAAGTATGTGGTCAGGGCCCATTTACTTTTACTAACTACCGTCCCATCTCTTACTTGCCCAAATATGCTCTGAACTTGAACACTGGTATTTAATTTTAACTCAGTTTTATTTTCATTCCACTTATTGTCCTAACGCTTTATGTTACATGAAACGCTCTTTCAGCCTCGAGTTACAAACTACAGTACATGAATTCACTCCCAAGAACAGTCTTCTGTATAAAAAAGTAAAATTTCAAGAAGAACCAGCTTTAGAGATCAGAACATTTTAATAGTTTACCTTTAGCCTCTGCTGTCTTTCTTCCAGCACCTGTTTTGTTTCTGAGGGTTCAAAGCAGTCCTTCAAAGACAGCTGAGTGCTGCTGAACCAGTCATTAAAATTCTTGCACTGACCTGGAAAAAGATACATTCCAATTTTCTTCATTAATTGTATTCTGTAAAAGAAAATCCCTATTTAACATGAACATTTCAGACAATTTGTAATTACATTTATTTATTTATTTCAGTAAATAAGGCCTGGAATAGCGTATTACCAATTTTTCTCATTTCTACACACACACAAACACTATTCAAAAACCTATCTGAAGACGAGATTACCTTTGGGCCTACTTCTAAACTGCCACAATACTGTGGCTGCATAAAACAAAAAGGAATTAATAATGCTATTCATTCTCATATCTAAAATTATATAAAAATAATTGGAAAAAATGAAGAAGTTTGATTTTTTGTATTTTTTAAACTGTTTTTCTATTAATTCCTGAATGATGTTTTATACTTTTTTTATCTGTTTTTAAAATGTAAAAATGAGAAACAAAATACTTTGGATTTAGATCAAGTGATTTGTTGGAAAAAAAAAAGCTATTTTTATCCAAATCTTTATCTTGTTTTTTAGCAATAAATTTGTTTGTGATACTAAATCAAAAATCAACCAATTTCATGACAAAACTGATTAAGACGGTACCCACAAACCTAGAAAGCTATATAAATGTGAAATGTGTTTGCTTACGATTCAAAACACCAATGAAATGGTCTTGAAACACATCTTTCTTCTTATTAAACAAATCAGTGACACATTTAAGCTGCTTATTTAATTCATCCACATCAGGACAATCTGTCTCTTCTTGGAGTAATGTCACATGGTGTTTTTGTTGTAGAATTTTCTGATGTATCTCCTAAAATTAAAAAAAAAAAAAAAAGACATCTGTTAAAAGGAAAAATCTGAAGTGCAAGTAGAAGTTTACTATACAGGGCTGCTTTAGTACCAATCAGAGTTTTGTCCTGCCTATATGTCAAAATGATTTCTTACAAGAATATTGACATTAAGAAAGCAATCAAAAGGTAGAAATAAGCACTCAACTCTCCTTAATCAGTGTGCATACAACTCTATGCATATGTAATCACCCATTCATATGTATTTTGACATCACACAGGATAGATATGCGAAGGGCACAATACCGTATGTTCCAGTGAAGCTGGGAGAATTAATTAAAAAGTATTTCTTTCTTCCAGTACCTGTGATTTCACTTTCCCAAATATTAGCAGTCTGATACATTCGCTGCTCAATAGGACATTTAAATTTTGACAGCTGTGAACCTCCAAGCACAAAGCAGCTCTTTCTTCACCTCTCCCCTGGTGTAGAGGATGGAAAGTTGGCTTAAATTGCCTACTGGGAGCTCTCCTTGCAGGCAGACTCAGGTGGCACAAAGACATCTGTATATTACCCAGTCCTGGCAGACACACAACCCAGTACCCCATCATCTTGGGTGGTATACTGTTGTTGTGCATACCACTAACCACTTTCAGTAGCTGCAAAGATTAATTAACTCCATATGATAACATCCACTGAAAACACGCTTTTCTTCTGGCAGCTTTAGGAAATATTCAAGTGAAGCTCTTTACTTCAGTTATTCTAGAAGCTTACCAAATGTACAGACACTTATGAAGACATGCCCAGGGTAGAAATAATTAACAAAATTATAAAAGATGCTTAATTTATGGTACACTACCTCTAATTTAGTAAAGATCTCTAAGGTGTCAGAAGGAGATAATGCTTTTAAAAGTGATTCAGTCATTCCAATCTGTGTCTTGGCCAGATCGAGGTCACCTTTTAGCTCTGCTGTATTCACAGCAAGTTCACTGGTATGCCGCTTCATTGACAAAAGGTCTTTTATTAACTCCATCTTTTGCACAACAGATGACCTGATAACCTTAAAATTGGAAATAAACAAATGTCAGAAATTATATTGGATTGATTTCCTATCATGCTGTAGAACTGCATGACAGACATAAAAAGCAATGAAATGATCTGAAGTCCAGACACTTCAATCACAGTTTATCCCAGTTTTTTTCCTTCCCACTCCACAAACTGAAAGGTAATAATATTTAAGCCCTGCTTTTCTGAGGAAGAATGATCTGTTCATTTTCATTAGTGATGCATTTACTGATGCTGCTTCACTAACAAATTTATTTGTCAGTCTACTATAGTGTCTACTCTCAGCTGGATAAAAACCTTTCGTGCCCTTCAGCCACCAGGGGGAAGAGAGTTCAAGCTCCTCTCTACAGCACGCCTTCCTGCAGAGATCCTACTGGGGCAAGTTCCCCACACTGACCCCAAAACCAGGGAAGGAGAGCAGAGAGGCGGGAACTTTGGCTCAAGACTAGTCACTAAGGAGCAACATAGCCTTAACCTTATCCTTAAGTCTTCTGCAGATTTGCATGAGATAGCAACTCAATGGGATTGTGGTCACATGCTGAAAAACCACCCTACATGGCTGAGGGTGTCTGGTGCTCCCCAGAAGCATAGCATGCACAGCATGGGGTTGCTGAGTCTGTTTCTAAGCTATTTTGATCACTTTAATCAATCAAACTCCTCTGAATTCAATGGTTGTTGAGGATAAACACATAAATAGCCAAACCAGGTCAAGCTCAAGGTGCATCTGACAGACACCGGGAGCAGAAGCTTGCAGAACTGGGATAGGATCAAGCAAGGTAGGCTCATGTGGTCTCAAACAGTGGAGAAAGACTTTGGTTTGTGAAGTTAACACAAAAAGATAAAGATTTCCTTGTGATATCCCAAAGGAAAACACCATATTAAACACCACTCTGTGTAAATAGCTACATACTACCAAGCTACTTTAAGCCACGTCCAGGTAAAGGTACAGTTTAAAATAGACCAGCAGCACACTAAGTTGCTGGGATCCCCAAAGGGATGACAAAGTCCCTTTGTGCCTTGCTCTTTGTCAATAATGAAAGGCCAGACAGATATTGGCATCTTCAAGCAGGACTGCAAAACAGCTGGGTCAGGTCTGAGCCCTTATACGGCACATGACAGAGGGAAGCCTTTGTGTTTAAAATGACAAGCTTGGTTCGAACAGCTTGAGAAAGACATCAAATGAAGTGCCAGTGCTAACAGCCAACAAAATATCTGCAATTATCTTTAGGTAGATTTAAGTCAAACAAAGAAATTATTGTGGCAAAGATGATGCTAGAAGCAGGGCTTTTAGTCATGAGTACCAGCATCTTGGCTGTAAAAGCTTCTTCCCACCTGTAGCTCCAGTGGAGGTTCATTACTATTCAGAAGTTCTTCTATCTCAGCCACTGTGTTGTCAAATTTCTGGAGTTTCTGCTCTTGGACTCGTAAGCATGCCTAATGGTGAAAAAAACACATCTGTAGCTATATTGCTTTCTCTCAAATTAAATTTCCATGCTTCTGTTGGAAAAAATATATTACTCCTTTTCTAATTCTTCATTTTGTCATATACAGCTCCTACAACCAGTCCATTTCCTGATTGTCATTCTAGCAATTTAGACAGACATTTTTGTCCTAGGGTCAGAAACATTCCAAGTTTCTCAGGCAAAAGCAGTAGTCAATGCAAATCTAGCACAAATTTAACAATCTTAACTATTTTACTTCTACATTAATCCATGCAAAGTTGGAGGAAAATAATCTTTGTTCTGTATTTATTTATTACTTCTTAAAAAGGTGTAACATATGTTAAAACATTCTCAGATATCATATACAAGTCACGAATTGGCATCCTGATGATACACTTTGGTAGTGATGTGACAAAACACAACACTTCCTCTACATGCTTTTTTAAAGTAAATCCCTTTGTATATGAAGACCTCTACTCATCAGAATGGATTTTGGAACAAGCTGATAACATGACAGTAAAATACCAGCTTCAACTTATGAAACAGGATACATCAAAAACAGTCACATTGTCTCAGATTCCCAAGTCAAGTTTCCAAATTCCCTCAGGACAAAATATTTCTTTGCAATCTCTACACAAGGAATCCTCAACACCCATTCACCCACTGCAGCCCTTAAAAGAGCTCCCATTTCCAGATTGGCAACAGAGGAAAGCAGGACTTCTCTCATGTTATTTATACTGAAACTATCTCTAAATATACAGTCAAATAATTCATTACTCAGTTTTTTGTGATACATTTCTTGTAAGCACATGCAACTGTGCTCTGCTGAGTGGTCACAAAGGACCCTGGGTTTCAACCCTATGTAATGTGATACATATTGCAACAGTTGGGGTTGTAATTAACATTAATGTTATGTTTCAGGACCCACATTAATGTTTCAGATTAATGAACCTAACCCTGACTCCCACTGGAAACTTTAATCACTTTACGAAAATACAAATACACTGAATTCAGTTTTCTTTCCCATTCCACTTTTACAGTAGCTCATGGGAAACAGTTTCTCTCCCCTTTACCCTTTCCCTCCCTCTCTTTTGTGAATTATTCCCTTGCATAAGAACAGCAGAGTAACTCTGTTCCAGTCAAAACCCCAAGCCACAACACCTCAGCACAGCCACCTCCAGCACAGCCTTTCCAGAGCACCGCTAGGAAGGGATGTCAGGGGTATGGTCACATCGCTATGGGCCTCAGCAGTTTCTAGGTAACAAAATGACTTTTAAGATACAGTCACCAGCTAGTGCATTTTTAGTGTAGCCCTCAGGGACCTGAACGACCCCAAGTCAGCTCTAACAATACAGTGGTAAAGAAAGTAATAATGTGATAAAATATCCACCTCTACACAGCTCGTATGCTACTGTTTCACTGGGAAGATCTATATAAAAAGAACACCTTGCCTTTCTATTGCTCTGCAAATTAAAACAAATGAACAAATAGGAGTAGCAGTAGTGCTGCAAATAAGTGTAAGGAAAAACAGGGCATTTGTAGCATGTAAACACTGAGAAAAAGCTGCCTGCATAATTTCAAGCTAGTGGATAGGGCATTTATTTATGTTTCAACCCCACTTAAGCTGGAAATCATTTCTGTTTAGTAGAGAATGGCTGTAACTACAACAGAGAAGTGCAGCTGTTTGATTATGGCCTTAGAGTCAGAAGTTAAAATATTCACCCCTGTATACGAAGTTCTTCAATGGCACAGAGCTAGTGCATGTATTTCTACACCCTACTGCACCCCTATTTGTACAGTTAATGCTGTAACCTGTGTGGAAGAGGCATGGGCAGGTCTTGCCCAGGCTTCACTGATGTCTGCCTGTGTGCAGCCCCTGGTGACCCGTAGCAGCCAGCCGCTACTATTAGGATCACACTAAGTTACACTGGGAAGCATACCACTACAAGGATCCCAGAAGCAAATAAGCCACATCTGCAAGCTCTTCTTGAACTGTGCATTGCCCAGCCATTTCTGAGGCTCCACAATCTTCACTGACGGATAATTTCTAGCTAGAAAACTAATCATTAACCTATATACACTCTCTTTTCTTTCTTCTCTACGTACAAGGAAATATGTGCACCGCTATATTTAGACTACAAGCTTTCCAGGCCTTCTCTTTGCTTTATGTTTGTACAGCACAAAGGGGTGAGGGTGCATTTGTAGCATAAAGCAGCATTTGTAGTGCTGCATTAATTTAAAATAATTTTGTATATACACAGAGCCTGTATACACATATACACATCTCTATTTTTTAGTTTCCAAGACCTGTATCCCCTGCACATTATGCAATATCTTCAGTGAAACTGTCCAGGCAGATACAATTGCAAATGCTATGATTTCCTCTGCTTTTGCAGTGCTGATATTTCTTTGTGATGTGCATGCTTATAGTCAGAAGACCATACCACTATAACATGAGCTTAGGCTAAAGAATTTCCATTCAAATTACCTTTAACTGTGTAAGGTCCTCTTCAGTCAGACAATGGTCTTCGATGTTCTTAAGTTCTGCATTTGCCCAAGCGTCGATTGTGCCAGATAAATTAAGAAGTTTGTCCCACAGAGCCTGAGCTCTTCCCAAATTATCACAGTAGTTTTCAGTCTTTTCATTGATCTACCAAGAGATTTATATATAGAAAATGCACACAGATTTCAAAAATGTTAAGTTATATTCCAAAAACAAAAGCAGCATAATACAATCTGAGCGAGATGAAACCACCCCCATAAACAACAAGTGCAGCAAGGGAAAAAATCTCATGTGTCTTCACGGCAAACTGGTCATGGAGAAGATATTTAAATCCCTGCTACACATGTCGCTAAACACACCAATCACAACAGCAGCTTGCCAGTTTTAAGGCAGGTTTAGGAAGGAGCCTTGATCATTAATGTTTATCTACTTTCAGTAAATACCATCTAATCTCAGTACTGATGCACCACTTATATCAACTATGGGAAACATTTCTCACCAACAGCATCAGCATTGTAATTCTCTCGATTGTCTCCAAAGTCTAAATACACCGAAGTTATTATGGAAGCTTACAGATTCACGCAGAAAGCAAAATATTGCCTTTCTGCATCACCCAGAATTACTTACTGTTAAGAGTGCCAATGATATAAACTACCTGACACATCAAAAGCATTACACCAATAGCCACTTGTAAGCTTTGCTCTAGTAAACACTTGGATTTCTCTCTTAAGAATCTACCATATTGCACTTAATTTATTCCAAATATTACACATGAGTCAGAATCAATTACTATAATGCATAACAGATAAGACCACCCTGATAATTTGCTTTTTCACGTACATCCAGCCATCTGTCCACAATAATGTTAGCCTCATTCTCAAACGGAGGCTCCTCAAAGCTTCTCATCTTATTGAGCTGGAATTGAAGGTTTTTGCAGATCTGATTTATTTTGTCTACATCTTCAGAGTGATCATGAAATTCCTCTTTTGCCTCTTCAATCTGTGAAAAAGACCAAGTGGATATTTACAAGCATGTTTACTTAAAACGGTTTCTTCAATAAAACATTGTAAAGTGATGTGCTATTCTTTTTAGTTTAGAGAAATAACAGCATTACACAAAATAATCATTTTAATGTAATATGATGAGACTAGGAATGTATCCTCTGCCATTATATCCCTGTCATGCTGATAGGGGCAATTCCCTGTTAGAAATCTGTATTGTTCTGTTACTGGCTGAAAAACAGCTGAGTGGGAACTACGGACAAGATTCTGACGGAATCTACGGACAATACTTCTGACTACAAGATTCAAAACCACAGTTTGATTTAAAAATAATAATCACAAGATCCAAGGGGACTGTATATCCCCATACACAGTACCTCAGTTACAAAAACAAACAATGCACAATGTAATAAACTCTAAAAAAATATAACCTGGAACTTTTGAGGTTTTGAACTACTTAAAAAAAAGTGCTTAGATCCTACTTAAACATAGCCATTGTCAAATATGCTACTAACAGAAACAGAAATGTCCTTTTTTTCTATTTTCTCGTTAAGCACTAGACTGCTTCTTTGTGCTTGTTTGCAACGTCAGTGTTTACAAACATGGAAGTGTACTGGAAATGAAACGCTGACCTCTAGCGTTAAGCAGTTTGATACTAAAAGCTCCTATTTCCCAGAGCCGACAAGCGTCTTCTCATACAGACACTGTCAACCGCTGAGATAAGGGGAGGGATGGCAGTTACAAACCAGAACAAGGCAGACAATCTTCTGTTACTATTATATATAATTATAAATAACAAATCATCGGTACTCCAGGACAAGTCTGTGCTATGCAGCTGCTCTTGCAGACTGCAATTCTGAGAGTAGTAGTTGCAAAACTCAGGGTGGGGTGGAGGGCAAATGATGCACATGGACACCCATCCCATTGCCTGAGTATTACATTTATGCTCCTTAAATTTAACCATCCATGCACCAGTTGAGAACAAATGTTCCTGAATAGTATGGTTGATGCCTCATCAGATAGCCTAAAAATGGCATCTGAACAACTTGTCACACAACCCAGCCAGGGAAGGTGAGAACTGTGTAGTAAAATGGCCACAATGGAAATGCTGCTGTTCCCTAATCCATTAGCTGCGGACCCCTATGTCCAGTGGTTGTATTCATGTGGCTAAGAAGAATGTAGCTGGCAGTCAACTTTTTGTCTGACCAAGAAGTAACTTTTGAAAACAGGGGAGTGTTCAGCAGTACTTGCTCGTTCAGTCTCATCACCTAATGTATAAGCTACTGTAAATGTTTAACTGCTATCAAAGACAGCATGGAGTAGATGTTGTTTAGCGAGGCCAAATCTCTTATACAGAAGGTCTGTCTTTTAGGTAGGATTTTAGCAGAGGAGAGGAGGGAAATATGTTACTATGGCTTCTAACCGCAGCACAGTTTGGTCAGCAGTCACAGTAACATCAAAGATTCATATTGCAAACAGAGCCAGCTCAAGGAAGTACTGTATTGTCAGCCCACTCAAAACTGTTTTGGCCTCCAGAAGCCCACATTCCAGTGCAGCACCATGCTGGCAATCCTGCTGGCTCTAAGCAAGGTGGCAATGACACGCAGCAACATACACACGTTCCAGCCCGGGAAGCATTAGAGTTGCATTATATACTATTTTTGCTTGAAGTGGTACAATGTTTTAAACTATCCCTTTAGGAGTGAATGAATTTCCTGCTTTTGTATATTTGCAAACTACCTACTAGAAGTAGAAGAAGGAAGAATGTTTCTAACTTAGTAGAAAATAAAGAACTATTCTAATGGGTATGTCTGAAATAAGTCTTGCTGAGTTCAACGTGTGTTTTTGGTAGGACAGGATTTCATCTTATTTTTGTATTAGATCAAAACAGTTTTTCTATTTTAGATCAAAACCCCCTTAACAAGTCCTTGATTCACTAACTTAGACATGAACTTAAAACCAGAGTATGGACCCTAAACATAGTTTGGAAGCAAAAGTGAAAGCAAGGACTTCACATTTATCCTGAAGCTCAGGCATACAAGGTCAGCCCTACACCTGAACACTTTTTTGTTTGTTGTTTTTTTTAAACTTTTCATTAAGTTTCTTTTACTCACCTTTGTTATCAGTCTGTTCAAATTCTCCTTCCCCATGTAAGAATTTTGCTGTGAAAGGACAATCTCCAGTTTCTGGATGATGCTGGTCAGACTACTTTTGCAGCTTTGATACTGCTTCAGGAGCTCCAGAGCCCTTGCACACTGCTCCTGGCTATTAAAAAAAAAAAGAGATATACTATTTATTGGCTATGCATAAAGGAGCAGCCTAAGCTTCCTGTCCACTTCCTTCTCCTATATTCAGACATGTGGGGAGTTTGACTATTATGTTCGGAAGAAATTAAATGGGAGGGATAAATTACACTGGCACAAACTCTGTAACACTGTGTGACACCTGCTGTGGTAAATAGACAGTTTTTTGGAAACAGAAATGCCAGTCACCATTCTATGACTCTGATTCATATTTAACCATTCTTCTGGATACCAGTTATGTTCAACATTACACTGCATACCTGCTAAATGATAGGATTGTGATTTCTTAAAAATAAATACAATTAATGAGCTTTGGCTGCAAAATTCTAGGTGCAATTCTTGACATTATGATCATTTATAGCATCATAATAGTAGCATTTCCTACTGTACCAGAATTTCACTTACTTCAAAGTATGGTCTAAGGCTTTTTTGATGTTTCATTTTACAAGCAAACTTCTTACTTGTACAATACTATTTTAAAACATAGCTTTTCTTCTTACCATTCAGCAAGCAAGAGTTTTGTATCCTCCCATAACCTCTCTGTAACTCTGCACTGCTCATTTGCTTCCTCTGCTTTTTCCTCTTTCATCTGCAGGAGCTTATTAGTGATTTCTCGCATAGATTTCATTTCAACAGCAGCACAATCTAATTCCTTTTCCAATTCCGTTAATGATTTTACCCTTTATTAGAAAAAAATGAAATATAGACTTATATTAAAGCAAGTCTTTGATATTTTTTCACCAATGTAATTACTAAGTTCTCCAGAAATTCATCCTGAGCTGCACATACTTACTATATTAAATGACACCATAAAAAATGTAATTTGACACAGTCCTTTAGATGAGTTACACTGACCTCAGAGCTGTTTGAGAAAGTAATCCAAAATCCTAAAGGCCAATTGGATTTGTATGAATATAGTGTATTAGTTTTTATTAAAATGTTAAGCACATTCTGGCTATCTTAAAATAAAGACTAAGAAAGGAAGTTATGCCATGGTGTGTGGGATTTGACAACGCAAATAAATAAATAAATAAATAAATCACAGCTTAAAAACTCCTCTCCCTTCCCATTTTCCCCACACACAGTTTATTCATCCTTTCCACGGCTGCAAAGAGCTCCTCTGAAACAGTATCAGAGTGATACAAGTTATGTTAGTGACTTTCTCAGGGTATGGTAAAATAACACAAAGCTTCTACAGCTCAGGGGTTTAGATCACGTGTCACTGCTCACCGAGAAGATCTGTCTCCCTGTTTGAGAATTATCTTACTGAAAACTAAGGTCGTAACAATCAACTTCCTTCTATTTCATCAGTGTTGCTTCAAACGAGCACATACATAGTATTTTAAAAGAAAAAAAATCGGAGAAGGCTTCCTTATTTAGGTTATAAGGCAGAGAATAAAAGACAAACTCACAATTTTCTTCACTGCTACAAAGATGCTTTAAGACACATTCAGGTTTCAGTGATCTACCACAAAGGGGCCATAAGCCCTCTGAGTTCACTGAAATTATGAAATTACAAGAGCTTTGAAAAAGAATTCACCTTTGTTGTATAGCTGGAATCGTTGGATCCTTCAAGCCTATTTTGTTAATTCTATCACGTAGATCCTGAATGTTTTTAAGGAGTTCACAATTTCTTGTGGAAAATATCTTGTATAAATCATTTTCCTCTGTAAGCATCTGATCACTTGAGTGACCACAAGTCACAGTTAGCTCTTCAGATAAATTCAGAACTAGTTTTTCACACCAGGTCTCTCCCCCACATTCAGCATCTTCCAAGCAAATATCAACTGCTTTCAAGCGTTCATCCAAATATTTAGCTTCTTTTGCCATATGAGAAACTTCTTGTGCAGCCTCTCTCAATGCTTTTCCCTGTATTTCAGGTTGGCCTGAGGAATCTGTGAGACGTCTTATGGAACTCTGAATCTTCCTCAATGAGGCCATAAAAGCTTCCAGATCTTTAAGGACCGTCTCTCGGATCTGCATTTTATGGCTCATTTCTTCAAGCTGGTTTTGATAATAAAACATAATTTTACTTGCAGCTTGCAGATCTATTGGATTAAATTCATCTCTTGCTGAACTGTCTAGATGCTCCAATTGTTTGCACACTTCAATCTGATTTAATATGGACCTCTGTAGCTCCTGAAATTGAGAGAACCACCAACAGCATTAGCAAGTGAAAGAAAATCTTTATCCTATATTCAAGCTGAACCTATGACTGAAAAACAAATTATACTGAGACAAATAGAATATATGTATATATTGTTAAAAGAGTGGAGGAGATCGTTTTTAAGATTTGGGTGTTTGGAATTTTCATTGCAATTTAGGACTGCTATGAAAACAACATTAAATGCAATTGAGTTTACTAAATCTGAATCATTACGCCTATACATTCAATTAGCCATTTGCTAAGAGATAATATCATATTACGAACAGACATAAGTCACTACAAGGCAATCAGATTAAGGCAGAATGACTTTGTCATGGAAATACAGTAAATATGCTAAATAGGGTGGTTGAGAAAGAAAAACATTTTTCCTAGTCTGGATATCGGTGGAGGAGGGGGGATAAAAAAGAAAAATCAAATAAAATGGTATTTCACAGACAAGGAATATGATATGCACTATGAAAAAACACAATTCTCTTGCCAGCAACCTCAAAAATAGGAGAAAAAGATTATGAGAGTCCTGGGATTGAAACCAGCAAGCCCCCACAGTGGACTGCTACTTCTGCCACCTCTTAAGTTCTTTTTTGTGATATTCTTGGAGGAGACTTACATGTAAAAATCTCTCAGTGAAGCCTGCACACTATCTGGTTAAAGGATTACGCAGCCCTCAGGCAAACAGCAGTACATCAGTGTTGTGAAACTTAGAAGTGCAGTGCTAGGAAAAAATGGAGGACGCTTCCAGACAAAAAGAGTCATTTCAGACAAAGAGTGAACATGCACTCTGCCCAAGAGCTTAAAAGACCTAAACCCTATTCAGCTTGAGAGCCAAGGGCAGACAAACACAAACTTTCGGTGCTGTGTAGCAGTCCACATGTTCAGTGGGGACACAGTATCAGGAAAAAAACAACATCCACCCTGCCTAATAGACAGACCAGAGTCTAGGCACAAGATACTGATAACAGCAGAATAAATTATTGCATACATGCAGACCTTCCAAAGCCATCCTGGGGCATGCTCAGATCCCTTAACAGATGTGACACAAGGCAGCTTAGTTTTGCTCAGTAATTAACACTGCATTATTTATATCACTCCACAAAGTGACATAAAGCCAGGTGAGAACAGCATAAATCTGTAACGAAGAAAAGTCCTAACCTAAGATGAAATATTCACAGCTATGCTTTTTACAGTGGAGACTATCAAGGGCGCACACTTGACTCTACAGGTGCAATGGCATTTGAAGTGAATGGATTAAAATGCTGTTAGATGTCAGAAGTTTTGGGAAGTCTTGTGAATTGTCCTAAGTCCTAAGAGAGAAATCCCATGAAGTTCACTAGTTCCTACAGATATTAAGAACTATTCTGGTTAGGGTGTTGTCTCTGCCTCTCTGCCTTTTCCCTTACCTTTAGCTCCCTGTAAGCAAGATCACTATTCATCAGATTAAACTGCTGGATGTCCTTTTTGTTCAGCCGCTGATCTAATTCGCGTAGAAGAATGGATTCATTTTCTATTGGCAAAACGATTTCCAAAGCAGTTCTTAAAGAGTTCGTTCTACAAGAAACAAAGAAACACAAACTAGGAAAGCCAGCAAGAAAAGACACTTGACATTTTACAGCACAGAAAGCCACAGAGATATTGTAATTGACTGCCTAATTGATCTAATCCTCCTCCTCTGGGGTCAAAGGAGTTTTTCTATTGATTAGTAATAAAAGCAGTGTGAATCCCGGTGCATTTAACCATAAGGTTGAAGGAAATAAAAATAAGCTTGGGAATACTGCACAACAATGTTATAAAGATCTGGCTCTGAGCTTCTTGGAGAGATCCACACTATCCGCAAGGTATATATGAACCATGTATAATTAAGAAAAAGAATAATTTTATGCAATTAAAAAAAAAAGGGAATTTAAAATACACAGATACTTTCACTAAATTACACTATTTCCTCCACAAGTATCCTTTACTTACAATGAACTATTCCTTTGCCAATATCATGAAATACTGTTTTATACCTGGTATTTATAATATCCTGAAGTTCTTTCCATTCTCCTTCTAGCTTGCTTCTTGTCTCAGAGATAGCAGCCCTCTCCACTTCATCCACAAGGTTTTCTAAGGCAGATGAGATGTTTCCCAATTGTGTCCAACCAGAAGTGATATCATTCTCTATCACCTAAAAGATATGAATAGTTAATTGAATTAATATGATTCTGCATTTTACAACAGACTGGCCAGTTCATAAAATGACAATCACAAGAGTTTCTGCAGAAAAAGTTGAAAATGTCAGCTTTAGTTAAGAGTTTCTTTTTTTTAAAGACCCAATTCAGCTGTGTGTAAATCTCCATCAGCTTTTTATAATGAAATTTTTTATGTCAGATATATGCCTGGGCTACATTTTATAAAGGTTCAATAAATATGGTTCGGCCATTTTTACCCAAGAATGAATGTAAAATATCTCATTTTAGCTGTGTTCAAAAGAACAAAAAACAAACTTAGAACTAAACCAAGATCTAATGTGCTAGATAACCTTTGTGCTCCATTCTATGGAAGACTTGGAAAATTTTAAAATAAAAGTTCCAACATCAATTATGTGCCTTTTAACACCCCCTTAAGTTTCTCACAAACCTAATTAAATTGTAAGTCCTGGAAGAGTTTCATTCTGCACATGAACCATTGGCATTTGATGGTTCAACTTTGAAGACTTCTCCAGCCCCGGGTTTGCTCCATCACTTAACCATTCCCACTGACAACAGAGCTGTTTTCCACAGTTATTTTTTCCATTAGATCCATTTCAGCCTGCAGATCATGAACTGATAGCCACCAATTTCTTCTTTCAGCAATACTGGCAAAACTCCACTGCTAAGTTGCAATTCAGTTCTGCTAAATGCTGAACCTTTCATTTCCCTCTACTTCTAATAAATCTGGTTGTAAGGATGCTCCTTACCCCTTGGCAACACTCATAACACATAGACGGTGATGGGTCCACATGAAAAAATAACAACTTAGGCACCAAATATGTTTTTAAAAGATGAAGACTTACTTGTAGTTCATGCAGTTTATTCTGAAGACATGAAGTATCTTTAATTTCATCAGCAAAGACAGATGCTACTTTCTCTCTGCTTATTTGTAAAAGTTCCTCCAGGTTACTTCTTTTTGTGTTATAGCTAAAGAAAGATGCAATCACTTTCAGATAGAGTATTACTTCTAATTTAAAGGAACATGGCAGAGGTTGGGACTTGCTAGCCAAGACTGCCATATAAAATAAGCAGATTCTATTGCAAACGCTTATCATTACTTAAGTCCCAACTGAAAGGGCATAAATGAGCAATATATATAAGCGCTGAGAAGTTGCTCACCTGGCTAATTTTTATGTGGGAATGCCTACTGGCATTCTCCAAATTCATTTTTATGAATGTAAAGATGTCAGTTCTTTAAAAACTTGCCACATTTTTTATTTTACACTATTTGCAGTTATTAGTAAGGCAGATTTTTGATGATACAGATTTTTCTGTCCCAATAAAAGAGCAGAAAATTCTTTTTTTATAGATTTTTTTCTTCCTACAACGCCCTGATGTTTGAAATTTTTACCTACTACAGTGTTTCCTTATTAATCGCAAAGCAATATTAAGTAAACTGTAGTAGAACAAGAACAGATTTTTGCACAATTAAAGTGTGCCTTATGTTTGACACATTCAACTAATTTATGAATGTCTAGCACTGTATCATCTCTAAATACACATACATTTTATCTTTGAAAAATTACCTCTCTAATAAATCTGGTGAGGGCAAACCACTGTCTTCCTCAAACATCTTTTCACAGGTTTCTCCATTGTGATGTTCCACATCTGTCTCCAAAACTGTTTCTGCAGCAGGTATTGATGTCTAAATAAATATTAAAAAGGTAACAATGACATTTGCATCATGCTATGTCAATACAGACCAACAGGCAACTGTGAGCTTCTGAAAGAAGTAATCACTTCATGTGTGCCAAAGATGAGAGATAACCATTCATGAATACAAGATGTGTTTTAACTCAATGATGAACCAAAAGAGCAGATTTTGGAAGACTTGCTGCTGTTCATTCCTTCCACACTAATGTTGGGTCTCTGCACTCACAACCACCCCATCATAACTTTGGCAATCACAAGCTACGTGTGTGAATTTTTGCTGCAGCTCCATGGATATCCTTGGGCAACCACAAGGCACTGCCTTTTACAGCTTTGTCAGGCTGCTTACACCAGGTAGCTTCACATGTCCCTTGTCCTTGATTCCAGGATAGACTCTCCTCAGTTTGAGACCAGCTGATGTTACGTTACACACTTCATACTTCGATAATCCGTGAGGGAACAGATTTATTGTTGAATCAGGGACCAATATCAGTAGTCTAGCAAGAAATCTCCCTTGATAACAGACACTTCCTCTGTATCTTCTAACATAACGTAAATGCAAAGGGTCCCTTCCAATAAACTACCAGTCTGGATGCTGTCTGATGAACTATCTGCAGCCATACTTCCATGAATGTTTATCCCAAATGAGACATCTTCTGTGGCATCCAAATGATAAAGAGTAATATCTTCCCTCTCTGAAATTTGATCTAACAAATTACATGTATTCTGTTTTTCCCCATATTTTTCTAAAGCAAATGCCTCCAACTCTTCACTATTTTTCCTCTCTGTGTCATTTAAAACTTGTTCAAATTACTGGGCCACTACATGGCCCATGCTACGCACTTGAACAAAGCTTCACATATGGCTCTTTCCAGATGAAAAGCATTCTTTAGCAAAATATAGCGCAAGGTTGGAAATTCACATCTTTTCAGGATGCCTAGGGCTGTTCCCTGCATGTTACTTTTAATATTTACTTAGTCTAAGTTCCCAAATAGAATGGGTTTTTGCTCTGTGACCAGAGGCCTGAATTCCTGCCACAGTAAGAGTAGAAACGGAAATAATCAGTTTTTCCTTTTACCAATGATCTCTCTAGACAGAGCAGTGTTTCTTAACAGTATTGACTTCTTACCTCCTGTACTGAAAGTCTATCAGTTTGTTGAGAAGAACTGGGCTCTTCTCCATTCTCAGAAGCAACAATAGAGTCCCTATAGTTTAAAAGAAGTTTTGGCTTAAGAACAAAATATGAAATACAAAGGGAAGAAAAGAAACTTAAGCTAATGATTAAAAACTAATAGCACAGCTGTGCAGGAAAGTTATCAAACATGCTAGTTTATGAAACTTAATATTAAATGTTTAGAAAGTACAGTTGCCCGTAGTAATGTACTTGTTAGTACCTTTACATGTCAGAACACCTACCGATACATCTGATTTCTGTGAGTCTACAACACATCATGCACTCACCGTTTCTTAGACAGCTCTCTTTTTCCAGCACGAGACAGTAAGGCTGTGTGAGTATCTGACACAATTTGTTGAAGCTTTTCTAGCTTTTGTTCACAGTCTGCACAGTCTGCCTGTATGTCTGGGACAGTTTCTTTTGCTAGTCTTCCCAATATTTTAAGATCTTCTAATGACTTGCTAAGTTCTCTCAGGCTGCCTTCATGTGAAAAAAAGGCCTAAATAAAGAAAAACAATAGAATAAACTTATGTTAAGGCATAAGGATATGCAATTCTAATTATTCACATATTTTTTTTTCTTTTTCTATTGTCTTCTTGGATGAATGCACTTAAAGTGTAAGCTGTCAAACCAAGAGAGAAACATTTATTTTCCTTGAATCTTTTTTCAAATAAAGCCAGGAAAGAAACTGAGATTTCTGGGAATGTGTTCCCCAGCTGCATTCCCAAGACTATACTGACTCCTGCTTGATTTTGAAACTCCTTTTATTACTACAATTCTATCTACTTTTGATCCCAAGTCCTCTGCACACTCACATTGAAAATACATGTTCTATTGACTACAGAAAAAATAGAACTGGAAAATGTATTTAAAGTATTCCCCATCAGTAATTCTACTTTTGAGTGTGAAATTAATATACTAAAAAATGTACAAAACATATGAGCAGAAGGAATGCACCTAAGGATGCTTACTTCTCTTTTCTCTTGCATATGTAATATTTGTTCAGAACATACCCATGAGAAGCAAATACAAAAACTACACTTAATTCAGCAAAGACCAGAATTTCAACAAGAGAGCATTTTCTTACCCTTATAAGTGGTAAACTGGCTGCATCAATGCGTATCAAAGAGGGTGGAGGAAAATACTAATAGCAATGAAGTAGAAAAAACATTGCTTACGGAATATGTAAGATTCGCTATGGCTCACCCCAGTAAGTAAAGAATGAAAGTCTTATGTCTAATTGGATAATTTGTATGTGGCACAAACACAGAGGTAAAGTGGGACTACTGCACTGTGAGAAGTTACTCTCACTTGAAGGCACCTAAACCAGCTATACAACTGTAACAAAATAACTGTAACAAATCAAGAACACAGAAACATTTCTTATTTTTACACTTTGCAGAGATAAATCTATTTTATGCTCCAAGGCTGTACTAAAAAAGAAATGAAAAAGATACCACGCATGCAACAAGGAGATAACTCTAACAAAGAAACTAATATCTGCAGTCAGAAAGGCAATGAAATAATTTGGGTGGCCTCTTTGTTCTGTGTTTACATAACACCAAGCACAAACTTCCACAAACACAGGCTGCAACACTGTATATTAAGGAAGCAGGAGCAGGAAGGACAGACAATGCATTCAGAAAGAGAGGTAGGTGAGCGGAAAAGGAATGGGTCAGGTACCTCATGTTCCTTGATAAGCCCTTTAGTTTTATCCATACTTAGGAGTTTCTTCTCTTTACCTAGTTGCTTATTGATTTTTTTTAAGGTTGCGTTAAATTTCTTTTTTTCCCTTTCTAACATGAGCTGGACACAGGACATAATTTCATGATGAACTGCCTGCAAAATTCAGAACACATTATTACTATAAGATGGGCAGACAGTATTATAAAGCAAACAAAAGCCTCAGAACATACTGTGGCAAAAAATTGTTTTTCCAAGATGCCAGGCCTAATGAGAACAGACAGTGGATTCTCCTTCCTGTATTATCTCACCTCCCATCTTTTACGAACATCTTTACTCTTTTCTTCTACTACCAGCTTTTCATGATCAGATGAAATATTTTTCAGTTGTTCAGCTGCTTTCAAAAATTTGTCAAGAACTTTATTGTCCAGCGCATTAAAAGCTTCCTGCAAAAAAGCACCATAAAGAAAAATAAAAAGAACCAAACGTAGCTTATGTATCTAATAAAATGACTTGACATAACATATAAAAAACATGTATAAAGCACATATGAATGGCATGTGTGGGCTACGATCACCCTTGCATGGATGAATACAAGGGCATTCTCCACTCTTATATATCTGCCAAAAAGTTGCAGATGACAACATCAGTGTATGCTTTTTGGAGAAAAGCAGATGCTGTTTCTGTAATAACTTCTTTAAGGGCAAATTTGGTAGCAAACAAGAACGATTAAGGTTCCTGAACTCTGATTCATTTCCAGGGAACATACGTGGCCATGTCCCACATCTGCCCAGAGGCAAGTGAAAGGTCTGCACAGCTGCAACAGGACCCCATGAGCAGTCCCAGAAGCTCTGCACTGCCCCGGCCTACAGCTGCCCAGGACTCACTGTGCAATGTAAGGCAGTACAGATTTTGGGCACTTCAATTTTTCCTGCCTCAATAAGGACCTCTTTAAGAGATCTGAATTCTGAGATCAGACACTTTCTTTACAATTTACTCTCTGGAGAAAAAAAAATGGAGATTCAGCATTTATAGTCACACTTCAATAACTTGACCAAGAATTCAGACATATGATTCAAGATGGGAATTTTATTTATTAATCAGGCAAAAAAATGGCTGTAGCTCGGAACAGGAATCTGTGGATGGTGCAATAATTTAAGTTAAGACAGGGCACTGACTATACTGGTAAACAGCTTTATATTTCCTCATTCAAATAGTCTGCCAAGTCAGCATAGGTTAAAATACTAAACCAAAAAGTTGAGAATAAAACATTAATAGCTACCAAAAAAATCTCTCTTTTCTCACTGTGGTACCTTAGCTTTTCAGATGCCAAATAACACAAAAAGAAATACTCCATTCAGCTTGTTCAGAAAAGGAACCTACCTCGTATCTTGAAATATGCTCTTCAGGACTTAATTTTTGACTGACAAGTTGCACAGCCTTTGAAATGGAGGCCTCAAGATCTATCTGTGATTCTTCAAAATTGAGCAAAGCTTCCTTTTCTGAGGGACTCTTCTCAGATTTGGGCAGGATGTTGTTCATGTCACCCATGACAGCCTTGGAAAGAGATTTTTCAGAATACGCACAAGTTTCATTAATTACATAATGTGATTGCTTCATTACATCACTCAAGTTTTTCAAGTTGAGATACTGATCTTTCAAATGATCTAATTTTTGCCCCTGGCAAGAGTCTGGGAGCCTGATTCCAATAGTCTAAAACCTTTTTTGTCTTACACGAAAGAAAAGGACTCTTCCTAATCAAATAATGCTAAAATTAGAGATGTCTGTGTATACAAAGTCTAATAACAATAAAGAAGGAGTACCTCTATTTTGTCTCTGGCTTCTTTAATTCGTGTCTGCAACCCGGTGGTGTGAGAATGCTGTTGGGACACCTGATCCGAAGCATTTTGCATCAGGGATTGCAATATTTCTTCTGCTGCTGCAATTTGTTCTTGGCACGAGGTTCCCCTTGCAGCCAAGCTCTGGTTAAATGAAAAGCATTAGAGTCTGCACAGTATTTATGTTAAAAGAAACTGAATGAAAAAGCCAGTATTGATCACAGACAGTCAATATTTGGTCAAAGAAAAATCTTATATTTCAATTCTGGTCAGTGTATCCCACTGCAAAATTTCGATGTGGAATGAAAGAAGTCTGCTGCCATCCACAGGGGATTCTGATTGCTGACACATTCTTTCTGTCAACACGATATCTTCAGTACTTTGCCTCAGAGTCAATTAGAAGTATTTTTTAAACATGCTCTCTCACCTGAACAGCTTTCCAAATGAATGTACAAACCACACATTTGGATATGCATCATCTGATTTGCAGACACCCAAAATTAAGTGCATATCAAGACTCAGATTTTCTAGTGGTATATTGAATCCTAAAAGGCAGGAAGCAGCTGGGTATTTTGCATGCAAAAGTAGTGTGCCATATTTGAATATTTATCATGAGAGTCCCTATTAGGGCTGTTTTGATCTATGAATATTCAACACATTTTCCTGTTAGAAGTTGTCAGTTAGCATTCTTTAAATTAAAATCAGTGTTTTGTTCTGGATCTTGACCTATTGTAATGCAGGCAACAAGGAACCTGATCTCTTCTGCTCACAGACACAAAGACACATTACCACTCACATTTTGGAGGCTATATTTCAGGGTGTCTTTTGTTACGCCTTTGTTTTTAAGGAACTATTGTCATACTGCAAAAGAGGCTTAATTTATAAACATATGCTCACAAAAACATGAATATATTCTTTTCATAACCTCATACTTCCTAATTCTGTAAACTAAACACAGTGCAAGAAGGCACAACTCAAAGTAAACTAGCACAAGGACTGGTTTGCAGTTACTGTACGTGGATTTAATGTACTGAAGAACCTCTGTGTTTAATCTTAGCACTCGGACAGAGGAACTCCAACAAAACCTGCTTCTGGTGGTCACCTTCCTACCATTAGACTATCTGCCACTGTTGCAGAAACAGCAAAAGGGAACATAAGACAGTGCTTCAGCTTCTCCAGCGCAAAGCCTGGTATCTCTGTTCAATCTCACCTTCACTGGCTAGTGAAGAAAATAAATCAGACTTTGCACTGAAGCTGCTGAGTTAGATGTATATATTTCAACCTGCCATTTGCTGGGAAGGAACAATAATCTGTGTAAGAGAGACACAGGAGACAACATAATGGAAGTAACAAAAAAATTCATCACTGCTCATTGTGGATGTTTAGAACAACTGCCTATAAGCTGAGATACACAAATTACCTAGCATGCTGCTGAAAATACTTCCAAGTATTCTGTTTTTTTGACACGTAAGCCTTGACTACAGCCAAGCCATTCCAAATCTCCTGCTTGAATGGGAAAATACATGATAGAAAGTACTGTATGACGAGGGGAAATTCTAGTCTCAGCACCTTGCAAACTTTTAGTCTGCTGCGAGTGCTGTGTGGACAGGAGCAATTAACACCACTAGAGAGCATGCTGCTGATCAACAGTACCAGTGGCACTTCATTGGCACTTGCTTGTCATCTGGATACACTGATGCTGGAAGAGTCACCTGTAGCTAGCTCGTATGGGACTGATCCGGGGAAATAACATCAAAATACTGAAACTGGCTGACTTTTTACCACCCTGTGTTACAGCACGAAATCCACATTCATTTCTGCTTCACCAATGAACATGTGTTTTACTCCTGCAACAAATCTGGGCCAAAAGATGAGAATCTGATAAATGAGTAGTTTAGGCTGTGTATTTCCATTTTCACCTGCAAATATTCCTCTGTCTGAGGTTCCACGGGCGCCTTGTGACCGATCTCACCAAGCAGGCATCCAACCTCTTCTGCCCAGCTGTCCACCCCTCCAAGGAGCTCTTCAATTTTCTCCACGCTCCCTGGAAGCTCCCTGGCCTTTTCCACAGTATCTGTGTTCTCTTCACCAAGCTATGATCAAAGAGAAAAATGCTGCATTTTTTTGCCACCATTTATCATCACAGCAGTAGCGTTACTAAATGTCACTGAAAGGCCCAACTTATAAAATTAAGAGCTCTAATAGTCCCAAGCAGATAGGCAATGTTGTTCTTGTGTAAGCATTCTAGGAAATGTAATATATGTAACATTAGGCAGATTGTATAGGAATTTACAGCCAGCTAAAAACCTGTCAAGTGAACTGGTGTGAAGTTGCATAATCCTAGAAATACCTATGCAGCATTAACTACTTTCTTCTAGCTGAGGCAGAGATTATACAATTTAGTAAAGGCTCACAAGCTCTCAATATATTGAGTACATCCACCTCTAGAACTAAATAAAGAGTTTTATCCTGCAATAAAGTATCCCTTTGTAGGCGGTTTTAAAATTTCGATTTAAAAAATTGAGTATTTTCCAGAGTGTTGTAAAGAGCATTTAACTGAGTTGCAAAGACTTATGAGTGGGATGGGATGTCCCCATGTATTCTCTGTTCCTCCTGTTTTAAAACTGGCAATACTGAGTTGACTGAAAGATTTATTGACATGTGATTAACAAGCTGGTAACTTTAGAAAAGATAATTTTGAAGGCTGCTTGTTTGAGTAGTATGAAACTGGTGACTTACAAAGTGTGTCCTCTTGATAAACCTAGCCCACCTCCTGTTCAGTTTCTTGAGCTCTTTGGCAATATTTGATCTGACTTGCTCTTTGCTGACTTCGATGAGATAGTTTCCAGCTTCATTTAAGGAACTATGCACTGAATTCCAGCTTGCCAGGATCTCAGCAGGGGTCTAGAGAGAGGCATTGAAATAATTTCAAGCAGAACCCTGCCATGACTCTACTTCCAAAATGAGGAATGGAAAAACAACAACAACCACAACTGTCACGTATAATGCTTTCCTTCCAGGAGGCTTCCAAGTACCTCTGTCTGCCATGACAAAAACAAATCCAATGGCATACCTCTTTTGGATGCTCATTTCGTTTTTCTTCCAGCCACGTCTTTAGTAAGTGGAGATTTTCTGTATAATTACTCCAGGAAGACAGGACTTTCTGTAGGGTAGTATTTACATTGGAAATATAATCTCTGCACATAGAAATCTTTGACTCCACCATCTTAAAAAGTTTGCTAATTTCTTGAGGATCACCAGCTAGGACATCAAAAAAGAGACACCATTATACATTTGGATATATATATATATATATATATAGCCAGTATTTTACACAACACTTAAATGGGAATTAAAACTGGTTATGGCACATCAGTTCAAAATAGAGTGTTTTTTTTTTTATCAATTTATCAATAAAAATTTTTTTATCAATAAAAATTATCAATTTTTGAGGAGGAACTTACCTAAGCCAGGACTGCTTATGTTTTTATTTTTCAAATCTTCACAGATGTGAGTAGCAGTTTCTAGCTGTGTTTCAAGTCTCTTTTCTTCAACGAAATTCTGCCCAAAGTGAAAAGGAATTGGCATGGGTAACACTGACCCACATAAAATTTCATGGTAGGAAATACAGCTTGGGACATATTTTTTTTTTGATATGTGCCTACAGCCTGTAGGTTAAATGTAAACTGAGCCAAGCCCATCCAGCAGCTCATCTGTACCTTTTAGTCTGAATTTGACCCATTTGTTTTCTGCTCATGCAGAGAGTATCTTAAATGGGAAATATTAACTCCTGAATAGCATTGACTGAGTCACAGTCCTGCATGAGTCAGAACTACTTATTTCAAAACATTAAGGATGTAGGGCAGTACTGAGAAATGACACCTAGAACAATTCTGGCACAATTTAGTCCCATAAGTCAAAAAAGTAATGGAAGTAAAAGGTGGGTTTTCTTGCACACACAGAAATATCATTGTGCATAGCTCCTGACTCAGATTAAGTAAAATCCAAACTGGGGACAGAAAGGGTCAGGAAGAAAGAAATGGGAGCAGAGGAAGAGACTTGTGGTTTGAACATTCACTCAGGGAATGAGAGGGTTGGTCCTCAGCCCCTATTAATCTAAGGTGCGTAGCTTCTCACTCCTATAAATGTCTTACTAGCAGGCTATAAACCAACCTATTCTGCTGTAGTGACAAAACTGGGCCACCACTTAGAAAGGACTGCACATCATGGGGCCAGTAGAGCCAGCAGCAAACCTTACATTCCTTGGGAAAGTTCCCTATATTTTATCAGCTTGAGAAAGACCATAAAATACGCCCATAGAAATAACATGATAATAAGCATTTATGAAACCAACTGAATCAAGAAACTCAGCGCAGATTCATGCTGTACTCCCACCCCACCACAGAGTAAAGTTAATACTACTCAAGAAAACTGAGATTTTATGTAACTTCTTATTGCCTCCTTCTACAGTTCTGATGCCGGTGAAATTCCACTAGAGATTTTCCAGCTTGAAAAGTTCTCAAGCAACTTTTTAGAAACTCCACACTTTAAAAGGATGTTAAAGAGGTGCAGGTCTCTTCTCCCTGGTAACCAAAGACTGAATGCGAGGGAACTGCACAAAGCTGCACCAGGGCAGGTTCAGACTGCACATTAGGAAAAGCTTCTTTACCATGAAAGTGCTCAAACACCAGAACAGGCTTCCTAGAGAGGTTGTTGATGCCCCATTCCTGTCAGCGTTCAAGAGACATTTGGATAATGACCTCAGTTACATGCTTTAACTTTTGGATAGCCCTGAAATAGTCAGGCGGTTGGACTAGAGGTGATCTCTGAAGGCCCCTTCCAACTGAGCTATTCTATTCTATTCACTAAGATGGAATTCTCAAAGAGTCCTGTTAACTGGAGATGGGGCAAATTTTTTAATCTCTCAGCCTCTTGATGCATCTTTGGCAGTACTTGGGGTATGATAATTCATCCCCATCTATAGCCTCTATAGGCCTACATGTGGCATCATTTTGCCATATTTTTGCACCCCAGAAGCTGGGCTAAGCATAAAATATAACTAAACAAAATAACTTATATTCACCAAGAAGCATAAGGAGGTAAGGAAGCTGGGAAAAGGAAGAGGCAACAGCTACAGCAGAATTAGCTAGCACTGCCAGTAATAGTTGTGTTTGAAAACAGTAACTACTGAACTACTCCAGAGCGGTTTGTACGGATTTGAGCTAGGAAAGGGCTGCTACTTCTGGCTCTATAAAAAATCCAGAAAGAAAGAAATCTCCTCAGTAAAGAATTGAAAAGGGCAGTGAGAAAATTACAGTCACAGTTGTATCCATTCCTCTAAACTGAAGAAAGAATGTTCATTCAGAACATAACTGGAGGACACAAGGCGAAAGAAAGCTTCTATGGAATCTATGCACCCTCCTTTGTCCAAGTCCCAGAACTCAGAAACCTACCATGCTTCTACCAACTTTCACGGTACCTTCATATGAGGACAGACACATGTTTAAATCAAACAGAATGGACAGAAGAGGAAATATTGTCAGGGTGTGATTATGAAATATGTATTATTTTAAACTTACATTCCAATTTTCTAGCAGTGATTCCACTGACTCTTTTGTCCCATATTTCATGTTCCATATATTTAGCTTTAACATCACCTCATTGGCAATGGCTGAGCACAGTCCATAGTGATAATCAAGAAGGGTGTTGGAGTTTGTGAAACACGTATTGCTGAGTCTGCAAACAGTGAAATGTTCCAAAAGTTGACTCAAATCATTAGATGTAGAAGGCATTAATGTATAGGGGTTTTAGCCTAAAAACTCTGATTTACATATATGTAAACATCTATTTTGTTATGGTGGGAGTAAAATTTTAAGATAACTGTTCACTTTTTTTAAGTAATAACAATTTTGAGTCAATATTGACTGCTAAATTTATGGAAAACCTTAAATGGTCAGAAAAGGGGCATCTGCTATTTGTATGTCAGCGGATCTCAGACTACAGACACAGATTCACTAGTAATTTTTTTAAAAATCCCCCAACAGCTTAATACGGTTGTACAACCTGTAAATCTTGGTGATTGCAAAAAGTGGAAATTTAAAATTGGACAGAGAATCTCCACCCACAGAAAAATCTTTACATTCAAAATATTTGTGTTTCCTCCCCACACTTGCATAGGGCACCTGAAAAGCTCCCGCTAATGAGCTCCATTTCGCACACATAATTAAGACTTTCATTGGACCAATGACTGGACCTGTCTGCTCCGCATGCCAGTCAATCTGTGCTTAAATGGAAAATGCTCTTTTTCTTCAAGGCATGGATAAATTATGTGCTTTGTTCACAAGAAAAGAGGAAGTCATTTGCAGAACTAGACCACAATATAGTCACGGTAGAAGGAATTTGAGGCTCATGACCTTCTTTTCATTTCCTCTAGCTTTTCAGGAACTACTAGCGGCATATTCTTCTCATCTTTATTCTCAAATGATTGAAGGGTGTCCAAGTGAGAATCAAAACAATCCATCAAGCCCTGGGGAGAAAGGGAAATAGTAAGTCATTCATTTCAATGCTAGAGTCACCTAGCATTGAACCTTGTTTGACTCTGCAAGCCACCTGCCATTAGAGTAAGAGCTATTAAGAACCAGTCAGCACAAGGCAATCTTTCAGTGTCGTTATTCATTAAAGTGCAATGAAAGTATTTATCTCATCCCCTTCTAAAGTGGATATTTACAGCAAACCATAATCTCGCCTATCCCTGGGCCTCTAGTTAAATATAAGAAACATGGAACTATTCTACCTAAGCTATCGTTTCTTTTCCCCACTTTTACTACCATCTTTAGAACAAAAACGAGTCATTTTAACAGTTTCAGGATATTGTTATTCTTTGCTATGTGATAGCAAATAATGACAGCAAAAACTGCTGAATAAATTTATTATGTCACAACTGCTTAATCCTTTATTTGAATGTCCAATAAATTCCATTTAATAGCATGCTGATAACATGTCACATTAATTAGTTGTGAGCATTGGTGGGTAATATCCTGAATCTTGAGAGAATGTACAATTTCCATCATGAAACACCACTGTAGCCACAAGACCTATATACGAGCCATATAAATAAGACTGGTTTAAAGGAAGGAGGAGGAAAAAACTCTCGGCAGAATGTCTTCCCATTCCATCAAAACAGATTTGACTGGAATTAAGTATCTTGGGCTTCTTCTTCTTAAAAAAAAAAACACAAACGATTTTATGTACATGTTCAATAGGGAAAAAAAAAGAAAATCCTAAACCCACATCTTCCTCTGTCTCATTCTTACAAATGCTTTAGCTGCTTATTCTGAAAACAAAAATCATAGATCAAACGGCTAACGTTTGGCAAAGCCATTATCAGTAAAAAAAAGCCAGCTCTCATACCAGGAACTAAATAGCAACAGTACAAAAGAGTGGTGTTATCGAGCCACTCACAAGACCCTCTAGATCCCATTCTTTCAAAATCATATCAATGACATGTCACAAAAACGTCCAACTTACCCTTGTTCATACAAAAACAAGTACAGAACCACGATGATCAACCTGGCATTGACACACCTATGCTTTTTAAAGTTTTCAAACTCAAAAGGACATTTAAAATATTATCAGTGTAAAGATTTCAAGATCAGAATAAATAACTTGCACGGTACTGAGGTATCAGAATACCTCCCACTGCTTTGAATGGAGTAACAGAGTGATTCAGCAAATACTTAACTTTAAATACATAAGCTGTGTGAACTCAATGGAATGTAACCCTGAGCCCAAGTGCTTTTCTGAATAGATATGTATTAAGCATAGATTTAAAGATAAGGATGCAATTACCCTGTGTTATTACTTAACAAACAAGTTGCAGGAGCCACATAAAAAAGAATGCCATAATTTATTCATTCAGATAGTATTCAATTTTAATCTCACTCCAGTGAAGTCAGAAAACTTCCTTATAGACGCATGTAATTATTTAAATAAACTCATCAAAATCAAAGATATCTTCAGAAGGGCTTTTCATCTTCAGAAGATAAACATATCTATACTACCTCCTAAAATGTCAAACAGCAATTCCATAACAAGTGCTTTGCTAGGTCAGACTGAAGCAGAATACTCCTTTGTGAGCTGCTTACCTTAAATATCACAATTATTTCTCTGAAGAGAGACATTGCTTTAAATGGGTCCTGCAAATCAGGCAAATCTTCTGCTTGCAGATGTTCTACCTCCTGAAGCCAGGCCTCAATGCCATCCAGAGGTGGAGGCAACATCTGGTCCAGCTCTGCTTTCCATTCATTAATCTTTAAAAGGAAAACAAGTGATTAAATTTGTCACCATTATTTTCTTCCCCATCCCCAATATACAGGCATACGTTCTGTAAGCTGATGCTTTAGACACCCCAGAAAATAAAAACAAAAAAATCTGTCACCAATCAGAAAAGGACCTTCCAGCTGAGTCAGCTGCAAATCGGCTATGTTCACCTGAGACCCACGTTTTCTCAGCAGCCTGTAATCTCTTTAACACTACAGAAAACTTAGTTATTATCCTCAGCTGGTGGCCAGCTCAAGGCCTGGCAACAGAGATGCTTGCAAAGTAGAGGAGAACAACAGATGCTCTGGACAGCTTTCTATCCTGGGAACTGACAGATGAACATCTCTTCCATAAAGAGCTATTACCAGCAAGACCCAATGCATCCCCATTTGCAACAGACGGAGGCAACACTGCCAACCTCACTGAAAAGCACTGACCAACCAGATCTAACTGTATCACTACCTGTGCCATGGGGAAGAGGGTATTATCACATTTCTCCTGGCTGCACCATTATCTGAGCCATAATTATGTCCCAAAAGACATCTTTTTTTATCTTATCATTATCTTTTAAGCATAAATAGGCCCAAACCTTTGATCTGAAGACTGAAATAATCAGAAATAATCGGATGCCATTTTTTGCAGACCTCTCACAGTCCTGATGCTCAGGAGGCAGAAGGGTAATACACAGCCTCCTTCTTACTCCTCTTGGGCACCGTACATCACTCAGCTTGTCAGAGCTTCAGGTTCAGGGTCAATGTTGTTTTTTTCAATGCAAATAAAGTATCACCTTCCCACTTCTCCTTGTGCATATTCCTGGGGTAAACTTAGGCTTCTTCACCAAACACGTTCACATTGGTAACAAGGTGAGCTAGAAATGCCTCTGACCTGAGCGACCAGTTTACTCCACTCTTCTCTCATCTGCTGCTGGCCTTCACTCAGCTCAGCTTCACTTCTTTTTGATGACAACAGGGGCAGGAACACTTTTTTTTCTTGGTTAAATGCTTCCATAAATGACATCATTTCCTAGGGATAAAAAGGAATAGTAATTCATAGAAGACTTAGATGGAAACTCATGAAGCCAAGAACCGGCTTTGAACGTATTAGTATAAATTCCATTAACATCAAAGGTCGTGATGCATGGAAAGGCAAGAGAGTAGGTCTGAAAGTATAGGTGCCATTCACTAGCAAAATTTGTGTTTAACATAATGTCAGTGCCATCAGGACCTGGGTCTCCTCTCCCACCAAGAGAAAGAGAAAATTCCTCCCTTAATGGTCTTCTGCAGACCATTTTATTACAAACTCTGACTACAATATAAACCAAAGGACATTTTACTTCAGGTACAATCTATAGCCAGCATTTCTAGTAATCCTCTATTTCATTAGCTGGGAAAACCTATCATTATTGTTATCACAGGAATAGAGAAGCTGACTCTGAAAAGGGCCTAGGAGTTTGAATCGTGTCCAAGTCTCAAACTATGTCTTTTAACTAATAAGACATTACTGTACTCTCTCCAAAAACCCTGTCTTTGCTCAAAAACCAAACAGCATATATCTGTTTTCTAAGAGAAATAACTTTATCCTATCCTTCCCTCAATCATTTGAGAGCATTTACCAAATTCATTGTCAGGTTTCCAACTCCTGTTAAAAAGTTTATTTAAAATTCAGGTTTAGGCAATGAATGATAAAAGAGTTTATGTTTCTGGGAATATTTTTATAATTTATTTTTGCAAAATCAGTTAAATACAAAATGCAACTTACTTTGTACTTCTGGTAATGTGTTTCATTCTCTGTGTCCATCAGCAACTTTGCTAACTTCTTCCCTTGTGCAGCCAACCAGCTCATAGCCTCTGTTAATTTTCCCTAGTAATTAGAGCAGAAAATTTAATGTTTCCATTTTGCAAGCCTTGTTTTTTAATTCACATTGTGCCATAAAATAACACATATTGAGTATTCAAAGCTACTGAGAAACAAATAATATTTCCTGGGGACTGTAACAAGTTTTGGTCAGCCACTATTATAAAACATGACCAAATTTTTAAACTTGGCTCCTGGATATATGAACACTTCTTAAATAAAAGAAGAGACTGATTGCAGTCCTGTCGAAAGGAGATTATCAGTATGAAAATATGTCAATAGGCAATTAGTATATAAATTCTAATAGGAATATACAGAGAACAGGCACCTTGTTTTTCCAACCAGCACAGTCTGTGAGTGATGACTTCTGTCTGCTCTCAGCTATTAAATTTAAAGCTGGTTGTCCTGTACATTTGCAAATCTGTCTGTGTCCTCCCCAATACTTACATACACACTTGAGAGCGCACACAAAGACAGACAGGCTTAAAAATGTCCTCTTCAATAATTAAATGAAAAAACAAACAAACAAACAAACAAACCCAACAGCCTGCACAGTATTTCCATCAGTATCATCAAAAATCTATCATACAGAGTGATAGCTACCATACAGGAGCATCAGAAGGTTCAAGCCAGTTCAGCCCTGTCAGTGGCTGAATCAGAGGGTCCAGCCATGAAGGACAACTGTTACTGAGTCGTGTTAGAAACCGGGCAACAAAAAGTACCATTATTCTTAGCATTCATGATGCACATTGATTAAAAAATGCCTCAGTGATAAACCTCACGACATACCTGCATGTCTTCAGTCTCCGGCATATTTCTGGAGTACTGCAAAAACTGAGCCACGTATGTCATGATTGATTTTTCATCCGGATTCGTGATGTCAATATCTACGAGAGTCAATATGCCATTTACATAATTATGCAGCCCTCTAGACTTGATCACATAATTACACACTATATTGCAGTTATTAAAACACATTACCATAAACATGTTTATTTTGCAGTAGCTCAGTTAACATACCACTGACAGAAATTAATATGTAATGAACATTTTTTCCTTGGGAATACTTCAGTATAACATGATGAGCTAATGAACAAGTTTCTCATATGAATGGGAAAGTTTTATATTCTCTCTTCAACATATTATTCCAGTGTATGCTGCCAATTCAAATATCCTAAAAATCCTAAGTACACTCTAAATTATATAATAAAGAACCACATTAGAGTTAGAGCATTACGGTAATGATCAATGTTTCATTTCAAACTTGAACACAGGATTACTTTTTCCTGTATTACAAGTCAACACATGCAGGATTATATTAATCTCACTCCTTAGAGGAAAGACATAAAAAAGCAGATCACTTACCTTCAGGTTCAAGAAGCCGTGGAATATTGAGCTCCAATTCTGCAATTCTGAAAGCCTCATCCAGGTTTTCCTTATTACTTCTAGCTTTTGCCTTCTCCAAATCAACTAGACCTGGTCTTAAAGCATTGATAATAGCTAAAAAAGGCAGTCCACTTCTCCAGCTTGACTTGAAATCAGTCACACTGATAGAACCATGCCTATCCCAAAAACGATTAGAAACAAAATGTCACAGCGAGTTTACTCAGATGTCCTAAGTACAAATTTAGAAATACAAGATAAATTTGGTAAAATGGGGTAGAAACAAATCGGAGTTACAGAGAATCTTGCCACTAAATTTCTGCAGAAGTTGGGTCAGAAAACAATACAGACAGTACTACCAATCACTGCAACCATATATATATGTGTGTGTGTATAGTTTTATATATATATAGTATACAAAAAAGAAAATATATACATTACTTTTTTGCAAAATTAGAGTGTTTCTATCCTACATTGCATTCTGAACCTACAGCCTTACTGTTCCAATATCCTTTCTGAATATCACCTTTGCTCTCACTTGTCTACATATTCTATAATCTACAACGTATTCTACACAATGGAAAAATAAGCAAAGCACTGAAGTTGCTGCAATAGATGTTATGCTGTTATGTTCACTAGAATCCTTCTTGGCAGTCGTGCACTGTTTTGACAGAATGTTTGTAATTCTGTTTGTCTCACGTTCCACATGAGATGTAGGAATCCTAGAAATGCTACAATTTCCATTTTTAAAAAATATAAATAATTATTGAAAGTTTGTTAACCAATGCCAACCATAAGGATTAAAACTAACAAATCATGTAAACATTCTACTAGACTTATCGCACAGGAAACTGTAAGTCCCTAAAAGAGAAAAGCGAAACAAACCAATTTACATTGTGGTGTTTTATTAGTAGGATTAGCCTCACTTCATTACATTTAAAGGGCTCATGTCAAAACATTTAGGGCCTGATTGATACTAAAAGTTCTGATAACATCATACAAATTTGAAAGCACTTTCTGCTAAGCTGTCATTAAGTAACGTTAAAAAAAAAGGCAAGGAAAAATACCACATCTAGAGAAAAGTAGTAAACACAAAACGTAACACACTATTTGTGAGACTTGGACGGAACTTACAGTGAACACTGATCTTTTGCCCACAACAAAAGAGCCTTTGTAGCAGAGATCTTCCACCGTTCCTTAATTTTAGCACTTTTTTTAGCTGATCTGCTTGCCTTTGGAGAAGAGTCAACGGTACTTGAACAATCAAGAGAAGGCTGATTGTAAGTGCAAGCAAGTGTCCTGGCAAGTTCTTCAATCTATCAGGAATGATGGGAGAGTTTAATCAGGTTTCAGTGAAAACTTACCAAGACAGCAATGGCAGTAAACCACAGAGAATTAGAAAGGACTCAATTACAGCTGCAATAGCAGTCCTCTGCACCCAAAGCTCAGATCAGGTTTCCCAACCATTGCCAAATTTTATCTGTTCAAGATGAATTATTTCATGCTGGATCATTAGTTGATTTTTTGGCAGTAAATATTCACCCAAGATATCCATGGGATACTGTGGGTACCAGCACTGGCATCAAGGCACCTCCTCAGTCAGTGCACTTTCCTACTTCTACCAGTAAAAGTAGCCCTTGGCAGCTGTGTTTTGTGCTGTCATGCCTTGTACTAGGCATGTTAAGGCCTGCTCACTCAGAGTGCAGGAAAACCTAATCAATTGGCCTCAGAGATCTACGGTTGGTTAGAGAGGCCTGGCTTAGGTAAAAAGATAATGTATACAGCCATGTGCAGCACAAGAACCATCAGCACCAAAGCACCCTTACCAAGAAAAATACGGGCTTCATCTACTACAGTCAAATAACTTTGCTTCTTGACTCCTTCCTTAGCCCCTGTCACCAGCTCATCCCCAGTGCACCTATGTTAATTCACTGTGGGGCTCTTGCTAGAAGACAGTTTAGCTCCATCATTCTCTGCAGTTCTACAACAGGATTCCAGCAAGGCCTTGTGCTTTCAAACTCCCTCCCCTTCCGCCCCATAACTTCATGCCATACAAGATACACGTGCAGTATCTTGTATAAGAAACATCACTACAACAGTTTTCATATTATTTCAGGTACCTGGTACTAAAAAAAAACAAATAGCAAGAATTACAATAGCAAGAATTGTGAGCACAGCCAATACTGAATGAAGAGGGGTCTGCCCCTGAGGGAGATGGATGTGAACCACTTTTCACTACTTGCTGTATTTGGTGCTCTATTTAGAGCTTAATCATTACAGGCCTTAGACATATTAGGCAAAGTTTAGCCCATTTTTTAACTAGTTATTGAAAAAAATCTCAGTATGCTATCATTTTCAATTAGATGCTGTTCATCAAGCTGTAATGGTATCAGTGCATTGGAGAAGCCACTCAGAGACACAGGCAAGATGCACTGGTGCATCTCTTCTCTGAGTTGTCACTTCAAGATGTCAGAAAATTATCTGCTTTGTACTAATTCATCTTTGGGCAACCACGTATGTCAACACACTTTTGTGCTCTTTCCCTCTACTGAAATATTCCCTTACATTGCTGAAATACTTACATGAAAATGAAATATAATTGTCCAAATTAGGCCAAGCACAATGGAAGGTTTTCCTTCAATAATGTCAGCAACATGAATATTTATGAGCTTGAGCTAGTGGGGAAAAAAAAGGACCATTGTTAACAAAGAAAATGTTCCACCAGCTAAGCAGGCTTTACTTGTGAATTTTTAAGTTAATACTCACTGATTTGCTCCTTAAAAATGTCAAGGCATTTTCTATGTTGCTTCTGCACTGAAAGGTATTAAATCCTTTTTCCCGTGGCTGTGAAGCAAAAAGAATTTGTTACAATCTCAGCTGTAAAAATTCATTTTATTTTCATTTTGATAAGGAAAGTCTTGCAATGATTTATGAATGGCTAGAGTAACTTCTTTCAGTGTGTTTCAGTGTCAATGATGTAAGATTAAGTTACTTGCAAATAGTTCTGTGACTCCAGAGGGATTGCTCATGATCTCACAACTTAGCATATCCAAAATTCTCTTCTGGGTTTGACAAAGTATTGAGTTCATATTTTTATTGTTCTGCCTTACCAGATGTTGACCTGAAAGCACTTCCAACAGATCCAAAAGCATATGTCCTTGCTGTATGTCTGTATACAGGTCTGAGATAACAGAAGGAGGTGTGTGCTGCAAAATAAATTTCAGAGCTGGTCACACCATCTTTAGCCATTTTGAATTCACCACACTATAGAACATGTCAGATTGTTCTACTTTATTGTTAAAAAAAATGTTTAGCATCTTTTTGTTCACAATAAGCTGAAATATAAATCCTGCATCTAATCAGCTATATCCTGCTCATTGTAACCCACTATTACATTTGTTTCTTACTCTCTCCTGCCCTGTCTCTGAGTTTTCTAGGAGTTATATTAGGCCTTATTTTCCAGTATATATTGTATTTTTGAGGAGGTATGTTGCAAAAAACAGTAACTTTTACAAAAGGAAAGTTATGAGCAGCAGTTAATTCATTTTTTGACTTCCTAATCAATGTACCCTGAGTACAAGTTTGACTATAGTGCTTAATAACTAAATCCTCACTCTTTTCACACACTTGCAAACAACATAAACCTATCACGAGCTCAATGGCTTCCGCTCAAGTATAGACCAAACCAGGATTTTTTACCTGAGCAAGTCAGAGCCCCAGCATATGCTCCTCAAACTGCTTTGTGAATACAGAATATCAGGCCGCCTGTATTAATAGATACTAGTCCCCCAGGTCATCCCATTAAACTCATGTTCTTGGATTGTATAAGAGAAAAATAATTCTCTAAACACAGTAAAACTAATCATAAATATAGAACCTCATAAAACCCTGAGACATGTGCCACAACCTAGCAAAAGGATGTTTCTACACAGTGAGAAAGATACTGTCATCTACTTACAATCTCTCTCTTAAAAATGTCTTTGGACTACTACCGATGTAACACCTATTAAACAAATACTTTCCAGGAGCTTCTTTTTCCAGACACTACCTAAAATCTTTAACTAATTTTGTTTATTCCAAAAAATGTTAATCTCCACAAAGCACATCTGAAACAAAAAAGCAAAAAGCATGTCTTTCCTGAAGAATACCATTCTTACCTTTGACAATATTGAATTTATCCAGGTAGTGAAGGTTTTCTTCTGAGTAAACTCTCGTTGCACTGTGGAAAAAAAGAAAAGAAAAAATAGTTAAAAAAAATTATTTGTTTTTCTTTTCCAAAAATCTAAGATCTCTTCTTCCAGATATGACACTAGATACAGTTTAGTATTAGTTTTCCTCAACTCGTATTTTAGTGGTGATATTTGCTTGTTTGCAGAGACGATAACACAAGGATCTCTGCAACCATCAGCGTCTACTGGATGCAGCAAAAATCTCAGCAAATGCGAACAGTGGTGTGAACACATCATCCTACAGAGTAATCCATCTAGAATAACTCCATTCATTCCTAACTATTCCTTAAAAAACTCAGAACAATCAGTACAACAACCATTCTTGAAACTCAAGAAAATCTGTGCATGGGGCTGGGTAATGAGACCAGGAGGGATTCTAGGGTTAGGTGATACATGCACATCTGTAGGTGAAGCCATACAATGAGATGTCTTGGCTAACTGAAGGGATGGAGAGAGATATTAGGATGTCGTAGGGAAAAATACCCTCTAACAGCATTTCTTTCACTGATGGGCCCTCCCTTGAGTACAGAGATCATTAATCTGTCCAAACAGGAGCACCTGGGACCTTAAAATAGGAGGGAGTAGGAAGGAAGTGCTTGAACTTGTGCTTTGGTGAAGAACAATGAAATGGGACACAGAGTGTGACCAGGCCACTCAGGGATCCAGCTCATCACCCAGGTCCTGTAGGATGTTATGCAGTGAAAAACTACCAGCAGTTGTGAAGGGAGATAAAAATTGTTTAAGCCCTAGTTTCAAAAACTGGAATATTTAAACCATTTCTCACACAAAGCTAGAATTCAGAAGTAGGGGAAGCCTTTCTCTGTGGTTTGTGGGTGACAGAGATAAAGAAAAGGGATTTCTTTGCCTGGTTTCACTTCGCTGCAGATATCAAGCTGCTCATCCCATTCCCCAGATAACACAAAGGCTGAGCAGCACATAACCAGGCAAGCCCCCTGTGGTGGATTTACTCAGGTGGGCAGCCGAGTTCCACCACGGCCGCTCTCATTCCCCCTTCTCAAAGAGGAAGGGGGAGAAAATACAACACAAAGAGCTCAAGGTTTGAGATAAGGATGATTTAATTAAAGGGAAAAGGGAGGGGAATAAAAAAAAAAGGAAAAAAAAAAAAAGCAAAGGCCAGTATTGTGCAGCAGTAGACACAACACTGGAGTGATACCAGTGCTGTTCTAGCTACAAGTGCAGAGCACAGCACTGTATGGGCTGCTGCAGGGAAAGTTAACTCCATCCCAGTCAGACCCAGCACAGCCCCCTATCTGCCTCCAGTCACATCCTGAGCATCACACAATTCCCTCCCAAGAAAGACGCCCTTCCCCATCGCCACGAAAAGCATAAGTCCCTGCTGTCAGTGTGCACACAAGCCTGAGGTAAGGGCAGGTGTTGGCCACAGAGATGACAGTCTTTTGACCCTCGCTGCTAAGCCAGGAGCTGCACAGGCCCTGCTGCCTGCACAACCCACAGCGCGTCAGCACCAGCCATCCCAGTGGCTCTGCGCGTGAACACAACCTCCTTTTTCTCTCCCCTTCCACATCAGCTTTGACTGTAAGCATTAGGGTTGGCTGCTCAAAAAGCAGGCCAAAAAGCACTGCCTGCCCCAGGGACCTGCCTGGAGCTGCAGAAGGGCGGTCGTCTCCTCCCTCTTCCCTTCCCCCTTACCATTTGAATAAACACCCAGAAGGCTGCACTGGTTTCACACAGACACTACAAAGCACATCAAATAGACTGTTAACTGAGGGAGGGCAAGCTTACACTGGTACAGGAGTTGATGTTTAGGTCGCTTAAGCCACCACCTTCAGCCTGTGCCAGCCACGCAGCCCACCCATGTGTCCCCTTCCCCTGCAGCTGAGGCAGATGCCTGGCCTGACCCCTCTGTGCATGGCTACACAGCTGCCCCACGTATGGCTCCTGCCACTCCTGTCTGCTTGCCTCTAGCCTTCCCCTCAGGCAGCAAGGAACCAAGGAGTAACTGGTAGGAGAGATGTAAAGCAGAGAGAAAGTGCGAGGCCTCTCCCTGCTGCTCTGGGCAGCCAGGAGCAGAGGATGGGGCTTTGGGAGCTGCAGTCAGCACAGTGCTGATGGGTGGTGGGATGCCAGTCCACTGCCCAGCCGGGGAGACATGAGAGGACATTATGTGTCTCACCATGGTGAGAAGCCAGGCCTGGGTGCAGCTCTAGCCTCACCTTATAGCTCCCTGAGGACTGGCGAGTGGTGGGGAACGCTGAGGTAAAGCCTCCCGCTGGGGCGGACAGGCGACAAGAGACTCTGGATAGGGAGTCAGCTTGCAAAAGAAACTAATCTGGGGGGATCAAGTGAGGTTGAATAGCCTCTTCTACCCCCAAAACCATGCCCTTGCACAAAATATTAATGTGAAGGGATGTTTAACGCTCTAAGAGAAGTGCAAAACTGCTCAGCAATAGATACGTGTATTTGTGTAGGCCAGGATGGATGAAAGATACAAAATACATCAAGCACCTTGTGGGAAAAATAAAAAACCCATCACTGCTCCGACCATAAAAATGAAATGCCACTTACAGGGAAGCACCACACGTTTAATTAGGCTCAGGGAATTTGGCAAAGACAAACCCAAGTCCTGGGTGGCTTCGCATCAGCCGAGACAGCCTGTATGGCTGCGTGCGAACTCACCGTTTCATCGGCTGGCAGAGCAGAGAGAGCTGCTGAAGAAGATGGCAGCATCCCGCTCCTAACCTTCCAGCTGACCCAAAGACCTCCTGGCTCACCAGGTGGGTGAACAGCAAGAAAAACATTCATGCATCGCACACATCAAGTGCTGTTGTGCATCTCAGAGCTGACATGTCTTTTAACACTTCTCCTTTAATCTATAATACCACAGTCCTGAGGGAGCATGAAGCAGTCGATTTCCCCTGCTTGCTCAACTGTTTTATGCTTCCTTCTAAATTACATGGAGATGGTGGTGAACAATTAGATCAGGGTAGTCTTAAAGACATGGACAAAAATGCGATCTCAAAATTCAGTGTTGTTTGGAAAACAGAAAGTTATTGCAAAAGTGCCACACAGGCCAGTCATCATCACAATGCTAGCCTACAGGACATAAATAGCATGGAGTTAGTGCATTCGTGTTAGCACAGGACCCAACCACACCCTCTGGTTGAATACCCATGCGGGAGCCATTCCAATTACCTAATGAGTGATTATTGAGTAGCTGTGCTCAGTTTTTATCAGGAAGGCAAGACTGGTATTTCTGGCACTTGAAAAGGGGCAGAAAGCAAATATTAAATACTTTGCCTGACGTCAGTGACTCTCCAGCTGTAGCTCTTGCCAAAGGCTGCTACTGATCTGGAGAACTTGCTTTTGGGGTTGGTAATAGAAAGACCATCAGGATGAGGATATTTGGTCTTGTTTTGGTTGAATCTCTCCATATTAGCATGCAGACACGTTACAAATCGTGGGCCAGATACTGCAAGTGTTGATTCACACGGGCGGCTCTCAGGCAAACGTCTCATGTGGTGAAAGTATAAAGCGGTTATTTTGCTGCACACACCTAAGCACAACTTACACCCCCATAAACTACAGTCGCTGCTTAATGCAAACACCAAGCTGCCTTTCTGGCAGCCTCAGCTGAAGCCTGGCTTATTTCACTACCAAAATAAAAATATATATCCACATGAATCAATAACAAAACTCAATGCCTGCCAATACCTCCCCAGACTGCAGTGCAGCAGTCCTTCTCTTTCCATCTAGCCCACACAACACAGCTCATTACAGATGTGTTTCTGGCACAGCGGCAGGCGGTTTTATTTCAATTTTCAGGCTGCATGTATTTTCCCCTCCCAGCTCCCCCGACTTTACTCCCCAGAGGCTCTAATGATTTAATCAAGGTCTCAAATTCTTATCTCTACCACGTGGTTAATTAATACGGATTTTTATTTTTATGAGGATGAATGGATTCTTTGTCAGGCCTTTTTATAGGACTCTAAGTGACCTTGGTTTTATCTTGTCCTAGTTTACAAGACATCATTGACCCAGAATAGAAAAGCTATCAAAAAATCCTGATCATTTACTTCACTTTGGGCCAAAACTCACCAAGACACAAAGTAGATCTGAGAGAACAAAATAAGAACCTGCTAATCTGGAAACATCCAAAATCTATCACATTTCACTCCACATTTTAAAGCTAATCTTCAGAACAACTCTTCAGAAAGGAATGACATAGAAGAAGTGTGTCACACAGACTAGCTGAAAATCAATAGGTTCTGCTGGACAATGACTGTTTTATCCCGTAACAAGCTATCAGCCAGCGCTACAAAATAGGCTAATCGTTAAGAGCTGGAGCACGGGACATGACAGAGACTGCAGCAGGGACCACAGCGGTGCTGAGTTCTCCCAGGAGGAAGAAGAAGAGAAGGCAGAAATGTCGCCAGCCATGGTTTCGCTCTCAGCCTTCCTCTAAGAGTGATACAGAAATGCCAGAGTTAAAATTAACCTCCTCTCCGCAGCTGCCCTTCAAGCCTTCTTTCCCGACCTGGGAGATGACTCCAAGGAAAGTGCTACCTCTCCCTCAGCAGCAAGCTGGGGGAAGCAAACCATGGCACCACAGATGTAGCCTGTCCATCCACGCCTGTTAAAAAACTTCAACAAACAGCAAAGAGGTTTTCTTCTATCACGAGGACTGGTACCTCACTGCCAGTGAACCATTTACAACTGCATGGCCTTATTTCTTTTAAACTCAAGCAACTATTTGAAATTAATGAACACAATTCTGTCTGTCACCCTCCCATCTCTGTTTTGAGGGATGGAATTACCACTTGTGTATGCTATTTTTGCATCTTCCTTCCACCCTTCAGGTCACCCAAGGCTGCATCCATAGGATCAAGCGATACAGCTCAATGGGAGCAGGAGATTAGAAGGTGGTCAGAAGCTGGAGTACCCATGTGTGTCAGTGTAAGAAAGTTTGTGCTCAACCAGCTCTAGCTTGAATGCCCATAGATAGCCGGGGTATCTTTTTGGAGCATATATTTCAGTTTCATCCAAAATAACCATTTCCATACTCTGACGATTCAGCAAAATAAGCTAGAGGATGGCCAGCAGGAATAACTTGGAGAGCTCCTTCCAAACACCACTCCTACTATGATCTAAAACACCCAGCAGGTACATGAGTAAACGGTAGGAACTATCAGAAGGATTGTTATGTATTTGCCAGCCTGGAGAGAGGGTGAGGAATTCACCCCCAGCCCATTACATTGTTTCTTCCCTTCCACCCCGTAACACAGCTTCATTTACAGCAGACAGGAAAGCAGGGGAAAAAAGAGTTATTTCCAGCATTTATGTTCTGTGACATGGTGTTAAGCAATTAAAAACAAACATGGTATTTTTTTTCCTCAAGATTTTGTGGTTTATCCAAAGTCCAATGAACGGGATGAAAATACTTCTACAGAAAAGGATCTTTTCAAATCCAAATATTGTATAAGCTAATTAACTACTACGTGTCTGTGCAGCAAGTGGGACCTTTCCTTTCTATGCTATCTCCTTTCAACCTCCTTTTCCTTTAGAAAGCAAGTTACCCAGTTTATCGAAAGTGTTACTAACTCAGGAAGCCTGTTCGAACTGAATATCGCCCTCCTGGCTTTCTTAAATATTTTTGTTCCTCTCATTGCCAGGATCCTGGAGCAGCTCTGAGTCACCGCTGTGTTTACTACCACAACAGCCCCTGGAGTGAGGCACTGCAGTACTCGGGGACACAGGCGGAGGCTGTAGGTGAAATTCTTCAAGAAAATAAGTCACATCATTTGGATATCAACACACCTTTACAGATAAGGGCTTAAGTGGCTTTTCTAACATTTTTTTAAGCAATTCAAGGTGGAGCAGGGACTTGAACATAGGTGACCTTCAGCATCCTATAGTGGTGCCTCAGAAGCGACCCACTCCTTAGTCACTGCAATGCCAGTTTTTAACCAGTTATGCACCTGATAATGCCTTTAACAAACTGAAATTTATCCAACAGGGAACACATTTACCCAACAACGCCATCTATTTTTTTCATTAGGCATGATAAACAGACAAAAATAATACCCATGAGTGATGTTTTTTTTCAAGCCAGTCTCATGTGTTGGCTGCCTCTCCAGTGCCATCAGCCCTGTCACATGCCATGACGCCACGCAGCTACGGGAACTGCAGACCAGCTCCTCACCCAGGCAGCATAAACAGGGCATAAATTGCAGTGCAGCTCCTATGGGAGGTTTCTGATTTGTAAAAACCCTTGAAAAACCGTAAGCATGGACTTTTTTGATCATTTTGGTTTAAAAAACAACAAGAAGCAACAAACAAATGTGTTCACCAGCCTCAACAGATGAAGCATAAAGCTGGAATTAAATTAAAAAAGAAAAGGTTGGGTAAGAATTATTAGTATCCCTGACCTCTGGAAGAATTAAGCATGCCTCAGAGAGGTATCCTCCTTTAAGTCAATTACTTGGAGATAAGTGAAATCTACTACAAGTTCCACAGTAAAATCCATACATAACATATCACCGCATTTAATTTCAGTTGAAGAGAAAATGGATTTTTGATCATTCATAACGGTATGACCTAACTGCATGAGAATAGCATAATTTACTTATCTCATTAAACATTCTTCAAAAACAGTCTCACCAGCCACTTTCTTACGTTATCCTTTGGGTTACAAACAGTAACATGCACACAGGTCAATAAGCAGAGCCAAAAATTAAGACCCTTGCAATTAATCAAACAGTCAAGCAAGTACATGCCCCAGACTCTGAGAGCTAAAACACACACTCTTGTGTCTGAATTAGCTCAGCAAGTATGGAGAGAAAATGGAAAACATTCTGCACAGGCTCGGTGGAAAAGGCCACACCTAGGGTCTGTTTGCTGTCCCAGGCAGGAAAGGGAAAGGATTTGTGCATGGGGGGGAAGGTGAAGGTTGCATCGTCCCCCAGGTAAACAGATTTAAATCCTGAAAGCAAAAAATATCTCATGCTCCAGAGCAGAACAAACCTGCTCGGTTTCTGATGTAGCCACTCAGTGGCTGCACAGTCCCCTCGCTGCAGCCCCATGATCACACTTGTCAACAAAGCAGTCATCACATCTCCAACAGCTCTCAGAATGCCAAAAGCCTTTGTCTTAGCAAAGGAGAGGTTTCTCCTCGTTTCAGGTAGCTGAAAACAATTTTGGACCCCAACTGTGCCTTTTCCATTTAGAGAAGGCTAACCACCAGGCTGGACATGTCTTTGGGGGAAGCTATGGGAGGAGGAGAGACAGGACAGGACTCTTGCACTACTCCTGTGCTCATGGCCAGCCAGCCCCTGAGCTCCTGCCTGCTCCCTCGGTATCCACAGAAAAAGTGGCTTCAGGTTCCAAAGACACGCCACAAAGGAGGAAAGCATCCTCTGTTCACCAAAACATTTGCAGCCTGCCTGGCAGGAGCAACCCTTCCCTTAAATATTTCCCCACAGAAGGCACCCAGAGTGTATCCCGCTCCAAGCTTTTTGCCTGCACCGTTAGGTGGCTGTGAAAGGACACGAAACAGCTTTGCAGCAGCCCTAAGTTCTGCTGCATCAGAAAACTGGGAGAAGGCAGAAAGGTGCTGGAGGAAAGGGCACAAATAATGTTGATCTTATTCTAATTTCATTTTATTATCTAGGAAAAAGGGAAGGAAAAAAAGAACAGAAAAAAGGAGCCCAAGTCCTGACATCATGCAATTTCAGTTTTCTTGGCAGGGAGGAAGGAGGGTAACTGTTTCTCTTCTGGCTGCTGAGATCATCTTGAAAAGTGGAAAAAAGTTAAAGAGCTATACATAAATCTTTAAAGATACATATATAAAGGTTTATACGCTTGCTGCTCTTACTTCAGCCTCATGATTTTGCAACTACCATCATCATTTGGAAATGTCTGGAGTTGGGAACATTAGAAACCGTATTGTTTTCATTTCTTCACCTATTTTCCTCATGTTTTTAAAGCTTCATTACATCTCCTTAAATATTTAGCTGGAAAGAAAGATGCATTAAGAACAAAATTGCATTTTTACTTCTATTCCAGTGACTGTCTTTATTGTGTTTTTTAGGCTGAACACTATTAAGAAAAGTGAATGTTCATCCTTGAACGCTCTTCTACCTGAAAACCCACTAACAGAAATCCCACTAAAGCAGGTTTGTACAATTTTAAGCCACTGGCATTAATTTAATAGGCTTTGTATAATAATTAGATCTACTAAGAAGTAACCTCTTTATTAGTTATTTTAAGGTGGTGGTTCTTCCCCGCTTCCCTTCCTTTTCTTCCCAAAAGTGCACAGGTCTCCTCACAGAAGTTTTTGACCTAAATCACAGTCAGATCTTACCTAAACAAAGTGTTTGGTTTTACATACAGTAGAAAAAAAGAACTAACCATTTTGTTACATTTTTAGGCGTGTAACTTCACAATTACAAAACTGAATGGTTGATTAGGACAAGATCCACTGAATGTGCCAGACAAGCATGGTAACACCCCTAGATGCCATTCAGAAATAATAGAAGATTGAAGAATTCAAATATGGAATAAAATATGAACAATCCAGACTAAAACTCATGCCTACTTTTTTCTCCTGTGTCAATTATTACACATAACTCCAGTTATGCTATTATACAACAATGAATATACTCTCAAGTTATAACCTAACAACTTGAGAAGCAGATCATAACCAGTATTACAAAAACCTTTAGTCACCCACTAAGTGAGCTGCTTTTCAAGACAAGAGCAGCCTTTTCATGAATCCGACATTTCTCTGACATTTGTCCTGGTGAACCTGACGATTTACAGTAATCAAAGTCTGTCTGCTTTACAAATCTAATCCCAAGATTCTTATCATGTAAAATAACAAACAAAAAACACAGCTTTTCATTGAGCGACCCTATTATTATTTGATCTTTTGTACCATCGATCTGCAGGTAAGTTTACTAATGGTTTCTGTATGTCATGTCAGGGAACATGTTTTCTGTGCTTCATCACAGCTGCATTTCCATTTGCCTATTTGACCCAGACACATGCTGCAGTATCACTGCTCCATACATCAGATGTGTCTGCACCATTTGTTGCATCTTCAGTCATTAGAAAAATTGCTTATGCCACTTATAAGGGAACTCTCCAGCGTCCAAGCACACACAGCTTGGCTCCAGATTTGCACTGTGTTCATGTCAGCATAGTCTAGGAGCTCAAATTATTACAGCATAGAAGTATTATTTAGTCATCTCAATTTTAATAAGCAGGGCTCTTTTAATTTAGATTTTGATCAAAAAAACACTACGACATATCTGACTTTTCAGAAAATAGCATTATAATTTCAAAATAAAACTTTTGTCTAAAATCCCAAGTAACTAATTTGTTATCTACTGCCTTAAAACTAGACAGTGTTTTCCAAATGCATTTCTTGACTACCAAAAACCGAGTTTGACAGGCACACGAAATGTGCATCTGTCTGTGCTTGGTGCTACAGCCAGACTTGCTCCTGCTAGGAGTTTTTGCTTGCTCTCCTGAAAACAACACTGAAACAAATGGAAGAAAATTCACCATTAAAGACATTTGGCTTTAGACCACTGTTAACACTCACTCATCAAAACACAGGCTTCAATTACAATATTAGTGCAAATATGGATTGTAAGGGAGTTGTAAGAATATTCTTTTGCACCATCTGTCTTAAACATATTTACTCTCAACTAAGCACCATAGTCATTTCATTGAAAGTGATCTAAAAGGAAATAGTTCTGTGGAAACATGACTTGGCCCATCCATCTTAAAACCACCAGGCTTTAAACACATTCAAAACAGGCTTTCCAGCAGTGCTCATCCTGCTGTCTAGACTTGACTCCCCGATAAAACCTCCATGAATATTTTCATGAGTACATTCAGAGCAAAATCAGTCTTCCCAGGAAATTCTTATAGAATAAAATTAAACAGGAGATTAAGGAAAATGCAGAAAGACTATCCGATAGGCCAGTTCTGATGCACTGATTAGCTCTTAACTGTACCGGTAGCTGCCATTAAAATAGAACAATTAAAAATCACTTTGTGAGTGCTTGCTTCACTCAGTCAGTAAGTGAAAGCAAGCAAAAACAAGATACAGCTCATTGCAAATAAGCATGAATGATGAAAGACTTTGACCTGTAGGAAATTTGTTTAGAAGCCACAAAAATTTTCTGCTTGTTTTGGCCACACGCTATCTTTCTACACATGCATGTGATAAAGTAATAAGGCTGAAAAATAAATAAAACGAAAAAAAATGAAACGAATTGTACCGTAGTTAATAGCCTCATTAAGACAGCTCAGTGCAACCAACTAATTGTCAGCTAATTGAAAACAAGGAAACTAATCAAATACCACAAATGTTTTCATGCTGGCAATTCCCTTGAAAACAGTTTACAGTAACATGTATTCTGAGTAACAAAGCATAAGAACCAGTGAGAACATCTGCACCAAAAAAGGCAACAGCTCTGAAAGTACCATGAGAAAGTACTACGAGAGCTGTAATCTTTCATTTCTGAGCTGAAATGTTTTTCACCAAACAGGAACATCAGAAAAAAAAAAGGTGCCAAGAACAAACTACACTGATCATAACACTAGTTTTGTATTTTAACAGGTTTCTCAGAATTTCCTTCAACCTGTGCATGGTCACAGGTTTTACCAAAACTCCACATTATAAAAGGCACAGAAAACTACAGTCACCTACCTTGCAGCGATAGATGGAGATCATCTATTTCGGAGGAAGCCTGCTCCTCTGTTGAGGGAGATGACTGCATTGATGCCATATTAAATCCTATGGAGATTCTTCACTCAATTTCCAAACTGAAATTATAAAGAATAAATAAATAAACAAACAAATAAACCAGTAGAGTTTTACATTAAAATTGCTGATATCAAAGATAAGGCATACACAGAGACATGGGTTTTGTTTGGGGTTTTCTTCCCTTGGTTTCTGTAGCTCACACGTAATAAAGTGTGGTAACGTTCCTACTGCATGAATCAAAGTTTTTGTCCCTTGGCTTGCTCACTTTATTTTTAATGGGGGCCAGCAATACTCCACAGTACAAATCACGGACTTAAGTTCACCTAGCCATCAAAACAAAAGCACTATGATCAGGAGAATTTAAACTTTGTCACTTTCTTTAAGAAAGCCAGATTGGCAAAGGTGCACAGTGCCTTCAGCAGATTTGCTACTGACAAACCTCCAAGGTTTTCTTTAAATCTTTGTACTTTTCTTCCTGCCCAGATGATTGTTGTAGAATGTAAGCAATGAATGCAGAATCTGCAAAGATTCAGTTGAAATGAAGAAGCAGCAGTTAACAAAAGCGGATAATCACAACTGCTGACTCTACCTGGTACTTTTGTTACTTCTCATCCTCTATGAGGGAGTCTTTTTCTAGCTCCTCTATTTTCCTCTTCCTGGATACGTTCCCTATCTCCAATGTAATTTCTATGAATGATATGCTCTGTCTTTCTTAAAAGTATAACACCATTTCTGCTACTGCAGTAGTAATATTGTTCAATTTGCCACTATAGGATACTGAATTAGAGGCTCTTTTTTTTTTAATGAAGAACTCAAAAATTAATAAAGCTGAAAATTAAATAAGGGCTCAACTTAAACAAGCTTTGTTACCTAAAAACCTATACCCTTTCCATCAGAAGTACTAGGATTAATACACCAGATGCTAGCAATTCATCCATACATCAAAAATACAGGGTGTGAATAGATGAGTAAAGAAATACAACATTAAAGAATGCCAGTGAAATTTTCATTCAGTCCCTTGTGCGTATGATTCATGATGCAGTCTCTGGTTACTCCACTGTATACTATTTTTCCTCACTCCCTGCACAGAAGGGACACCACTCATTTAATGAGGAGCTATTCAATGCTTTGTCTTCCTCTTCCTGAACAATGCACATCCTTGTGCTTTATTCAAGAGCTGCTTTGATGACAGGATTGTTAAGTTCCTCACAAGATTCTCTGTGGCATTCATCACCACAGTATCTGCACACTTCACAAACATCAGTCAATTCACATTTACAGCACCTACCGCATCAGGGGTTATTGCCCACATTTTATCAATGACAAGCAAAGGTACAGAGAGAATAAAGGGGAAAAATTTGCTAATTTGACTCTGGTTTTCCAGTGAAATAGATGCTATTTCATATGTACAAAGTACTGATTCCAACTGTGGATACACACTGTTTCTGCAAGTCACCACTAACTTAAGAGTAAAATTCAAGCCACCAGATACCAGAAAAGGGAAATCTAGCTGGGGTAGGTAAAGATAGGAGCTACCTAGATTATCAGAGAAAAAGGAAAAAATAGTTTAGAAGAGTTTGGCTTGCTTAGCCTAGCAAGAAGGGGAGGAAAAGGACTTCTTAATTTCTGGCAGGCACAAGAACAAAACAGTATAAATAAATCATGCCTTGAGGTTAGGATGGAAATCGGAAGAAGATTACTAAATACTGGGTTCTAACAAAGGCTCCAAACACATGCAACTGCCACAAAGGCCTTACGTGATTTTAAAATTGGAATAGTTCAGAAATGGACAACATAATGTGATTGCTTTTATTAAAGGACACTGGTACTTGCAGTCATGGAGATCTCTCAGAAGTCTTCTGTTCCCAAGCTATGAGTCTCAAGTCAGACAACCAGAAAAAAAGCACAGTTAGCTGCCACTGATAAAAGTTGGGGTTTAAGTGCCAGAGCTAGCATCTCACACGAACTCAAGGGTAGGTGTTGGACAAGAATCCAGTTCTCCCAGCAGCACTGCCTATGCCCAAGGCTATGCAATCTTTCCTGGGAAACTCCTTCCTTTGCCTCTCAAGATCAAGCAACACAAAACCAAATCCTAAAAATGCAAAATGTCAGGCAGCCCTATTATTTTGTGGTTATCACTGTATGTCTTGAATTTGATTTTGTGATTGCCACCTGGAAGGCTACTAAGTAAACAGAAAGAGCCAAACTGGGGGGTATGTAAACGAAATCCAAACCGCACCATCAGACCTGTTGCTGTTTGCTCCCAGGGCACAGGCAGTTACCCGCATTCCCTCTGCCTTAAATTTTCCAGTGACAAAGTGTAGACCTTCAGAGATATCTAAGAAATAGAAAAGCTGGGCAACAATGAATCCACAAGTGAAAGCAATGAGCCTGACTGAATTTGGACCTAGGGTATTTCGGGTTTATTTGGCAAGGTTTTGGTAGCAGGGGGCTGCAGGGTGGCCTTTGTGAGAAGAATCCAGAAGCTGCCCCAAGTTAGATAAGGGTCAGTTTCAGCCGGCTCCAAAATGGACCTGCTGCTGGCCAGAGCCAATAAGTGATGCTGTTTGAGCCTCTGTGAGAGCAGATTTAAGAAAGGGAAAAAAAAAAAAAAAAAAAGAGTGAGGAGTGAGAAGCAGCCCTGCAGCCCCCAAGGTCAGCGCAGCAGGAGGGTAGGGGGTGCTCCAGGCACAAAGCAGCAGTTCCCCTGGAAGAGGCCCCTGGTGGAGCAGGCTGTCCCCCTGCACCCATGGGTCCCACATGGAGCAGATCTCCATGCTGCAGCCCGTGGAGGAGCCCCCGGTGGAGCAGGTGGATGTGGCCTGGAGGAGGCTGCGGCCCATGGAGAGCCCCCGCAGGAGCAGGCCCCGGGCCGGAGCTGCAGCCCGTGGAGAGGAGCCCACACAGGAGCAGGGGTCTGGGGGGAGCTGCTGCCCGTGGGGGACCCGTGCTGGAGCAGTTTGCTCCTGGGGGATGGACCCCGTGGTACGGAGCCACGTGGGAGCAGTTCTTGAAGAGCTCCATGAGGGAGCGGCGGAGATGAAGTGTCAGGGACTGGCCGCAGCCCCCATTCCCTGTTCCCCTGCATCGCTTTGGGGAGAGGAGGTAGAAGGTAGATGGGAGGAAGGCGTCTTTAGTTTGTTTTTAGTTTCTCACTGCTCTAGCTTGTTAGTAATAGGCAATAAATTACATTAATCTCCCTATGCTGAGTCTGTTTTGCCTGTGACAAGAGCTGGTGATCAATCTCCCTTATCATTATCTCAACCCTTGAACCTTTTCCATCGTATTTTCTCCCCCTTTCCCTTTGAGGAGGGGGAGTGAGAGAGTGGTTGTGGTGGAGCTCGGCTGCCCCACTGGGTAAAACCACCACGTAAGGTTATAACTTGGATTGGGTGCCCATGTAAAGGAAGAGTGATAGGACTAGAAGCACAAACACTGACACATCAGCATAAACTAGAAGTAAGTCCCAAAACCATGAACCAGCCCCTGCAGGTCTGGAGCATGCACTCAATACCAGTTACAATGCATGTTCTCTTTCTCTTTAACATAAGTTTATTCCCATTTTTAACCTTATTTTCTAGTAAACACTGCTTAAGGGTTTTCTTTTAAAGGCATGCAATGCAGCACAAAATCACCAACGGCGAAAACACACATATGTTTAATGCATCCAGATCTGAGATGGTGACATAGGCAGAGCCAAATCATGTTCACCTGCCTTGCATAATACTAAAGTCATTGGGAGAATAGTCCAGAGAAAAGGAATGGGATCTGGCATGAAAATTCCTCTATGATAATAGGAAAAGAAGCAAGAGCCATGAACAGCATCGATGGAAGTTTCAGGGAAAAAAAATAATGCAATTTTAACCTTACTGTGACCATTCCTCCTCTGTCCTCATCCCTTGCCAGCTACAGCAACCACATAGTTGATTTTACATCCTTTTATGTCCTCATATGGAACTTAATGTGATAGGACCCCAATATTAGTTCAGATCTCTGGACATTAAATTGGTAAAAGTTAATAAGGTTTTCAGGTTTTAAAGAAGAAAATATTTTAAATTTAAAGCATTAATGCTTTGAGCAGGGAATGTCGGACCAGATGACTTCCAGAGGTTCCTTTCAAGTAAATTATGGCACATGATCATAGAATACACATAAATGGGAAAAAAAAAAAGCATATGCTCCCATTCTGTTTTACGGACAAATAAAGGCCTCCCTCTTTATCCAGAGAATGGAATACACTTATACATCATCTTTTTTTTAAACACAAAAATCCACTCAACAAATCCTCAGTGCAGGTTATAAAACTGCAGAGTTTTCACTGCCCTGAAACCATCCTTTCACCATCTAAAACAGCACACACATTTTACCCTACCTCCGATTCCTGCCCTGCCCCAGCAGAAGACTCCACAGCTGCTTTGAAAGGGAAACGCACACACTGCTAGAGGACATACCTGCAAGGATTAGTATTCTTTAAAAGGTACACGGGGCAGATTGTCTAAGACGGGATTACATGGGGACAATACGCTAGTCCCTTTGCCCTCCCCCCCAGAAACTCATTCAAATAGAGCATGTTAAATGTAACTATATCATATCCACCTCCAAAGAGTTTAAAACTGTCAAGATATTGGTAAAAATGCCTAGGAACATTTTTCATAGGCTTTACAAACTACCACATTCTCTACTTCATATTTCAGTTGATTATATTGTTTTATAACAACTCGATAAACCTGAAGAGCTAAACCAAATCCTTCAGTCCCATGAAATACCAAATAACTCTGAAATATATATATCTGTAGTGCTGAAAACAAAGTGCATGCTTTCAAATGAAAACATGCCCTTTCAGGGAGATAAAACCAAAGGTGAAGAGAATGCCCTCATCTTTCCATCTTTCTGAAGAGTCTGGCATTAATACAGGAAAGCGTTTAAGTGCTTACACCTTGGGATAGTCCATGAAATAACCTGTGAAGAGCACAGAGCCAAACAGACAGCTCCAGGAATGCTGGGACCTTGTTTCCAATGGGTTTGTTTCTCGTTGATTAACTTTAAGTGAATTGCTCCTTAGCTGTTGCGTGAGCTCCTCCTGTCTTGGACATACGAGTAGTCACGCAAGAAAGGACCATTACAAATGTCCTGCTCAGAGGAAAAGCTTTTAACTGGTGTTTTCCAAAGGAGCAATTTCTTGACCACCTGAGCTCAACCTGCAGTTCAAACGGTTCAATCGCCAACAAAAGCCTTCCCCGTGACAAGGACACTTACAAGACTCAAACCCAGGCTTTCCTCTAGTGGGTATGGGTAGGGAACTTCTTCCCCTACCTCCCTAGCTGCTCTCACAATAGACATCTATGAACATTGGTGGAAATTGGATCAGCACAGTCATATCGCATAATTTCAACCTAACTTCCTTGGAATCTCTCTTCATTTCTCATATTCAGCTGAAATTATTCAGACAATTAAAAAAATATAATGGGTATTAACACACAGACATAGGCACACTGACAGAGAGACAAAGAAACCTATGAGGAGGGACCAGACTGGAAATCTCAGGAAACTAACCTAAAAATAATCATACCTCAGCCTTAAATTCCAGAGAGATCATCATGAGAATAGACAATACTGATTTAAATACCACATCTCCAGTAAGACTTAAGTCCCAATGAGACTTAAGCAATGCTCTTCTTAATCAGTCTTTATAAAACCATGCTTGTCTCAGAAGAAAGAGGGGAAAAAGCTTCAGATGGATTTTGGTAGATTCACTAGCAAGGATTTCATAGCCTTAATGTTTCAGTTTGGATCAGTGTGGATTACAGATTTCATCCTTCAGTTACTCCAATCACAGAATATAGTAGGATTTCACCATATTAAAAAATAAAATAGCAGTTTAAGAGAACGCTCCTCTACAGTGAAACTACTGCTGTTTTCAAAAGAATGTGTACATCTGTAGTTAAAATATAAATGCACATTTCATTAATTCTGAAAACACAAAAAACAGTAGTGCACCCTAACAAGGAAGCAAGATAAACTAGCTGGCGTGATTTCCACACTGCCCCATGTCCACAGAGAGTTACAGCCACATCCTGCACGTCCCTGTACGCGCTGCAGCCTGCTGCACAGCTGTACCCTCAGAGTCCTCCTTACAAGCCAAACTCGGAATCCCCTTGCATGACTTAGCTCACAAGCGCACTCCTTAGAGCTGAAAGCAGCAGCTACTCTGCAAACAAGGCTGTCTAGAGGCTGGTGAGCATTATAGCCCACTGCCGGTAAGTCCCTACTTCGATGTTTTTGCCTTTGCAGACACATGCCCTATATTTCCCCAGTTATGCTGGCTACACGTTCTCCATCGGTGTTGCAAGAGGAATTCCAGTCGTCTTTGCATGGCATCTCAAACCGCTTGTTTTTACTTTTCCTTCTTTGAAGTGCCACTGGTTATTTATGACCTACTCTGGGACTCCAAAGCCTTTCCCTCCATAGAGGCCTCCAGATGTAAACTGGAGGCTGCTCCTAGCAACAGATTATTATTACTCATGTCTTCAGTCGAGCCAACATCATGACTCAAACAGCAGATTTTTATCTTTGGTGAACGGGCCCAAAGGAAGCAGAGCTCCACAATGCAGGCTGACTGAAGACCCTTTTCCTTATTAACTAAGACCTTAGTTTATTTGGCTTTCAGGGAGAAGCAGTAACATTCAAAACTGCAAGTCCCAAGCCTTGCAAAGTACTGCTGGACCTTCTTTTGGCAAGCAATCCTTCTGTAAGTCTGTCACTGTCTCCTTAAAGGCAAATTGCTGGGATCCAACTCATGATAATATGAGCTGAAGAATTATCAAAGAAAACCTCTTTGATCAAGTCTGGGTTTGGGTTGTGTTTTTGTGTGTGTGTGTGGTTGCTTTTTTTTTTTCCCCCATTTGTTTGGTTGTTTTGTTTTCACAATGTTTGTTATTTTCCCCTCACTTCCAAAGTGCTCATACTGCTCTTAAGTCAGAGCACTTCCCACAGCACTGAAGTTCGACAGCCACACTTCCTACCCAACCTCCTCAATGGTTTCACCATTTCTAAGTACCAGGTTTGGGGCTGTGGGTGCCTGCATTTTCCAGTATCTTTCCACTAAGACATTCTCTCTGCTGAAAGTCCGAAGTGAAGTTCATCCCTTTCACATTTAAATTGCTTGCAAATGTTGCTCTTGTGGGTGGCCTCAGATTGCATTCATGTCCACAGCTGGAACAGGATCACCCTGCAAGCACATTGATCCCCTTCTCTTCAAAGCCAGATCCCCAGGTAGGAAAAATCAGAACACCATTGATAGATCCGTCCTGATTTCCACTACTCGAGGAGCTGACTACTCTCTCATAGAAAAAAATAAATAAATTCACAGAATCACTGAACGAGGGAATGGCTGAGGTTGGAAGGGACCTCTGGAGATCACCTAGTCCAACCCCCCTGCCAAGCTGGGTCACCTAGAGCATGTCGCACAAGGTGGCATCCAGGTGGGTTTTGAATATCTCCAGGGAAGGAGACTCCACAGCCTCTCTGGGCAACCTGTCCCAGTGCTCTGTCACCCTCATCACAGTAATGAAGTGCCCCCTCGTATTGAGCCGGGACCTCCTGTGCTCCAGTTTGTGCCTGTTGCCTCTCGTCCTGTCGCTGGGCACCACTGAAAAGATTTGTCATCATCCAGTAAGTGGCACATTCTCTGGGCTTTTCTGGAGGAAAAAGGTGGTCTTCCATTAGGTTTCCATGACTTTCAAGGCGATAGGGAAAAGAGGCTATAGCTTTCTGATCCCACATAATACCCTACTCCCATCAGACGGGTATCAGCCAGTCCTTTAAGAAGTGGCATTAGAGACACGCTGGACTGCCTGGGACAATGCTGAAACCAGTCCGGTCATGGGTGTTGCTAAACTATCAGTAGCAGGAGATGAAGGAATCAAAAAAGAAAAAGTTTGGAAAAGGCTGAACAACTCTGCTCAGAAAAAAAAAAAAAAAAAAAAAACAAGCCCAGAGAACATTGGATCTGCAAGAAATACAGAGATAGACACAAAACTACACCCCATTGCCATAGAAATAGTCTTAACTCATGTGAACCGACACGCTGAAATTATACGCACAAGTAAGGACTCCTCCAAACAGTAAGAGCTGAAAGACCAAGACATTTCTTATTAGTTTATTTATGACAACCAGCAACAGCGCATTTTTCTTATCCAGGGACTTCCCAGTGATCTATTTATAATCTTGAAAATGTGCCAGGACAAGCGCATGAGTATACAAAAGCAACACCACTTTTTAAGGCCAGCAAATGTTGCTGGTTTGTCTTTGATTTACACATCTGTAATACTTCCTGCTACAGAAACACAATGGATCTTCTCATTGCATTAATCAATTCCCAAACGCGGTTAGAAAAGTGTCTTTCCTGACCTTTTCTGTTTTTTGTGGGTGGCAATATATCAGTCATCCTGGTACAATTACACAGTTTGAAAATGGCAATAACTCCATGCTGTTGTTAACACACACACAAATGCTTTTATTAACAGAGCTAAGCCTTGTTCACACATGCATCATGCACCTCCATGGGTCAAATTTTACGAATTTGCTTGTACTCAGAACAAGAGCCTGTCTCACATTTATCTGTTCCCAAGTGGAAACACAATGCTAAAGCATACTTTAAAAAGTTGACGAAAACGTGAATTCTTAACTGGTTTCCAAGATTTCTGCATCATTAATAAAAACAAGAACTGCTTAGAACTCAAAGTCACAACTGTTCGTGCAAAAAGAGAGATTGATAGGGCTCGGAAAGGGCTCAGAAGGCCAATGCCATGCCCAGCACACTGCTACTACGTAGGAAGCCAAAAATACCATGGTGACTTCATGCCTTCACTAAAGTCATGGGCTAGGATGACAATTCAATCCCTAAGTCACAGCCCAAAAGCACTCCCCAGCCCAAACCTAGCTGTGCACTGCCCCAAAGTCTCCAACTAGGTGCAAAAAGCCATGCCAGTCATATGGTGCGTTGCTGCTGCTGCCACACAGCCCGAAGGAAAAAGCTTTTCCAAAGCAGGGCATGGTCGCACGCTTCCCTGCCGCTCCACGGGCTGCCCGTGCCGAAGCTCCAAGGCCACCTCCCGCAGATAAGAGTGCTGTGGGGAAGAATTATCGTAAAAATAACGTGAGAAACACAATGTGGCCTCAGATCTGGACCTGGGAAGCACATCCAGTGCATACACGCCTCTTCCTACCGATGCCGTTCGCTACCCTGGCGGGCACGCTCCATCCTGTACTTGCCATGGGACCTGCTGAGGCTTACGACCGCAGGAGGCCTCGATGTGACTGTTCCTTGGCCATGACCACGAACAAAGGATGGTGCTGCCTTAAAGCAGCTACGCACTGTAATCTCTCATGGGGAAATGATGGATCACATCAGAGTCCAAGAACAGCATGGTAAGGAATCCGAGTTTGACTACAAGTCAATCATTTTAGCTTACAAATACAATGGCCGAAGAAAAAAATGTTGTGGAGTAGCTTTTCCCCAGCTCAGCTATGGTTCAAGATCAACTAATGTTACATCAGCCCTCCTTTGTCAGCGGGTAACAGGCAGAATGGGTGAGCACCAACAGGCACTCCCTGATTGTGCCTTGGACCCTGCAGCCTGGGCTCCGGGCAGCACCAGAAGTGTCCGTGCCAGGAGGGACCAGAAGGGCAGGCTTGGTGGAAGATCCCTGAGGGGATGTGCATATCAGGGCTGACCCTTTGAAGAACAAGCTCGCCCTTGGGCAAATGCCAACGAGGGAGTAGGGTGAGTAATTTACTGTAGGGGGTAATTTGGAAGCCCACAAGTGGATTTAGACACCTACCAGGACCCTGCAGGAAGTTTCAGGTGAACCTTGCCATTCTCGAATCTTCACTGTTCCTATTGTAGCAAATTCTGTTGAAATCACTGTGTTAAATTTGCTGCTGATAAATGCAGATTAAGTACTGTTAAAACCATGCAATCTAACCTTGCTATTTACAAAATAAATCCTAAACTGCTGCTACATTCAAGTTGTGTAAAATCTTTTCCGCGCCCCACAAGATGACAAGCATCGTCGTTTTGCTCCTAGAAGCCCCTCTCCAACCGCAGATGAAAGCTGTCCCTGCGTGACGGCAGCCAGGAGCAATCCCTGGGCTCCTTTTGGCAGTGGGTGCACCGCAGCCACCGCAGTCCCAGCGCCGTGGGGCACAGGCAGACCTCTGACCTTCGGGCGTGCTGCTCCCACCCCGCCAGCGAACGGCTCCGCAAGCAGCTCATCGCAGCCCTTCCTCGGCGCTTCCTGGACCCGGGTCGCTTCTCACAATTGGAAGGGAAGGGGCAGGGCATCGGCTGCCATCACAGCGAGTTTAACTCTCACCAAGGGGACTGCCTGGTCCAAACAGACTGGAAAACACTGCCTGTTTTCACCAAGCGCACTGCAGTAATTTTGTTCTTTTACTTATTTTACTCATCTTTCTTTCCTTCAGATTGCAACTGAAATTCTTTGCTTAGTGTCTTTGTAGAGACTCATAACCAGCCTCCCATTAACGCTGAAACCACTTTACATGGTGTAAAAGGTATTTAAAATAGCACTAAGTAGTAATTACACCCACTTTGTATGAATGACATTATATTAATGGGAATCAGGCTCCTAGTAATATTCTGCCTTTGAAGGAACACAAATGTTTCTTCCCACTGCCTTCCTAATTCCCTTCTTCCCTGAATAAAGGAAACAGTCAGATGGTTAACAAGCAGATTATGCTGTTGAGTGAACCTCGCCTAAGCAATAAAGACCTGGAGTTTCCCAATTAAATCATAAAGCTGTTCTCAGTCAGGAGGATCTTTCTGAAAAGCAGTAAGCAGCTTTTTCAGGACACTAAGAGAAGGGAAAGGTGGGGATAGCGGTGATCTAAATGCAGGAGTTTTCACTGGGGCAGGGCTTGCTCTTACAGCAACATCACTGGAAATGGCAGCGCAATGTTTGCACAACAGACCTCGGCAGACAGATCCATTGACGGTGTCAGGAGAGAGAAGGAAAGCGAAATGCAATGTGTGTTTGGGAGCCAAATGAGACAGGGCTTGTCTCATGCGAGTCCTATCTGCTTTGGCAGTATTCCTGTAAAGATCACGGACTTGTTTTGATCACTAAATATAGCAGAGAAGAGGAATCCTGCAGCAAGTAGCTCTCCGCCAGCGCTTGCTGCTTTATGCAGACGGAAGGGGAACACAAAAGAGAGGTTTGTCCAGCAAACGGCAACTGAAGCTTGCCAGCATCTGAAGGGCAAATTACAATTTTAATGATTGGTCCTAGCCTGGCAGCTGTGAATTCATCAGATTCTCTCTCAAGCACGTCCAGCCCGGGCTGCAACAAGGCAAATTGCTGTTTTTCCCCACGCACCTCTGTTCTGACCCGAAGGGGCTGCCTCTCCAAAGAGCGAGCTTCTCACTTCCACGTAATTCTTTCAGCTGAAATTTCCCTCAGAAATGCTACTGGGGGTCTTTTTAGGCACCTGCCTGTCAAAACCTGCACGCTCACATGCCTGTGTGGGTTTGGGACATGTGAAAAGAGCCCTCCGACCACACTTTCTCCCGCACTGGATGTTCAGGGACCCTCCGTGGTAGGAGAAAATCAGCACTTCGCTCCGCGAAATGGAGCACTTTTGTTTTCTGCTTACGACAAAATGTCTTTTGCTTTGCTTTCAAAGAATTAGTTGCTTTAGGAAAAAAGAAAAAATCCACACACAAGGCCAAATCTCTAATTTATAGCATAGTTTCAACCTTCAGAATAACTTTTTGTGTGCAGTGAAAACCAAGCCAAACACCCGTATTCCTACCAGTGCTGCTGCCAAAGAGGACCAAACAGCCAAACTGTGCAGAGAAAACACAGGAGAAAGAACTTGGTGCTACACGCTAACCTGCTAGAATAAATCACAATACCAACAAAACACAGTTGCAACTGCAAAACCAAGGACTCCAAACTGGAAATAGCTCAGAATGAAGGATGCCTTACTTGTTTCGTGCACTCCCCCTCTGCGTGTGCAGGATGAGAAGTCTTCTCGCCAGGGCCCGAACCACGGAGCTGCCCAGCTCGCTTTCTTTTAGAATCAGGATTTCTTACACCGGAGACAAAACAGGATGAACGCCTGCGAGCCCTGCGCATCTCCCTCGCTGAAAGGCAGCAAGATTACTAACACCGAGTTACTTATGGACAAGTTCAGTCAAGCAACAGAGAACGTGCGTTGCGCAAGCACTGCCGCTGCGCCACGGCCAAGCAGGTGAGGTAAGCCACGAGCCACGTCTGGCATCCCTGGCCAACCCCAGCACACCAGCATGTGTTTCGGTACAGTTTTCTCCCGGAGACACCATACCAGATGAAAGTCCAGTAAGGAGCTGGCATGTGACCACGAACACGTGTCCTTGGCACGGGATGTGCCTCGGTTTCCTTACAATCCCTGCACAGCTTTCAGTACAGTGAAATGGTGGGCTGGCTTTTCTGAGAACCTTTCCAAGAAGAAACGCGTTAAGAGTCCCTTCCAAACCATTCAAAGGGGAAGCCTTCGCCTGCAAAGGATACCTACAAAGCCTGCCTGCAGCACCAGAAAGGCACAGCCGCCCTGCAGGAACACCGTCTGCTCACACCTTCGTTGCGCAAGTATCTGCTTCCTGCCCCTCAGAAACTGCTGGGGTGCCCCTGGCACATAAATGGGAAGAAGATTCAAATTTTTCCCTACTCCAACATGCAGCCAGCTGTGCTCTTACTTCCCTCTTACAATAACAAGCTCTGCCTCCTCCATCCCAGGGGTATTTCATCACCAACATCCCACCCAGATCTGCGTAAGAAATAGTTTTGCAAACAATCTATCAGAAACCTTTCTTTCCCTCCCCTTTTTTTAAAAGAAAAACAACTGTAAACCTGTCAGTCTGCTATCTTTGAAACCACTTGTTACAGCCCAAGTGGTTGATGAAGCAGGATGACAATACCAGGAAATACCTGGAATTGATCTTCAACGTTTATTTTTGGAGACTGGCTTTTCTCCCAGCTCTTATTTAATAGGTTGCTCCTTCCCTCCTCTTCCTTTTTGTGCTCCCTGGAATCAGATTGCAATTCGCTTCACCTCTTGGAGCTCAAGCACAGACCCCCTACGCAGAACTTTAGGATTCAGATCCAGGCTCGCACAATATGCTCTTTCTATTCCCCTGCTATCATATTCTTTCTCTCTTATCAAAAAGGATAAGGGAATGCTCTGGTATTTGTCTGAAACTGGAGATGCAGCCGATCCATTTAACGCTCAGTACTTGCCTGTACTCCCTCTCTCCGTTACACCAGCAAATTCCTTCAGCAAATTCCCCTCCAGACACTCAGCTCATTTGGCAAAGGAAGTCTTTCTGCTGCAAATTAGTTCTCCACACAGGAGATAGTTCATCCTTACCCTACGTGGTTCACCTGTGCAGGTAAGTTAAACTTTCTCCAGAAGAGCTAGTGCTTTTTTTTTTAATCATGCCACTAAATAACACAGCAGCAGCAACCACGCTTCAGAGCAGACCAGGTCACAGCTCCCTGTGAGCCTCCAAAGCTCTCCAAGGTCCAACGGTATGTTTAATTGCAAGTTTCATATAGGTCAGTTTCAAGAGTTTCCACAGATCATTAAATAATCCTACAGGCTGCCTTACGCTGCTGCAAGCCTGAAGTGAAGCAAATTTAACCCTGAAGGTTAAACCCTGAGGTTTCACCATTTAAAAGCACGCACGCAATCATTCACACCAGCCCAGTGGACACACAATAATTCAGCTGTATTAACACCTATGACATTTTGCTAGCTCCTTTTACAAAAGGGATGGGTACCTACCGGGTGCCATCCGCCACCAAGAGCCGAGCAGCCGGTGTCCCCCCCGGGACAGTGGCAGGTCGCGAGGCAGCCGCAGGGCGCACCTCTGGGAGCCTGCCGTCATCACCACTGCCTCCACCTCTGCCGCCAGCCTGCTGGGCGACCTTGAAAAAGCGCAAATCCCCCTTGGCCCCTTATTTATAGCAGAAGATTGTCTCTTTCTGAATCCGCTGAGTGGCCAGGGGAGGAGGACGGCGCCGTGTGGGACATCGCTGCCCGCTCCCTGCTCCCAGGTACAGCCTTCCAGGCTCCACCGCCCCAGTCCACGCAGAGGCTGGGTCTGGCAGAAACGAGGACACGAGCAGCCCTCCCAGAACCTGCGCTGTGGTACGAGGCGCTCTGGCTGAGGATCAGCCCTCCTGACATTAAACAGCTACAACAGAGATGCCTCCGTGTGCCTCCATTGTTTGGACAGTGGAGAAACAATGGAGAGAAACAGGCACTTTTAGGGCAGTTTGTCCGGTGTATTTTTAGACGTCCAATTCAGCGCGGATGAATCATGGCCCAGAAGTGTTTGTTCCTCTCTGGTGACTATGAAAGGAGTCTGGACAACTGTCTCCCATGCGGACAGCTATGCTGTAGTTCGGTGAGACGAATCTCACACTTAAGCTGGGGGAAAGGACATAAACAAAGAAGCACGCCTGACTTTCCACAGGGGTGAGAAATATCGCCTCCACCGGAGACACAAGGTGCAAGTGCCCCATGCTTCCCTCCCTCGTAAACTTCTTGCAACTCAACAAGATGCAGCCGCCTTTGCTGAGAGAGCTTAGCATTGCTGGAAGAGCCTCGTTTAATCGCTGAACTTCGAGCTTTCATGGAATACTCCCACAAGCAAAGCTCCACGTTGCTCACTGCACGAGAGTTTCCCAGAAGCAGGGCACGTTGCTCGTGGGGCAGCTTTCATTTCTCTTCCTGTACCAGTGGTTATTAGGTGGTTATTACCAGCACAAACCAACCCAACACAAAACAGAGCTCTCACTAACACAAACCAACACAAAGCCATTTCTGAAGCTGTCCAGTTCCAGCATCTTTACAACCTCTTTGTGGTCAGTTGTACATCAGCCGCTAGCCACAGACCCACAAGGCACAGTCAGCCGTGCGTTCTCCTCTCTGCCTCCACCTTTTACCTCATCATTCACCAGCTTCTTGTGTTTCTCCTGGCAACCAACAAGTCAAATGACCCAGAAAGTAAAACTTCTTCCTGTACAACCCACATTTCTGCCTCCTCCCTACACTTTCATGAAAGTAATTACAAGTGCTTTGTTTTCCATCTTAATTGTCATTTCCTTCGATAGAACTCGCAGCCTGAGCCTTAAAGCTCCAACACTTCATACTATTCTTTCCTCTTTTTCCCCATCCCCAGCCACAAACAGTACTGCTTGTATCAGGGTCAGCAATTCCTTCAAATCGTCTCGAGCCAATCTGCACGGCTGCATTATGTGGGGAGTTATCAGCAGGCTGCAGGAAGGCAAGAAAGCAAACATGCCTCCCTGCGAGACACCAGAGGCATGGAGTGGAGCTCTGCCCCATTTCCCCTCCTGTGGGGAGATAACAGCCTACCAGCCCTTTCCCCAGCACAGATTTCTTTTCCCTTCCAGCATGCTCAGCTAAGCGAAACACAGGTTTTTCCCCACTCCCGCTTCTGCCCCTGTCCTGGCCCTGTAGCATCTCCATAGAAGCAGCTTTCTTCATCTCCTGCTGTGAAAACGGTGAGCTAGGTGATCCGTAGAGGCTGTCTTCTTCATAGTGTCACCAGCACCAGGACTTGTGTCCTGCGATCCATGAGGACGCCAGGAAGCTGGCCAGAATTCGCAGACCCTCTTTAGCCTTCCCATCGCCACTCTGCAATCCTTTTGCAAACAAAATGCCCCAGACATCTTCCCCCTCCTGGCATTACCCCAAGCCAAAACATGTTCATCCTTCACAGCAGCAACTCGCTGCTGACACCCTTCACGCTCCACGGGACACGAGTCAGTCCAGGAAGGGTAGGCAGTCAAATCCATGTTCTGTGGGGTAATATACACTATCAGTTTATGATCCACGGTCCAGCAGCTGCAGGTGCTGCTGTAATTGTAATTTCCTCCTCCTCCTGGGCAAGCAGCAGGTCTGCACAGGAGGGAGCAGGGTGAACATGGCCTGGACATGCCACTTGTACTCTCAGACATGTATTTGTGATCCAGACCAATACAGCCTTAGCTGAAGTAATAACCTACCCCAGACCTAATCCCAGTATCGACCCTCTCCACAGAGCACAGCTGACAAAACCCAGATAAACCTGATCTCCCAGCAGCTGCGTGGCCACCTCTGTCTCAGTTACAGGAGTCTCCCACCCACACTGGTCAGGGATGAAACTCAGGCAAAGAAAGATTAGGTGAGAGGTATATGAAATGTCACCTTCCCTTTAATCACAGCTTATAGATCCAGTCCCAAAGCGTTACTCATACTGCTCCACACTCCACACGTATAATCCCACCGACTAATCCGACTGCTTGTTCAAACAGGCACGTTGCTGGGAGTGTTCCCTTGCGATCGCTGGCTCCCTTTCCAGTGTTTCTCCAAGTTCGCAAGCAGAGACTACATCCTCTCCCACATCTAAAGCCCCGTGACAGTTCAAAACAAACTGCAGGAAAGCTAGGGAAAGTGCGGTGGCACACATGGCACACTTTCAAAACAAGAAACTTCGCAACCAATTGGTAGGTTCTCTATCCACCGCTGCCAGGTAATGCTGGGGAAACACTTCAGTTGTGGTAAGCAGCAGATAAGCATCTCTTTGCGCATATACATATAAGCATCCCAGCTGCTAGACTTTTAAAACCAGTATTCACCGTGCCCCAGGGAGGAAAAGGAATGGGGTAGACTGGCTGAAAGGCACAGCTTCACTAGTAAGAGTCTGGATCATCCCTTCGCATGTCCCTATACAAAACCGGCCATTGAGAGTCCAGATCTAAAACAGAGTCGCAGTTGCTAAGAAAACAGCGCTGCAAACAGATGTCAGGAGATGATTCATGAAGTAAGGGCATATCCCTGTACTACAGATAAACCCAGATGAATGGGGCTCTTTATACCTGATCTTTCAAGCTGTGCCTCTTCTTGCCCTCTTTGGGATTTCTTCTTTCATTCATTTCTATATTCAGATGGCGAGGAAACTGAACAGAGCTGAACTCGCTGTTTATGGAATTAATTACTGGTAAAGGGGAGTTAAAATGCTTACAATGAACTTCATAAAAGGACTAAACTGTGCCCATTTTTCCACCCAAACAAAGACTTATCAACACAAGAATCAACTGTGCCTAAAACCTACCAAAAGAAGTAACATAAAATCCCCAGTAAAACACTGCAAAGGAGGGAACAGTAGCAATTTTCCTTTTGCTACTTTCATTTTTAATACAAAACTAACAGCCAGGGAGATAAAGCATTTTAAACCTATTAGATCATTAAGGCATGCTGCTTCTTGAATTACTTCATTGTGTCTATGCTTAAAATCTTTGCCTGACAAATAAACAAAAAATAGCTAGCACACTCCGGGACCGGCTGTGTGCTGACACCAACAAAGTTCTCATTTACTTTAATGAACTTTTGATGAGATTTAATTAGAGGAGAGAAGTTCCTTTGCTCCTCTTAAACTGTCCTGCTCAGTTCTTACTAAGGTCTGGTAGCAATGGTACTTAAAAAGCAGTTTTCCGATGTTATTTGCAAACAGCCGTTTAAATAAAGGAGCTTTGATACAGATAGCTGTATAGCTTTGCTTAGATAGCTACAGTAAAAAGCCAGTTATCATTCGTCACCCTTCGTGATGAGGAAGAGAAGAACAACCACCATTTATACACTTCTGAATACGTATTTGTACAGCATCTAGCACAAGGGGAACCCAAACATTGCCACAGCACAAATCGGCACAGTGCTCACTGCAGTCACCGCTAGTTTTTCCCTCCAAGCTCCCGTGTGCCACTGCCTATCCCCCTGGTCCTTGCAACCCATCCCCATCCTCGCTGGCAGGTGCCAGGGCCTCCGCTCCCCTTCCACAGCAGGCCCAAGTGGCCCCACAGCACCCCTCCGCTCCCACCACAGCGTGCCCTGCTTTGTCCTGGCAATCTGTTACTTCAGCTGCCCTGATTTTGACATGAGGTGGCTGTGTGAGCGCCCGTGGCGTGGCGGGTACTGTTACTGTGTGCAGAGTTAGCAGCTGCCAGCGTGCTCCTTCCCAAGCTGTAAAACAGCCACAGAGGGGGCAGGAGCCCATGGCTCAGCTCACCAGGCGCCAGAGGCCACGAGCGTCCCTTTTTCAGGTATCGCGTTTCGACCAGAGGCATAAACAGAGGTTTTGTTAGCTTGGCCAACAAACAGTCGCAATAACTAGCCAAGGTCCTGCACATGGCACTTCCGTCTTTGCTTGTCCTGTGATGGGAAAGTGCTCCTGACAGCAGAGATGGAGAAAAACGAGTGAATGATGGAAAGAGGGGGCAGAGGACAGGTGGGACACGGGGCACCCTGAAAGGGGAAAGCAGAGGCACAAGGAACACGCAGCCACTGAGCTGACAAAGGATGGAGAGGCGGTGAGAAGCCCTCAAACAAACTCGCCCAAAGTTTTCTGTCTGGGTGTTTCAAGGAAGTCGAGAAGCACACACCTGCTCTGCCTCCCTGCTCCTGTGGCAGCTCTCAGGCAAAGAGAGGGGACAGAAGAGTGTTTGGGGGGACAGGGAGGGGACCGAGCCCTGGGTTTCTCACAGAGGAGTCTTCCCTCGGAGCCCTGAGCCTGACACAAGTCAGTGCCAAGCCTGGGACCACCATCCCCACGTACTGCACCCCGGGTGCAGCGGGGCAGTAATTAGTGACTCCTGCAAGAGCAAGCAGGGGGTGCCCGGGAGCCGGGATGGAGGCGAGGACGGAGAAGAGAAAGGAGCCCACGAGCAGCGCGGGAAGTGCAGACAGGGCTCGGCGCCTCACCCAGGAGAGCAGCACAGCCTCGGCGCCGCCAACACAGAACCCCTCACAGCACATCGCTACTTTTCGTTCTGGAGACAACTTTGCCCCAACGAGCACCCACAGGGTCTCTCCGCACCGACTTCAGGCGGGACGCCCCCCGCCGCCCCCCGTCCTCCCCCCGCTCCCCGCCGCCTCACGGCGCCCCGGGACCCGCCCCCCCCCCCGGCTGTCGGGAGCCGGGCTTTTGGGCGACAAAACCCTCCCGCGGCCCTCTGAGGGAACAAAGGCGGCGGGGAACAAAGGCGAGCAGGTACGGCCGCGGCGGAGCCCAACCGAGCCGAGCCGACCGAGCCCAGCCGCCGCTCCCCACACAAAGGCGCGGCCGCGCCGCAACTCGGGGTGCCCGGCGGGGCAGACTCACCGCGGCGGCGGATCCGGGTGGCGGCGCTGAGGGCTGGGCGGCGGGACGAGGAGGAGGAGGAGGAAGGGGAGGAGGAGGGCCCAGGCACCGGCCGCTCCCCGCCCGCGGCCGGGAAGGCGGCGAGGCCGCAGCCCCCGCACCCCCGGGGCGGTGCGGCCCGGCCCCTGCTCCGCCTCCACAGCCGCGGCCGGTCGAAGGAGGAGTGGGGCCCCGCTGGGCTGGCCGGCCCCTGAGGGGGTCTCCTGCCCTCCTGCCAGGCAGCGGGAGCTGTTTTCGTTTCACGCGGGTTTGTTTTTGCCTCCCATCCCGGCCCGAGCAAGCTTGCTCCCTCAGCAGCACTTGCGCCCCTCAGCTTGCTCCCTCACCTCGCTTGCACCCCTCGCCAGCCCCAGCTGTGGGACTTGCCTGTGTTTAGTCCCCCGGGCTGAGCAGGGCACCGCTGTTCCCCCTGCCCCAGCCGCTGGAAGCAGGCAAGCAAGGCCACAGTGTGTGTGTGTCTGTGTGTTTGGGGCGAAGGGTCGCGGTGGAGGTAAACGAGGGCACGGAAGACGTGTCTGTAATGATAAGAACCGTTCTCTGGTCTGGGATGGTCTGGGTTCGCAGATGATACAAAGAAGTAAAACACTTTTGCATTGCCACAAACCTGCAGCACCCTCAGATCGTGTTTAGAAGATCAGAAACCTAAGCAGGCAGAAATTGGAGACCTCTCCAGCTCCTACTCCATCCTATGTGGCCGCAGCATCCTTCCCCGCACTCAGCTCCCTCCCCGCACTCAGCTTCCCCGCATCCAGCCTGGTCTCAGGGGCACATCACCTACCTTTGCCTAGCCAGAGCTCTCAAAGTGTAAATGGGGACCACTTATGTGAACATGGAGCAACTTAGGTGGTTTTTTACAAACTTCAAGGAATGGGTTTTGTTTTGTGGGGGTCGGAAGGAATTCCTTATTCCCTTTGGGACCGGGTAGCTTTTGGCTATAGACTTCACAAAGTGAGAAGATACAGCTAGTGAGAACATTAGCTTTATGCACTCGGAGTTCAGCTAGCTATCCACAGAAAAATGTAACCCACTTCCTGCCAGTGCCAATGCATCAGTTTTCTCACAAATCTGTGCTGATAAAACATCAACCAACTTAAATAAGTGGAAACAAGTAAAGTCCTGTATTGAAAGGCTACAAAGCCAAATGTTCCACTCCTTCCTGCCCTCCTCCTTATAACTGCAGATGCATCTAAAGAAGCTCTGCCAGATTTGGACTCCTGATTTTCCGTAAGATTTTTAATTATTTTTTTTTTCCTCCAGGCAGAAATGAATCTTGCACCTTTCTGAGTGCTATTTTAGTTGGAGTCAAAGAACGCAACGTGTTGCAGGAGCACCAGTCAAAGCTGGTTACAACCTGACTGCCCTGCCTTGGCAAAGACCTGCTCTGATTCATGCTGCCTTTGTGACAAATCAACCCACAAGTGCTTTTTGTGAGGTTGCTGGGGTTTCTATAGCGTTTGCATAATGGTGGTGTTGACTTTGATATTCCACGGACACCGATGAAGGCAGAGGGATACATTCAGGCTGTCTGCCGCAGTTTCCTAACTTCTGTGTTATGGCTACTGTAGCGCATTGCTCGGAGTGAAAAAAGCATTTCCAACTTATTTACTACCCTTGACTGCCAAATTTCAGTCTGGTATTTAAGTAAAGGAGAGAAGAAGATGGAACATCAAAACTAAGCTCTGTTCCTTCAAGAATTATTCCAAAACTCCTCTTGCTCACTTGGAGACTCCTCCCCACCCCATGAAATTCAGCAGAAAATGTCTCATGGAGTCTCGACCTTTTGTGCCATGGAGCATTATCGCTCCATGCTTTTCCCACTGGCTTAACCCTGCCATGAATCACACAGTTCCTCATTCCAGCTTACACAGTGCTGCAGCTATCTGTCATGCTTTGTCAAACACAAGCACAGGTCCCAGCCCAAGGTGCTTGTTTTCACTTAAATTATTCATTTCATAATTAGCTTGTAAAGCACTTTGAAGACACAACACAAAGTATTATTAATGCTAAGTGGTATTATTGGACAGGCATAATGCAGGCAATTAAATAATAATACTGTCAGAAAAATGGTGTGAGACACAAAGGTAAAATTAAGTCGTAGATGCCTACTTTATATCCAAATCTTCCGGCTGTAGATTACTCGGTACAACCTGAAACTCTGAAAATAAGCTTTCATCTCTCTTTTTATACCCAGCCCTCCAGCTAGGAACTGGAAGAGCCCTGTGCTCAGACTAATGCTCTGACAGGTGTATGGGTGCTACCAGTGACACTAGCAAGCTGCTGCTGTGGATCAGTCTTTGTGGAAGATGAGCAACAGCTGGAAGCTGTGTGATCAGAGCTCTCAGCTACTGCCCACAGGTGTCCAACATGAGCTGACAGGTTCCTAGGGCACTGGAGAAAAGACCCACAGAGCAGCATTGCAGGCTACAACCAGCAATGGTGAAGCTAACCACAGTGGGCACGATAAGCTCTTGCAACTCCTGTGTGCCTTCTGGGTGAGCGTACGATCGGTTCTGCAGTGTGTCCTGCCTCAGTGTTTCCATACCGCTCTGCCCAGCAAACTTACGGAGCTGGGTGCTGCAGGATATGTCTCACACAAGGCATCCAGGTATCTCACGCTTGCAGGTTCCACGTGGGAGAAGGGCATGAGCTCCATGGCAGGACATCCCTTCTACAGTGGAGAATTTGCATGACTGGAATCCAGCATTGGAGGGAGATCAAATTCCCTGAGTCCACTGGATAAAGTGTTAACTCTGAAGGATAGCGATGGCTGTGTAAACTAAGTTTGTTTGGATACTACAAGTCATGTTTACCCTCTGGCGTGCCAGAACAAACCTTTGGCCTGGTGACCCTCCTCTTTCCCCTGCATGCAGCCCCTGGTGGTGTGCTAACGCTCTGTGTGCTGGAGCTGGGAGATAGATGAAAACTAGCCCAGAAGAAGAACATTTTGTTTTTATCTGGATCACGCCTAGGATTTGATGGTGGTAAATGCACACAAACAGGTACAGCTGAGGAGGTAGCAGGATGCAGCAGAGAGATGGGTACGAACTGCACGAGCTGGAGCTGGGAACACACCGGTACAGCAAGAGAACAAGGGACCAGCACCGCGCCAGAAACCTCTGCCTCCATGCCTGGCTGCACTCCTCTTACCCCATCCCTTGCAGGAGAGAGAAGAAATGGGAAAGGGGAAGGAGAGGTGAGAGTAGAAACTCTTGGACTTTCCAACCCTCCTCCCTGCTGATGCAGCAACACGGAAGAAACAGGGCGGTTTTTCAGGCGTCATTTTTGGTGGCAGCGCTCTGATGGAGCGGTTGGCTTACGCTCCCTCCGTTGTGCTGGTGCAGCTCTTTGTGCGGTTGTGTAGCCAACCAGATCTGGAGACAGCTTAAAAAAAGCAGCACCCTCCCCATCCCGATTAATTTCACCCTGGCTCAGTGCCCAGGTACTATTCACCTGCTCTCTGCGGAGGTACAGCTGGAGCAACAACGCTGAAGGGGGAAAGGAGCTGGCAAGCAGGGGTCAGCCTAAATCCACAGTGCCCCCCCCAAAATGGCCCATGGCACAACCCCTGGAGGAAGGTTTCTCTCACTCAGCAATCACGGGCAATGTGTTTGTCAGAACTGGGGAGATCAAAAAAGAGGAAAGAAAGGTTGAATCCACGCAGGCACGTGCAGCATTTGCATACTTTTTTCCTCTGCAAAACATAGAAGGAAGCCTGAATGTAATCATGTTAGAAATGCTCCCTTTCCCCCTCCCATTTAATCTGAACATTATGTATGACAGAGTATAAACCCAGCAGACCGCTTAGGCAGGGACGTTGCCTTTAACACCTGACTGTTCCTGATGAAGTTAGTGACAACACTTGCATGTTTAAAGTTGCACATGCTTCGTGAGGTCACCAGCTAATTTAAGGACGGAGAAGTGCAGCTCCAGAAAAGAAAAATAGGTTAATAAACTCATGGCAAATCTGTAGGAAAACTGGAGTAGGTTCATAATTATTAAATCTACACTCTTCAAGGTAAATACCTTCACTTTTTCTTTAGTTCCCTTTTCCCTCTGATTTTGCCCATGTTTCCTAACTAAATATGTTTCCTAACTAAAGACAAGACTGTTCTACACCTACAAGTGAGCATCTGAGCCTTATAGCAGCCTCCAGAAATCTGCACCACACACTTATATCTTCCTGTACAGTATTCTGTGTGAGATGTTTCAAAGGGGAAAATATCTTAATGTATCCAAGAGGAAATGCTGAGCACACCGGTCAGTGTGAACTCCCACATTTCTCATATTGGAGGTACCAGTGTCTGCTCATACGAAGACACAGCCCAGGCTACTCTCATGAAGACAGGCACCTGCAATATGAACTGATCAGGGCTCATGTTGTTCCACTTACGATGCATATCCTGTGCATGAATAAAGGTTTCCAGTCCACATTTTCCCATCTCTCAAATTGCATCAGCTCCTTGGTTGCAGGCAAGGTGGATTTGTTAGGCAAAGCGGCACAATTTTAGGTTCCACCCTGAAAATTAGAAAATCAAAGCCAAGCACTTCCAGCCCTCGGTGCCAGGTGAGCGGAGTTTCACATGTTTTTACAGAGGTACCTCCAACCTCTCTGAGTTGTGCTTCAGGTACTCAAGTGCCTTTTTGGATCCCGCTAAAAGCCTTGCATTCCTGATGGTCTTTGTGGGCTGTGTTTTAGCAGCCTGTTAGACTGACTGTAAGACCTTGACCTTGTCTTATCAGTAAACTCAGGCAAGGTTTTGGGCTCAGAATCCCCTTATCTCAAACTCTAAAGTTTATCCACTTTTTTTTTCACTTAAGTTAGCCTAATAAAAATTATTGCCTCTTCTGCCCTCAGCCTGTCGCTGCTGCAGTACCTGTACTGCGATGTGTTTGCCTCCGCTTCCTTTGCAGCACCTACAGCCCTGGGCAGGCTGCAGCCCACTTTCCAATATGACTCGATGGAGAACAAAAAAACCCTCAATGGAAGGAAGTGGGGTTAAGGCTTCTTTGGAAGCAGGATTCAGTAATCCCAATCACCACCTTTAAAAATTTGTGCCCTTGGGCCCCGGCCAGCCGTCCGCTCTGTCAACATCTTCACTGCCAACTTCACTAACAGAGACGCACAAATGTAAGTCTAGTGTGAGAAGAGGATTAAGCCCATTCTGTTTTTATGGCCTATGAAATGTCTGCTGCCCTGCTGTCACTACGCGGTGGTAAATGATACAGAAAAAGGGAATTCTGGTTCATATGGCATCTTCAGGATTGTAGAGGAAAAAATGTAATCCCAGAAACTACCAGCCAGTAAAGTATACATGCATACAAGGTTTCTTCTAAATCAGAGGCTAAAAGCCTGTATTGTGCCAGATGCTGGTTGAGGTACATTAATTTTTTCCTGCAAAATAAGATTAGAAACACCAATTTTCCATGCATTCAAGTTTGGGATTTCATCTGCAAGGGGATTAAATCTCATGCAAACATGACTGTGCCTGGATACTGCACTACCCTGTGTATGGCTCTCTTGGGATGAGACCTGTGCTATTTAGGAATCCCACTACAAAGATTATTTCTTCACTAATAACTCAGTTAGCTGAGATTTGCAAGAAGGACTGAGGGAATTAGTTGCACGGTTTTTTAAATTTCAGTAGGATGTATCTATCAGACTCCCTTAGGCTGACACTTTTATACATGTGTAAAGACTAGAAAGGTTTTTGTTTTGTTTTGTTTTGTTTTACTATAACATTTATGATTGGATTTCAGGCAATATCTTTTGATTCCAGGTTTCTATAATCTTAGCGTATGGCTCAGATCTCATAGTAGGACCTCAATGTAAATACCACTAAATAATTGTTATGATTATTAATAGTGTAACTCCATAGAGTTGTCAGCAGAAAAGCAGCCAAGCTATGTACTTGTTCAATGAAAGGCGCAGAACTATGACTATTTATGCACAAATCTGGAAAGCAGACAATATTTAAAATGTACTCCAGGGCAGAACATACAATTAACTTTTCATTACCTTTATTATTTTCCAATTTATACTGGTCTAGCTCAAAAGTCTCATTCAGTCCTTAAGTGTGTGCAGTCGCCATTGCCTTCAGTGTAACATTTTCTGTAGGACCGTGGCTTTTTTGGTTGCAGAGGATAAGTAGGGTCTCTGACGAGATATTACACTGACACTTAAAGGCACAAATGATGGCATTTGCAAAAGTGAAAATCCAGCTTCCTGGCAGACATTCATGCACATTCTACCTCTTTGCTTCATTTTTCGATCCTCACAGCTAAAATTTTGTGCAGACCAGACAGAAAAATGATAGACTGCAGTGACCCCTTGTTTTGGTAGTTAGTGCTGTTTGTTTTGGCATCAGGGCTATATTTAGTAAACTGTCATCTGTTATAATTTGTATGGGGCAGCTCTGATGTTTTGAGAAGCGTTCACTCTTCGGCATCACACGGAGTCTTTAAATTGCTCCTTCGTTTACGCACCCGTCTATTTTAAAAGCAGCTTTAGGGGCTGTGTCATCTCCCTTGAACCCTCTACAAGGATCCCGAGCTGCTGAACCCTTCTGCAGCAGTACAGCAAGCCGTTAGCTCCCGAGTAAACAGCTTTGTGTTTATTTGTAATTGTAAATGGTTTTCCTGAAACCAGGGGAAAAGTGTACAAAATAAGTCACTGTCATGTTTTCTGACTGTGACAGGCTCTCCCTGCAGCGTGGCCCAGTCTCCCCAGTGGTGTCACCCTCCTCATGACAAACCCAGCTATTTTTGGCCATCGAGGCCCTGGTGCTGGGCACGGGGGGACTGTCTGCTCCTCTTGGCCCCGCTCTGCCGAGGGCAGCCACCAGCGATGTGCCAATACCCATCACATGCCTGCTTTCTCCAGCCCTCCCAGCGGTTGCGTACGTGCCAGGGCCTCGCTTGGAACTGGAGGGGAAAACAAACAAACGTGTTATTTTGTGTTTTGCCTTAACGTCAGGCTGTCGGCAAGCAGCATCTCGAAGGGAGGGAAGGAAAATGACAACAAGAGCCCACAGCAGCACAAAGCTTGGGTTAAACCAGCTGCATCCGCGGGCAGGCCCCCACAGCCCTTGCTCCCCACACGCCTCCTCACCCCATCCTGCACCTCAGGTGCAGTTTGCCCCCTGTGTGGCTGCCAGCCACTGGCTCAGGGGGAGCCCATCGCCCCTTCTGAAGCCAGCTTTGGGCTTTCTCAGCCTGGTGGGGCAGCAGCAGCCCCTTACCCCTCTCACTTCATCCCTATTTGCTCCTCACACTGACTCTTCCTGCAGCACAGCCCAGGCCTCTCACTCAGAGGCATACGACCAAGGCTGTGGCATGTAGCCAAGCCACCCCCTCCAGTTTTGGACACCATCTCCCATCTGCTGTACAGTCAATCTCTTGTCCTTGTTTTGCAGAAATAAATATTTTTTCCAAATTTCAATTTCTGGAGAGTATCTATGGATGTGCAGGCCAGCATGATACACTACTATGTATCACATATACTGCTGGTGTGTGAAAAAACAAGGTTGAAGAGGCAGACCTTGCAGGCACGGGGGAAATTCTGTGATGACTGCAGTTCTGGAAGTTATTATTATTAGGGTTTGTAGTGTCGGGTGTAACAGAGTTGTTCAGGGTGCCTGTGCAGGAGCTCATTGCTGCTGGAGGTGGGCAGGGGTGGAACCAGCTCCAGCCATTGTGGGTTAAAGCAATGCCTGAGCCTTGACAGGGTTTGGTGGTTAAAACATTCCCAGGGAGCAGCCCAAGGAAGAGGGGACAGGTGTCCCTGGCAGAGCAGAAGCTCACACATGAGAACAAGCAGCAGAACAGGGAGAAAATGTGGGTGTGCAGAGCAATGAAGTCCTGGCAGAGTTAGGATTTGGATGTGGCATGGTTGACATAGGACCTCACCGCTGCTCCAGGAAGCATTTCTGTCCTTCCCCACCACCTCCAGCTTGGGTGGTCTTCATGCCTACTTGACACTGGGACTGGCACTTGTGAGAGCCATAAATCCCAGCCTGAATGAGCCAACACAGCTGAAAAATGTCCCCGAGGAAGGCATGTAGGTGGTTTTCAATTGGGTGACCAGATACAACACATGGGTGCATGGCTGATGGATCAGAAAAGGGGGAACAGGCTGCCGCACCTAGCAGCTCTATCCATGTAGGTGAGTATGAGCCACTTTAGTTCAAGCTGATCTAAGCAGGGTGGTCGCAGAGGGGGAATACCATGCCAAGCTGCCCCGTCTGTGCCCCCTGCTTCCTTCTTACACCAGGTCTGGTGATGAGAGGCCCCTGAGTGGGTCAGCTCAACCAGCAGATCCAACAGAAAACAACTCTTCTATAGAGGTAGTTTCTGGGATGTTTTCTGATCAATCTGACGGCACATGTGGCTGGGCAGGACTCACGGACCACGCTGCGATCTCACCACCCACAGAGCTAAAACAGCCAACAGCTCCTTGCAAAGAATAGAATCAGCTTCTGGCTAGGCTGGTTTAGCTCCCTGCCTCACCGTGCTGGTGTGCACCAAAGCAAGGTGGGGATAAGGAGAACTGGATTCACCGGTGGTTCGATGAGCTGAGCCGTACCCTAAAGTCACCCCTCCAGCATGGCTGGGCTCAGGCACAGCAGAGTGGGGCCACAGTAAGAGCTGCAATGCCAGCCAGCGGGAGGACACCAGTGGTGACAATTAGGCGTGCAGCGAAACAGATGTGTCACTGACCTGGGGTGAGGAGCCAGGTCAAGGTCTCTCCAGGTGATACAAAACAAGCTGCAGGCAGACATGCACACTGTATTTCTATAAACAGTACCTGATAAAAGAAAATATCTCAGGATGAAGCTCAACTCTTGCGTGTCTAAGCAAAGGTAATCTGGATGTGGGGGAACGTGCTTCTTGGAGCAATGAGATCGGTCACTTGCATGTGCCACCAAGAAAGCCCTGTGTGACACAGAGATGCTTTTATTCCACTGCTACCACGGATCAAAACAAAATGTAAATATCAAGTATTTCAACTTCGAAGTATTATTCCACACTGTTTTAATAACAAAGTTCACTGCATAATTTGGCTCCGTGCTCCTTGTTCACTTCAGGTGAGTCCAGAAGTGAAATGGGAATGGGGTGAAAAGCCAGAAGTGCAAAGAGAAGTTGTGCACAGCTGATATTTAGTTCATGCCATTAAACCTTCATTTTCAGTGCTGCTAATCCTTCATTTTGATGGCAACTTTGAAGATTGCTTATAATTACAATTTAATGAAAAGGCTGAATCCAGATATGTAGACGCAAAAGGGTAATTGCCTACTGTGCATTGTGTTTAGAAGAGGCAATTAACTGTATATTCCAGGGACAGATTGAAAAGATGATTTCGCAGAGTTCAACAATCAGGAAACCTTGGTTAAAATAAAGATAAAAATCTGTCTGGGATATTTATTTTCATTTTATGTTGAGTCTCCATGGTTATTTCAATTGTTAAAGAAGGGTAGATTTCAGTGACAGCTAGCGTTAATTAGGTGTGACTAACCAGGAGGGTAACTGTAGCCTTTACTTATTCAAGAGAGTCTGCATTTTATATGCATTTATTCAGATTCCTAATTATCTTTTAAATAAAACTATTAGAAATGATGAATGATGCTTTTTTTAAGGAAGATTAGTTTCCACGTGGGTCAGACTGGATGGAGGTTGAGTTACGATTTAAAATGAGTAAATATCTGCTTTAAAATTTATTTTTACTGAACAATGTATCTTAAATGTCTTGAAAATACACAAAGAAGTTACCCTTTTAAAATATTAAAATGAATGGATTAATTAAGTAAAGGAGCATTTTCTGTAATTGTATTTGGACTTTTTTTGTGGATTTCAGTACTTCAGAAATGATAACTCTCAACCTCATCTGTCTTCCTTCCTTTCTTAGGTCAAGAGGAAGAAAACAAATTTTATTTCTTTTTCCATTTTCAATCATTTTTCTTAACCAGGTATTGATCAAACACAATAACGGACAGACTCTGTCGGTTCCTGCTGAGCAGGCTCTTGCGGAAGGCAGGACCCCCCTCCTCCAGGACACAGGCACTGCAGACGTCGGGATATTACGGCGGGGTTAAACCGAGGCGGCTGAGGCTCCTATTTAGTTACAATCAGCCCCATTTCCAAAAGACCAAATCCAATTAAGAGCCGCAAGGATCCCGGTGTTTGTGCCGGGTCCCGCAGTTCGCAGAAGCAACGCTGACACCTAGCGGGGCCGCGCCGAGGAATCACCACCGCTGTTGCCAGCTGATGGAGAGGCACCTACCAAAACGATGTAGGTGTAAACCCAGCTGGTTTATAAGTGGTGCCTGGCCCTGGGTTCCTCCACGCAGTAAGGGAAGAAGGGCTGGAGGGTCGGTTCCCAGCACTGAGACCCGCCACACTGCTTTTTGCCATGTCTGAAACATCACGGGATCAAACTTTCATTTCCTGGCTTGAAATCTGCCAGGCTAAAACAGTAGAAGGAAGCGGTCCTGTTGTTGAGCTGAAACCTATCTTTTGCCCATTTCATGACTCCATGGCTCGTGTAAACATGGACCAGTGGCACACACTAAGCATCACTCCCCTGCAGTCATGTCTGGCGTTAGCTGAGAAAAGCTGAGATGGGATTTTTATGAATGTGCTCCGTGCCTCCCTGGGTGCCTTTGAAGGATGATTTGCCAAGAAGTTGGATCAGAAGAGAAATTAAAGAGGAAGTGTTTCCCTAGAAACCTGTAAAAGCAATAGGCAGATTTATAGCCCTGATAAAGGGAACGATGTGGAAGGGAATGGCGAGCCTCCTGTGGCTCAGATACGTGTGTGAGACTAAGGTGGGAAAGCCCACGGTGGGGTACCAGGAAAACCTGCTCCTCTCTGCTGTCCGTCATGCCAGGACACAGACAAACCCCCACCATCATCAAGGGAAGCTGGAAAACTGTGACAGATTGGGAGTGTTTAAGATTTTTTGTGCTTTTGCAACTCAAAGTGCGTAAGGTCTAGCCATAAGCATCCTGCTTGGAAAATGCCGTTGCATGTCAGGCCTTTAAACTGTATCAACTCCTTTCTGGTTAAATTTGCCTCCAAGTTCCAGATTTCCTATAAGAGAAATAGAGACAAAAGCAGCTTCCATGGAAAGCACCAGGGGCTTCCCCAAGGAAAGGTGACTGTGAGGCAGCTGTGGTGGGGATGTCGGTCCCACGAGCTGTGCAAAGAGCATGGCCTGGGAAACTGTGAAAACTCTGTTTTTTGCCTTGACTTTTAACAAACCTGTAATCAAATAAGGCATATACTTTAGCAATATGTAGAAGAAAATGTCTAGTTTTCATTTATTTAAGGAGTTCCTTAAAAAGAAGATTCTTATGGCTGCAAAGAAAATTTAGAAAACATGACATTTTTTTTTGACAAAGATAAAAAATAATGTGCACTCCCCACATTTAATCAAGGCCTTAAATAATGATTTCAGTTACACAGAGAGCTAAAGCATTCCTCAGTTCAGGTTAAAACCTAAACCAAATATAAAATGTTGGGATTATTCAGGATTACTATAGTGTTCAGGCTAAATCTCTGGGTAAATACTTGACTCATGTTTTCTGCTCTGCAAGTGTATTAAATAGGTAATAAAGCCTCTCCCTGAATAAAGAGTTCTGTGTCTCACAATACCCCTTTCAGGGCTGCAGCAAGCTCACAGACCCTGAAAGGTCCCTGCCTTCCCATGAGAGGAGCAGGATGTAAATGTAGAGGGACGCTGCACCCTCCTCATCCATACCCTGTGGCCAGCCCACGGAAACATGGGCATCAGGAGGGGCTTTCTGAAGTGATTTCCACTGCAGTAGCTTTTTTCGAGGCAAATTGTCCTCAATAGCAGTTCCCAGTGTCCCACGTCCTTGCAACCATACATGATTTTACTTGTTACATCTCCATGTCTTTTTTTTCTTCAACTTTTGTTTGCCTTTGCTGTTGGATGCTTTGTTAAGGCTTTGTTGGGACACAAACCTGATACTCCGTCAGCAAAACCTCACACATGCAGCTGCTGAAAGAAGCCAAAAGTATCCCCTGCCCATAGCAAGTTTTGTTTGCTTGGAACAGAGCAGAGTGAACTGCATGGAAATAGAGATGCATATCAAACAGGCAATCATGCCTGCATTTGAGTGCCTTATAGTATTCACTTCTGGTCTCAAATACCAGATCTGGAGACTGAACACCAACTCAGACAGCATTGTCTCTGGGCAGAAGGGTGTCAGTGTTTCAGACTTACCATATGTGTAATTTCTGTATGTGCTTTCAGTTTGCAGAAGCCCGTGCTGGCACACCAGCACCCACCCCAGGCACACAGCAGACATACACGCACTGGCACTGCGTTCTGCCCAGCACAAACAGGGAGGCTGGAAGAGGTTCTGCCACCCTACGAGTGCTGGCTGGTGCCTCACAGCTCCCCGCAGCCTGCAGGCAGCCTGAGCATTACTGAGCGAACGCCTCTCGGTCCCACCCCCCTTTTCCATCGCTGTTATCGCTCAGCTCACAAATGCAGAGCTCCCCTTGCCTCTACACGGCTGCTCACGCTGATAACTGAGTTGGCTGCCGAGAGTCAGGAAATCTCTCACATTTCCCGATAGAGGTGGCCAAGAAGCAGAGCTCCTTTTTGCTTATTTTCATCCCCACCTTGTACCCATAAAGCACAATCAATACGGAGTCCCCATGTCAGCGAGGGGATCTGCAGACAAGAACACCGCTTAGTGTAACGCTTGTGGGCTACCTGCAGCGTGTGAGGTTTCCTTCATGCCCCTGGTGCCCATGTGGGTGAGATTTGATAATAAATCCCCCGTTTTGGGGATGGGAATGAAGCAGTTGTACTGAATGTGCAGCCAGGGCCCGAGGGGTTGTGGAGAGCAGAGGACCCACTGCACGTATCCTGCGGTCACGCAGGGATCTGGGCACGTGGGAAGAGTTCGTGGGGACAGTTCACCGAGATTTCAGCTGCTGCACCTCTGGAAATACTCAGTGAACAGAAAGGTTGAGTCGGTGTACCACTGCCAGAGCTTCCAGGCACTCTGACACACAGACACCCATACCCATCCCCTAAATTAGCCTCCCATTCTAATTAACTTTAATGAGCACAGAAAGCCAAAGGTGAGTGTCCTGGGAGGCTCGTGTGTGCACTCTCACTCTCACATAAGTTTCTCTTCACCTTCATCTGGAAAGCAGACTAACTTACTCCAAGCAATATTACAAAGCTTTTGCACACAGGCTGGGAATGCTGCTCCTCACAACCCTACAAACAGGGCACATTTCCAGAATTTTCAGCCCTGGTCCCTTTTATTTTTTGCCACAAATTTCCATCCCACTGGGTTAGGTTTCTCCTCACCCACATTGTTCCTGCCTCGGGACGCCTGAAGGGCTTTCTGTGGCCAAGTACTGCAGGAAGAAGAAAGAAACGAGGTGTCTTCAGAGCAACACCCCATGATCCTGAGCAGGTCGCAGTGTGCACAAGCCAGATGTCGGGTTAGTTTTCCTTGCTCCCCACTCCCGTATCCCGACCTCCCAGCCCCATGCTGGCCGGGGCAATGCCTGTGCTGCTGGCTATTTCCCTACATGTCTCCCCTCCTCCTTGAGCTCCACAGATGCAATTCTGTCAGCGTGATTTCATAAATGCTGTGATTTATTTGACACCAGGATCAGCACATTTTATGCAGTTACTACCTGTAGCGACCATCAGGCCTGGGGTGTGTATACAGACATATTTAAAAAACTGAACATTTATGGGTAATTACTCTAATTGCCTAGCTTGACTTGTTAAGCCTCCCGTTCTGAAGATGAAATTCATTTGCCTAAAGAGGTTCCACCTTCAGAGTCTCCCTTTCTGTGCTGCGATGTTCGAGGCAGGTGGCAGTGAGGTTTGCTGAGTCCCCAGAGCTGGATTCACATCTCACAGGGGGCCTGCAGGAAGGTTGCTTGCATGATCCCACAATTTCTAGTAGACATACATCCCAGATGCAGCTTGCATGGTGTCCCCCTTCTCCCTCCCCCTGTCCCCACTAAATCCCCAGAACAGGCTGAAGGATTCTGCAAGGTCTGTCTGTGTAATTCAGGTATTTGCATACATATGTGAACTAATCCCCCCGTGTTTACAAAACCCCCTGATCTGGGTGTTCACCCACAGTTTTTGAGCCTGTAAATGGCTCAGTGGGATTTAGGGTAATGGGAATGGGTAAATGGGAAAAAAGTGGGTAAATGGGAAAACAATACAGTTTGAGCACATAGCTACAAAGACCTTGACGTTATGAAAACCAAGCCTCCAGCATATGGGTTGCAACTTCACATTTTGATGATTATACGCCATTTAGATAAGAACACACCACCTATTCTGTTACTCTTTACAAAGGCTTGGGTTTAATCATTGATATACTGAGAGGAGCTGCGCCTTCACCCCGGCCCTTGCAATGACTCTCCGTTGCTTGCACAAATGTGAAGAGTCCCCAAAAAATTGAGCTGTTGTGATAATTCGCTGGCTCTTCTCAGCCTTTCTTGAGAGGTAGACTTTCTTGTGTTGTCCTGATCCATCTCACCCCCCAGCCTTCTGCTAGGAGGGTGAATTTGTTTTGTTTTCCCAAATTGGATGGCTTTCCCAATTCTTTTTAAGAGATGTAGAAATTAGCTTCAAGAAAATAATCAGTGGTATCCAGAGCTGGGATACAGCTTTCAGACAGTGCTTTTCCTGAGCTGATCTGGCAAGAAAAATAACACAGACTCATTTCATGCTCTTTTAATTCTCTGAAATAGATCTAAACAATTTTATTGTTTACACAACATATATAAGACAGGCAGCGAGCCAACACATAGTTTTGTAGTGCTGTCCTTTGGACGATTTATTTAACATGTTTGTGGGTTTCCTGTTTGTGTAATATGCATTCCAGACTCCAACGACTAACAGCAAATAGCCCTCATGGCATGCCACAGCATGGTGCCCCTGTGTGAGACCCAACCTGTCCCTGTAGCTCAGACGCACGCCCTCCTGCTGGGCACCACGTCCCTGTACCACCAGATTCAGCTTTTCTACCCAGGGTTTTACACTGCCTTCTTCAAAGTCCCTGCTCTCACACGCAACCAGCAAACTGCTGGAAAGCAGAGAAGGAAACTGAGACATCATTCAGCATGTAAATTCTTAAACTCTCCATATGCTTACAGTGAAATCTTTTCAGATCCCTTGTCTGTCCCTCTGATGTTCTGTTTCGTTAGTTAATAGCTAGCTAGCTATAGCTCTAGATTTTGAGTAGCACAAGGTATCTGCTCAGACATATTTGAATAGAACTATGAAAATTTGCAAAGTATTTTATAATAATTTGAAAAAAAAAAAAAAAGAATAAATCTAGCCTTCATATTTCAGAGATTTTACTTTGCTGCAGATATCTTTTTAACTACAGAACTTCACTCACTTATAAACCCTGAAAATGTCTGGTTACTGATAGTATCTTTTTTCCAGTTATAACTTTTTCTAATTGATGTCTCATTATTTTTCCAAAAAGAAAAGCCCCGATGAGCTTATTGGTAAGAGGTGAGGAGTACACAACAGGTCTGAGGGAAGGAGAAGAGCCACAAATCCACATTTGCATAAAAACTAAAACAAAACAAAACAAATACATATTTTTTTCTGTAGGTTTGGCCATGTCAAGTAGCAAGTATTTTACTGGAAGCACAACCCTGCTGAGTTGTTCAGAGAGAGACCAGAGAGACATCAAAAGTTTGGCAGATGAGCTCAGAATTTACCTTGCTCATAAACTCCAGACATATATATATTTTTCCTTTCACATATTTGACTCCTTTTCTATTACAAAAATGGCCACATATTGGCAGAAGAGAAGCTCGGAGCTCTCTCCTGACAAGTACACTTCAGTGGCATGAAAATCCGCATCAATAACCCTTCGAGGCAGAACTCAGTGACACACATGGGATTCACACGTAGATTTTAAGGGGGGCTAAGCCTGCAACTGATTTTACACACATCAGGTAAGATTTCAAAGAGGAAAGCCAGCTTCTGCTGGAAAGGCTGGAAAGCCCCTGTTTTAGAAAATAGAAAAGAGAGCAGGGTTTGGATCTGATTACCCATTTAATAGATGGCTCCCACCTCCAGATAATCAGCAGAGATGGACTTAGCCTGGCAAGAGAATGTGAAAATCCAACTGACAACTTCTTTGCCTTGATGCAACGCTGCTTGTGCGTGTTGCCGTGTGCAAGCTGTAACCAAAACTCTAACCAAAAGACCTCGGCAGCTTTCATTTATCGTGCTGGGGTCCCTGCTCCACATCGGGTGCCCTCGCTCTGCCCCCGTGCAGTTCCAGCACCTGCCCAGCGTGGAGCTCCTGGCTGCTGGGGGTGCTGCAGCGCCTGGTTTCACCAGGGGAAAGGCACTGGCCGACTGGTGACAACCTCTGATCTCTTGGCTGTCTCTCCAGCTGTATTATCTCTGCAAACATGCCCTTCCCTTCATCTCTATATATTTTCCCAGCCAGAATAATTAAAAACACATTCTGTGACTTTTCACTGCCGCCTTTTAGCTAAGCATTTTGCAGCCACCCCCCCTTGTGCCCACATCTGCAAATGTTGTCCTGTGATTTTTGTTTTTTTAAACCAGACTTTGCACTCCTCTGTCAGCTGGGCTCTTTATACCATTTTTTTTTTCAGGTGAAATGCCATCTTTTCCCTTCTCTATCTCACGGAGCTTTGCTCATGTGCCTGAAGCCTCCTTTGGAAGGGTGCCGTGCTTAAAAACTCCTTAAGCGAGCTCCTTAAAACCCAGTTGTGCCTGGTTTTTAAACACTTCAAGAAATTTTGCCCTCTCTTCTGAGCTGGTCGTGGCCACAGGCCAGAGCAGATAGTGCAGGGAGAAGTGGGGCCTGCATGCCAAGGGCTGGCTCCTGACCCGCAGCAAATCTGGGTGTGAAGAGTTCGGTAGAGGGCTGTGGGGAAGTGTAAGCCCTGGGAGATGGACACTTCTCCAGAGGGACACCTCTCCAGAGGGACACCTCTCCCAGTGCGGCCTGGGCCACCTCCTGCACCCAGGGCCTGCCCTACTCCCAGCCCTCAGAGTTGCCCACCACAGACTCTGTGGTTCTTGGCCATGAGAAAATGGCGTACGCTGCTGGGGGTTTGGTGTTTCTGACAGCAGGTGTTCCTCTCCTCCTGTCACCTTCAGAATGACCTGCTCCGGTTGTGTGCCTCTGTGAAGGACTCTGATGCCAAGCACGGGATGGGTGCATGCTCTGGTGCACTGGTTTTTATGGTTTTGGCATAGTTAGCTGGCGTGAATAGGAGTTTGACAGCAATGTTCCAGCACAAGGAACAAACGTTATAATCTTGTACCCTCTACACTTCTCCTTCAAGCGTTTTTAGAGCATATGGGGAAGAGTTTGAAAACCCCTCTTACCAAGTACCCGTTTTGTTTTATCAAGGGCTGTGCGGCAATTTGTACTTCAGATTTCAGTTGTTGATGGCAAGGATACATCAGAGGTTTCAGTGAAATCATGTTTTTGTATAGGGGTATGAAGGCTCCTGTGTCTGAAAGGCTATGTGGAAATTATTCACAAATGCAGCTGAGAAATTGATTGAAAACAGCTCTTCTGGCACTCCTCATCGGCTGATCTACGAAGGAAATCGTGTCCTCATTTCCCTGTTGTTGTCACAGAAGCACAGAGAGGAGAAAGCACTTGATAACGTTTTCACCTCCTGGTAACAACATAACGCCTTTCGGAGGCGTTAAAGACTTCTGGCTCCTCTAAGCTTTATTTAGAGCTAGGAGGGCCCCGGAGGCCCATTAAGCAACTCTCAACCTGGGCCTAAATAATTTCTTTATATCTCAACCTATTTATAGTTCTTACCTTTACCGTCTTTGCAGAGAGCATTTCAACACTAAGAAAGTGAACTGCATCTTCGTTCTTGCAGCAGGAGTCCCACGGGCTTCCCAAAGCTCATTTCAAACATTTTATGCCCTTGCCAAGGTTCGGATGTGTTCAGCCCTCTGGACTTCAAGGGGACCTGTGAACCTGATGCGTAAAGATAACTCCTTGCAGAGTCAGAGCACTGGTCAGTATCTGCACTGGATATTAAGTATTTCATGACAAAGAGTTACATAGAGGTGGTAATTTTTTATTTTACTTTTTTTGTAATTATGTATGTGGGAGCTCAATGTGCCTGCTTAACTTCAGAGATCACTTTGTACTGAAAACCTACAGAGAGTGCCCCAAACTTTCAAAAAAAAAACCTTAAAGTAAAAGGTGATTTTCTAAGTTTATATTTTTATTTTTCCTAAGGTTCATGCATACAGGCTTCCTCCATCTCTGCTTGAAAAGAGCGTTTGTATTAGTAATTGTATGTAGCCAAAAATGCAGCCGAAGCCAGAAGGCAATAAATGACTATTTATATAAACGTTCTAAACTTGTGTTTTTAATCCAGTTAAGCCAAAAGCTGTAAGTCATGCCAGATTTTTTGAAGACATGGCCCAGGTTCAGGGATACAGATAATAAAACTTAGGCAGACTTACAGAGAATCTGATCTGAATTTTGGATTTGTGATTTACTCTGGTTTCAGGCTGTCCTGCAATTATTTTGCATGCCCTGGCAAATACACCTGCATTTTAGTTTCGGGGCTGATCTGCTCAGGTTGTTGGGTTGCTGTAAGACTGCGCCCTGGCAGACACCAAGCTCATGTTAAGAGAGCCTGACATCTGGTAGAGTAACTTTTCCAAGCACTTGTTTCAAAAAATCAAACCAGCTTGTTAAGATATAGAAAAAATACTGCATTTTTTTTAAAACGAGAAAGGTAGAGTCAGCCACTTGGGCGAAGGGCTGTTTGCCAGGATTTCACTGAAGGTGGTGTGCAATAGCTGCATGATGAACGGCCTCTTGCACCATCTAGATGCCATTTCTTTCTGGGTACAAAAGTCCTGGTTCTGCTCTAGTGAGCATTCTGTGGGAGGGCAGTGATTTTGCTGAGCTAAGAAGGTGTTCCAAGGTGTTCTTACTAAATCTGCACTTAAAAGAGTGCTGCTAGTCATCGCCGCGCTGGGCTTTTCTTGTTCTCTCCATTATTCTCTGGATGGAACAGAGAGCAAGCTGGCGTTACGGTGACCACAAAGCTTGTGGACTCAGAGGCTGCAAGTTTCTCTAGGACAGAAGGGTCAGCTCTATTTTCATATTGTATAACGTGCACAAACCTGTGATTCTATCTACAAAGCCTTATCATTTTAGTTAAGCTTTGTTTACAATTTGGTTTTGTAAATGATATTGGATAATTATTGTCATGCTCATCCAAGGACTCATGATTGTCCTCAAGCAACGGGGTCACTCTGTGTCTCCTGCATCTTAACAAAGTCCAAGTTAACCAGAAATACATGAGGAAGATCCTGCCCTAGGCAGAACTTACAAGCCATAGCCTGCAAAGAAACAACACTATTAAGAGTGATTCTGCCTGGATTTTTATTTTATTTTTTCCAGAACAAACTAAATTTTGCTCTTGCTGCTGTCATCGTCACCAGGGCTCCGCCAGTGCCTTTCTTCAGCTGGCAGTTAAACAGCGAGAAAAAACATGCTGAAATATAATAGTACAGCCTTGGTACCACCCTGTGACCAGGAAACTGAGTGCTCCACTGGTCCTGGTAGGATTAAAGAGTAGCACAGAAGCGGTTGTACAGTTTGTGTGCAAAACCAGATAGTGTTTTAGGAGTTCTCCTGACTGCACGCTTGGGTTAAGTTTCCACCAAACAAAAGCAGGTGAGAAAGCAGATGGAGCCAATGATAATAAAACACATTAAAAGAGGTGTACATGTGTATGTATACATCTATATCTAGATATAAAGAGGTGGACAGCAGGACAGCCATACAAGGCAAAAACACATTACAGAAAGTAAGCATTTTCAAACTGCAAGAAATAAGGAGAAAAGCATGAGTTTAGCCATAAAAATGGCAAAAATGAATATGAGGTGAGTGTGATAACTCCAGCCCTTTCATGAATAGCATTTTGTCTTCCCTTGTTGTCAGCTAAGCTGCTTTTAAAAGCTCCTTCTTCAACAGTATGCAGTTTCTAGCACAGTAAAGGTGCAAAACCAAACAATCCCAAAAACGCTCTGCCTCTCATCTGTTGAACCTATATTCCAAGCTCCTCCAGTCACGGTTTGTTATTAACAACTCATTTCTAAATACAGAGATCAAACAGATACACAGTCTCACACTCCCTCCAAAATGAATAACTGCTTCAAGATATGCTTCCCTTACTGTACATCACATTTTACTGCTTGCTTCTCAGCAGCCACAGCAGATCACAAGGGGGGCATCAGAAGATGTGCAGGCAAATTAACGCAGAGCTCCTGCATCCTGGTTGTGCTTTAAGCACGGTTGCATCACAGCTCTGTGAATCAGCAGCCCTTTGTTCTTGGCCAGTTCCAACCACTCACATACCCCGACTCCAAACCTACGGCTGCTTAACTTTCTTTGCATGACTAATCCCAGTGAGGTCCAAGGGCAGGATTTAGGAAGGCTCCAACACAAGTATTGCAACTCCCAGTACCTGTTGATTCAGATCACCTAATCGAGAGTCTCTGCCCCCCTTTTCAGCCAAAGGAGTTAAGCTCCATCAAATAAGGAGCTCCTACATCCCCGACTGCCAAACTGCAAATCATGCACTGTCTTGCTAGATCTCCTAGCCCTCTGCATTTTACAGCCAACAGTCTGAATTCAGGCGCAGGCATGCAAGATGCAATGCCCTGGATTATGCCATAGCCTGGTGGCTACAGCACTCTGAGCCCTGAGTAGGTTGCATCCCATCAGGCTCAGCTGAAACTAAATTTAGATTTCCCACTCCCTAGGTGACGACTCTCACTAAGCTGTTATGGGAATGACGATCCCTGCTGCTTCTCTTCTCATGGTTTCTCTGCAAACCATGCTGAACTATGCCATGAGGCTCCGAGCTGCCCAGCCAAGGGGGATTCCCCAGGGTTTCAGGCAAAACATGGACACGTCTTTGCTTTGTGCCTGGCCCTACCTGTCACTGCTGCCTGGGCAGTCCAAGGCACTACGGTTTAGTGACCTGGGCACTCTGGTTTAGAGACCTGGGCAGCTGCCAGGACAAACAAGTAGGTAGTGGGAATTCTCACTACCCCTGGGGTCAGACAGCTGCCCCAGCAGGAGGTTTACAGGTAGTTTTCTTGAACCTGGCCCAGTGGATTCAGCCGAGTCCCATTTCTGGTATGCAAAGCGGTATTGTGGAAGCCATCCATCGTGACAGTGCACTTACTTACTTAAGAACTAGGATGTCTGAGGGCAAGTCGTAGAACTCTCCTATGTATTTTAACTCAGCTACCCCTAAAATTGTAATTACTCATCTCGTTATTATATTTTTAAGGCTTAATTTACATTTGAGGAAATATCACAGACACCCACATAATTCTAAGCACTTTCTGTGTAATTAAGAAAAACAGCGATGATCATGCTACCTGGAGAGCTCAAGCCTGCAGAACTACTGGTTACATTCAAGATACTCGTTACACAGGTTCTGAATTGCCCTGGGATGCATGGGTTGCATTATCTGGAAAAGGGTGCAGTGGTAAGGCAAGTACATTGTTGTGAGCAGCCTCATGTGTGTTGAGAGCACCTGGCCTTTTCCTGAGGCCCTCCCCAGGACAGGGAGCGTGTAATATCCCAAAGATGGGAGATCAAGAGAGGTGGCTCGCTGGTGTTTTCAGCAGATTGAAAGGAGAAGGCTCTTGGTGATGTTGTAGATGTTCTCAATTCACCTGCAATGCACAGAACCATAGTGAGAATGAGTTAATATTGGCAATCACATTTTAGAAAAGGCTTAGAAATGTCCTTCCCAGGCAAGAGCTCTAACCACTAAGCAGTTACACTAAAAGTGGGCATCCTACCCTGCAAAACAGTGAGCTCTACCCAATTATTTATAATACTACTAACTAACTACCATCAGTAGTTGTCCTAGATCCAGTGTGGCACAAAACTCAAGTTATCTCATCTGTAGCCCTGTGTGGGTGTGGGACAGGGTTTCAGAGCCATCCTCATATCTGGTTTGCTATCAGCTGGCTCCCGACAGCTCCCTCATCAGCCTGTAGACTTCCTGGACTGCCTGTCAAGGGACCTGCCTTCCCCATGGCATTGCAGAGGGAGTCTACAGGCTTAACTTTGGCCTCTAGATTGTGGTTTGAAGGTTAAATTGAAAATACTACAGTGCTTCATGTGCTCACACACTTTTTTTTGGCTGCAGATCAGATCTTTGTTATAATATGGATGACCTCATTTGTAATAACATCTATGGTTACAAATAGCGCTTCTGAAACCCAAGAGAATTCGTAATTCCCATGATTTATGAACATATTCCACAAATTGTGGCTTCTTTTTCACCTCTGGATAGAAAATGAGCAAACGTTGTCAGAAAGAACCCTAGGGAAGCTTTCACTCCTACTCCGATGATGAGTACCTTGACACACCCTTAAACATGAATCCATTTCATAATCTGAGCAATTTGGGATTTTCCAAGAAAAAAGCCCCAGAACTGATTAAAACATGCAACTGTGCATGCTAAGGCAAATTCCCATCTGCTGCACATCTTACGCTTCACATCCCAATTCTCATATCGTTTAAAATCTCCATTCCCTTCTGACTTATTTCAGCATTCTTGCCTTGCCTAGTTTCTCCCACATGAACTTCTGAGCTTGATGGCAGGATTTGAACTCGCTACCTTTCTCCTCCCTTTGATGTCCTTGGATGCCACTCGGTAAACTCTCCTGCTCCGGCTATGCAGGTTGATTCCCAAGATTTCCTTTCCGGTAGTGCAGCGTGTGGTGTATCCCGCTGATGACTTCCAGTAATTAGAACACGTCTAGCCTCTTGAAAAGGCACCTCTTATTTTTGGTGTAGCTCTAACTCCTGCAATGGGAGGGTCTGTCCTGATCCCTGCAAGCTCCAACAAGAAGCCGCTTCCCGCAGTCAGGGGTGCTGGGCAGTCATTTCCCCGGCAGCACAGCACTGATGTGACCCCTGCTCTTACACCCAAAATTCCACCGGACATGCAGGAATTGCAGTTGATGGGAGTATGTATGGAAGAACTGACTCCTCTCTTAATGAGAACAAAGATCTTCGAAGGATCTGCAGAAATTACAGTGATAGGCTGCAAGAATTGTATAACCACAAATGCTCAGATGATGTGTGGAAGAAGGAACCCTAGAATTCAGGGTTCTGGCTTGATTAAAAGCTGTGCACAAGTGTATTTTTTATTCTACCCCTTCTCTGATGTCCTGTTAGTAACAAAATATAGCTATAATGTAATGTAATGATAGATGGTACCTACACGGGTGCATACACAGGGTTAGTAACTTGTTTGTCCCTTCCATGCATAAATGTAGCGGATAATAAAGGAGAGCATGGGAACAAAGGCAGTCAGCTATTCCAAGTACAAAACAAACAATCCTGCCGTTTAATCCCTGGTAGTCAGAGAAAAGAAACACCTTCTAGAAATGAGAGTTTCGCATCCACCACTAAGCATTATTATCCCAAGCATTTGAAGAAGCCAAAATCCAAACGTCCTCCTCTCTTTCTGAGTTCTTGTTTCTGAAAAAAAAAAAAAAAAGAGAGCAAACAAACCCCAACCACCACCCACAAAGCAACCAACCTCTCCCCAGCCTTCCCAAATTTAATTGTTTTGAGTCCCAAATCCTGGGCCTAAGAGGCAAAAAGACATGGGTTTTTGTTTGTTTGTTTGTTGGTTGGTTGCTTCAAGACTTGCTAGTCTCTTTGAGACACCACAGGAGGCAAATTTCCATTTTCCCACCACAGAGAAAGTAGATTACACAGTTAAAATAATTAAAATTATGGGAACCTGGGAAATTGGAAGAAATTGAAGTGTAATGAAATTGTTACAAGTCTGTATCTCTTCCCCAGTTGTAAAGTGGAGGGGGGAGGAATTACGCCTTCCAATCCCTTGTGAAGTAGTTCTGAGGAGTTACCAGTTAATGACCGAAAGACAATCTGATGCTACTGTTGAGGACATATATTTAAAATAATTTGAAAAAATTGAATAATCTCATTTTTAATAAAACAGAAACGTGCCTCACATAAGGTCACCTTATTTGAGTTATGTTTGAATTGGTACGTGACATAGTTAAATAGATGGATTTAAGATCACAAAAGAATGAAAACGAATATAACAACTGCATTCCTAGAATGACTTTGCCGAGGAGATCCTATCACTGCAGTCTCTTTTATTGCTTATTTCCAACTTTGTGTTCTCATTTGTTGTAGCAAATGATAACACTGTGTGCCCCGCATCTGCCTGCAGTTACCTGTCACCACATTTCCAAGACCACGTGCCAACGTAGGCACATGGAGGAAAAGCAACACCAGAGCAGCTGGGCTGATTCAGTGATGATGGGCACGCTCGGCCCTCATCCAAACGAGGCAGCAGTGTAATAAGAAGTATGTCCTGTGACACATGAACATGTGCTCTGCCCCTCCGCGCTAAACTAGGGGTGCACTGATGCCACCTTTCTCCGTTCCCTGGAAAATCCAAAAGTAGCTCTGAAAACAAAACATCCTCCATTCAAACACAGCTTGGGCTTTCTGCTTTTGTTGCTGTCACTAAATTAATGTTCCTTGGGCCATCGTGATTCAGTTTATCTGGCCTACCAACAGATCAAATTTCCCAGGCACCCAGTGACCTTGCCCTATCATACCAAAATACTGCAGGAATTTAGTAGTGTGTGAACAGTGATACTCGCCTGAAGAATTCAGCAAATTTACAAAAGCCAATTACACAGTGAAAGTGTTATAAAAGCAAACAAAGAATAAAAAGGCACTCTTACATACGGAACTCTTAGCCTCACCCATTGAGAATAACATAGCCATTACATTCCTTGTACTCAGGAATAAATGAAAGCACTCTGTTTTGTTTGTTTGTTTGTTTTTGCTTACGGTAAGCCATATGAATTGGAAATAATATCAATTTCCTTATTCTCCCATATATTTTTCAAGATTAAATCTTGTGATGAATCAAATCTGAGTACTGAACTCACCAAATTTCTTAAAAAAATAAATAACCCTGGTGTGATTACCATATATTTTTTCATTTATATTCAAAATTACCTAAAAGGAAGCCTGCCTCTGACTGTAGGCACTTTAATATCATTAGTAATATAAGAAAACCCTAGAAGCCTTAGAATAATCATTTCACCAGGAATCAAGCCATTTAGACCTCTACAGACACTCCTTTCTAACCTTCATCATGCCGGGAAATGACTTTAATTCTCTTCAAAAATTGCTACCAAATAGATGCTTTTTGCACAAAAAGATGACCAAATTTGAGCAATTTCAGTTAATGACAGAAAACAAGTCCCACAGTCCTGGAGAATGCCCTGCCACCTGCTCCTTCAATTATGCTGGGAGAGAAAACCAGCTGGCTGCCGATGATGGAGATAAACTCTTCTCCAAGCGTTAGAGTTTTGTAAGGCAGAACCAGCAACTTAAACACAAGCAGTAAGCAGTGGCCATCCACATGGATACCAAGTGAGATTTTCTGCTTAATAAATGAAGTACTGATTCTGCTTCTGTCACGTTGGCAGGGTGGCCGCAGCAGCAACTGTGAGCATGCCGTGTTCCGCACCTCCTTTGCCAGCCCTTCCCGCAGCTGTCTGGTTGAATACCTATGGCCCGTGGGAATGAGGCTGCGAGCACGTCGGTTTGCTAGGCATCTTTGGAAAGTGCACGTGTTACGGGTGTCACGCTCGGAGGGCACTTGCACGGTAAGCTGTAAGGTATTCAGAACGGTTTTGGGGCCATCTATTGCAGACAGCACGAGGAGACATTTTCTGGGAAAGCTCAGTTGCAGGGAGCACTCCATGCTCCTCCCAAGTGCCCACTGCAGCAGTTATTCACTTCAAATACACAAAGGTAATATAAAAGCTTCTTCAGTTTCAATGTCGTGCAATTTTCACACTAATAGTTCAAAGGCAAAGTAAACAAGTTTCAACCACGCATGCAAACACTTCCAGCTTTTTTTAAGAGTTACCAAGTACATACCATAAAGACAAGTCTCACTACATCCTTTGTAACCACTGTGAATTTTTTCCCTGCACAGTTATTCAGATCTCATTCCAAAATTCAGATCTCATTCCAGAATTCATCATTAAGTTAATTAACAGATTTCAGTTATGTTCTGGGTTTAAGGGGAGATTGTGGCTTGACTCTGGGAAGAAAACACAAAAGAAGAAGGCAGCTTGTTTTTCAGCTCCCGTTTTTACATTTTCTGCTCAAGAGCCAGAAAGAAGGGAAGCATTTAAATTAGGAAGCACATACGTCCTGCAGGATTAGCATTACACGTTTCTCAGGAGGCAGAGAAATTGGAAGATGGAAAATTTATCATGTACCATTTCAGGGGTGTTTTTAGTTTAGTTTTTTTTTTTTTTCTTTTTCCTGTTTCTCTGCCAAGCTGCTGAACTGAAATCTTATTTATATTTCATTCATCCCTCTTTCTGTAATAGCAGCTACTCCGTTGGTAATATAATTGCTTATATCATGATAATGCCTTAAGTGAGGTTAAGACTCTGTAATGCAAACATATGCAACATATAAATATATATAACGTACAAAACATGAAATCTATCAGGATTCATTTGGGGCATTCTGATTCTCTTGGCCTCGAGGCAATTTTACATAATTGATATGCGTGGTGTGAAAAGTTTCTTGGATGATTATGACACAGATTTTATATGAAATTTCCAGGCAAGGATCTATTATTACTTCAGAAATTTAAATGGAAAAGCAGATTTTTTTTTTTCTAAGTAATCCCAAGAGGGTAAATTTGGGAATCAAAAGGCCAAAACCTCTAGATCATGTCTCAGTAAGTATATCCTGCAGTTGAACGTTTAATTCAGATCAGCTTTTTATGGAACATAAGTATTTCAAGGGAAAAAAAAATGATTCTAATGCTCATGGTTATTAATGAAATGTCTCCTTCTGGCATTTACAATTTAAACCATGAAGGTCCCACTAGATTAACCTGACACGATGCGTATCATGGACCATCAGATTTCAACCCATATTCATCCAGTAAACTGAAATGTAACTTCTGCTTGGCTAAAAAATGATTTTCAGAAAGACATCTAATCTCCAGCAGAAGACATAAAACGATGGAAAATCCTTGGCTTCTCTTGGGAATGCTTTCTGGTGGTTAACCATATAAAATGTGTGTCTTATTTTCTATCTGAATTTGTCTGGCTTTTGCCTCCAGCCACTGCTGCTTATTATGCCTTTCTTCAATAGATTAAAGAGCCCTTTAATATCCTGTACTCTTCCCCAGGAATGTTCTTATACACTACAATCAAGTCACCTCTCAATCCTTTTAGATAACTTTTAACAGCTTGAGCTCTTAAAGCCTCCCAGTGTAATGCATTTTCTCCAACCACCAGAACATTTTGCTTCTGTGTTTTGCACTCTCTTATTTTCCAATATTCTTCTTCAAAAAATGAAAACCAGAACTGTATGCACTGTCCTACGGATGGTGTTGTTGATGCCAAACATGAGAAGTACAATAAGCATTGGTTTATTCCATTGTGTATACATCGATTAATCTTTTCTTTCTGCCACAGCATTGTACAGAAGAGCCCTTATTTAATTGCTTCTTTATTGTGACCCTTAAATCCTTCTCAGAGCCATTACCTTCCCAGGGTTTAATCTTTTATTCAACAGTTACAGCCTTCACACTTGGTTCTTTGACAGGCAGCTTTATGTTTGGCTGGGTTAAAGCTCACTAAGTTTGGATACGACACTTCTACCAACCATTCTGGCCATTATTATTTAGGACTCCACTCATCCTTGACCTGAATTTTTGCAGCAGCTTCCAGGTCACTGCTACAGATGTAGTGCAAGGTAGGGATCTGCTTGGCATCGGGCCGCCAGCTCCACACACGCAGTTTACTGGCACAGCATTAACAAGGCAGCACAAAAGTTATTTTTCTTAATTTTTATGATCTCAAAGCAGCAGAGTTATTTTTGCTATAAAACTGTGTAGACTTCTGTCAGGTTCCTTCAAATTTTTATTCATAGAATCATACTTGCCGTGGTTGAGCATTAGTTTACCTCACAATAAGCCGGGCACGTTTGCATTTTGCTATTGCTTTTATAAGATGTAAAGAATTCTTTTATGTGAGAATGAACTTTAATGCAAAGTGGTTGAAAGGCTGTTTCCCTAATAAGGGGCAGCAAAACTAGGAGTTTTTTAGGAGTTGTACTCAATGATCCTTGTGGGTCCCTTTCAACTTAGGATATTCCATTAAGCTTGGAAAAGACCTGCAAGGCCATGTGGTCCAAAGATACTATTATTTGAATTCCACACAGAATCTCGTTTTGGTTGGGATTGCTGTTAGGCTAACCAGCCACTTGTGTCATGCCTTTACACAGACAGCACGAAGCAGCTCATTTCCCACTTGTTTAACCTTGTGATTTTAAGGCAGAGTACAGATGTGCTGGGGTACCGGGGCAGGGAACAGAACTGTTGGGCAGCAGGGAGCAGTGGAAGTTAAGCTGAGGGAGAGGGGCTCGGCCTGGGACAGGAGGGAGGACAAACAAACAGCTCCTGTGGACGGCCATGGGCACGGCCATATGGACGAGGCGTCCTCGCCCCACGCTCGAGGCTTAAGTGGAGGCTGAGGCGGAGGCTGAGGCTGAGGCAGAGGCTGAGGCACGCCGCCCGCTGCCTCCCTCTCCTCCCCTCCCTGATTGGCTCCCCCTTCCCTTGCGGCCGGGACCGGCAGCCCACCACGACCAATCCGCGCCGCGAGCAGCTTTGGCGGGGAGCGCCCCACCCGTGCTGCCCAGAGTTGTGCGCAGGCGCCGAGGGGGGCGGTGACGCCAGGCTGCGGGCGGGCGGGGAGCCTGAGGGCGGAGGCGGGCTCCCGGTGCAGCGCCTCGCCTCGCCCCGCGCGGTGCCGGCCATGGCTGCGTGCCGCCGCCTGGCCGCGGGGCTGCGGGACCCGCAGAAGGTGGCCGCCTTCCAGCGGCTGTGCGGCGTGGAGGGGCCCTGCGGCTGGCCCGACGCGGAGCAGCGAGCCGGGGGCCGGGGGCCGGTGGCTAACGGCGGCCCCGCGGGCGGCGGGCGACGGGAGACGGCGGGGGACGGCGGCCCCCAGGGGTGGCGGCGGCGGCCGCGGCGCAACTCCCTGTCAGAGGAGGAGGAGGAGGGCTGCCAGGAGTTCTCGACCCGCAGCCGCCTCCTGTACTACCTGTTCAGCCTGGGCACGGAGCTGGGCAACGAGCTCTTCTACATCCTCTTCTTCCCCTTCTGCATCTGGAACGTGGACGCCTGGCTGGGCCGGCGGCTGGTCATCGTCTGGGTGTGGGTGATGTACGTGGGGCAGTGCACCAAGGACGTGGTCCGCTGGCCGCGGCCCGCCTCGCCGCCCGTGGTGAAGCTGGAGGTGTTCTACAGCTCCGAGTACAGCATGCCCTCCACGCACGCCATGTCGGGCACCGCCATCCCCCTGGCGCTGCTGCTGCTCAGCTACGGCCGCTGGCAGGTACCGGCCGTGCCCCCCCCCCCCCCCCCGGGGTACATGCACCCCCGGGGGGGTTTTATGGAGGGGGAGGAAGGGGTTGGGTGGGGGTGGAATGTGAAATCCCTACTCCTTTCCCCTGCACAATCGCTGCTTCGTTTTTCAGGCATCCTGGCGAGTGCTCAGGCTGTAAGAGCAGTCAGTTGTAATGTTTCCGAGCAGTTCCAGTATTTGTCGTATTTCTGAGCAGTTCCAGTATTCCAGTATTTCCGTCATGTTTCTGAGCAGTTCTAATATCCCGATATTTCTGCCGTATTTCTGAGCAGTTCCTGTATTTCTGTCTTCAGAGCCTTACTCTAAGTGATTGCCTGGTCTTCTGAGCCCAAGTCTTACTGCGAGCGATCGCCTCGCTGTGCCCTAAAAATCTGCCCTAGGAACATGCACGCCTTTCTCGAGGTTTTTCAGGTTAGCTGTTGTAAGGCTGGATGGTTTGCATGTACACCATTTGGATAGGCATTAAATGTTTTTTAGGCTTTTGGTCCTGCTGACTGAGAATGGGGTGGCGAGTCAGGATCTAAAGTTTTTTTTTTTTTTTTTTCCTTTGAGGCACTCTGTAGCTTGAATCAATTTGCCTTTTCTCTAACTCTTCTTTTTTAGGTTAATTGCATGTAAACTGGAGATGCTTATTTTTGCTTTGAGGAGTACATGTACTTTCAGATGGCTTTACAACTATTAACGTGCCAATAATTAGCAGGAACTGATCTCTGAACTTTTTCAGAGCCTTCATTCAGCAAAATCTGGAGATGTGTCTATTGCACTTTGAGTCAGTGTGCATTAAGTTGCAGTAACACAGAACATCTGGTGTACGCAAGCTGTGCTCTTGGTTCGGTGCTGGCTGCTTGCGGTACGGACAACACAACTCCAAAGAAAGCGCAACATGTACGTGGTTCTCCAAATCACTGCACCAATTCCAGTAGTAAATGGAGGAGAGCGTTTTCCAGGCAACAAACATAGGGTTTTAGCATTCTATGCATAATGTTTAACAAATTAAGCAGTAAGTCTACTTTTAAGCTGTTAATATTTACAAATTCTTTTATAGTACCTGGCTATCTTAAGTCACATGTGTCACCTTTGCAGAGAACCCTTTTCTTAAGCTTTATGCAGGAGATGAAGCCTTATCTTCCAGTTACTATTAGCAGTCACCAGTTGTGTGCTGTAACGGTGTGACACTTTGTGGCTTTATCTTAGTGTATCGAATGGGTGCCTGAAAGGAAAGAAAGAGCTGAGGGTTGGACACTGAGTGGTATTTGGCCTGTATTTATCAAAGCTTATGTATCTGTTTGTGTAAGGTGATACCATGTGTCCAAAAGAAAGCCCTTAGGGGCTTTCATATTCTTTGCTAGGAAAATGTGAAATCCTACTCTGCCACATCTGTGCAGGCATCGGGTGTCACGTTTTGTGGGTGTTCACAGAATAAATGTTTGGAGTTCTGTCACTGAGATGCTTAAGCTTAACATTGTTTTTTATGACTGACTGCAATCTGAATATTTGATTAGTATTTTTGTTAGATGTGTGGGGCTGATGTCACCTAAAGAATGAACGGGATTTTTTCCTGGCATGTAGGAAAGCTCATTTGGTAGTATCAGTCAGTTATTTTGCACACACTGTCATGCGTACAAAGGACAGCCTGGCTTGATTGCTTTTATACAACTGGCAAATTGACAAAGTGTTAAATATTATTTTTTTAACTTAACCAGGTTAAGTTTAGCTGCAGTCTACAGAAATATTGTGCTAATTAATCAGATGCATTTTTAATGAACGCATATTAAGAAATTATAAATATTCACCCTTAATGCTCTTCACTTAAAACCACACTTAAGAAATCGGGGGGCAAATTGAGTCTTCAGATGAATTGATTTTTGTCTATGAAACAGATTTGAAAAACGACCTTTCTGAAACAAACTTCCACTATTTCAAAACTTTCATTTAAAAAAACAAAGAACACCTGACTTTTAAAAATAATTTCTAGTTATTAAAGGGTAACCTGTAGAATGTTGAATATCTTTCAATATACCTCTAAAAAGAAACAAGCTTCCATTTAATGCTTCTGCTGTTCTCCATATTTCTCTTACATTGACAGGAATTGGAATCTGTATGACAACCTTTGTGTCATACTGTTCTGGAAATAGGATTTAAAAAAAGAATGAAACAACTGACATCCTGACTTCTTGGAAAACTATTAATGATGAGAGAGTTTGTCACAGCTCTTTTATTAAATTGCAGCTATGTATCAGCAGCTCCAGGTGGTGAGATTTATACTTGTTGGCAGATATTGGGGTACAGTTTTCCTGGGTGTTCAGGCAAGCATTACTTGGACACCGATTGCAGTAAATGAGTCCACATCTTAGCATTATTTGTTCAGAAAAATCATAGTGGAATGAGACTGAGTGAATTTAAGGAGATACAGCTATAACTCTGTGCAGAGGTCTACTGCTGGAGTAAAGGTAACTTTAATTGAGTTTGACAATTTAAGGTTTATAATAAACCAAAGAAAGCCACTCTCTAGAAGAGATTACTCAGATGAAAAGGGAATCACTTTCCTGTATAGCTTACTTGGAGCTTGCTTTCAGTGGGTTATGACTTCCTAGTATTGTGTAATAATTTTCTATCAAATGCAGTCTGTGAGTCTTTCCCTTGAACAATCTAGAGAACAAAGAAAATCTGCGCTTAATTTTGTAGGTGTGGCCCAAATTACCCATTTAAAAACAACAGTTTTGATTTCCAGTTGGTTTTCTTTTAACCTGTTGAATTAAGTTTGTGGTTTCCTATTTTTCAATGTCTGTCTAATCCTGTTACAATTCCATGCCTTTCACAAAGCATTCAGAACTATGTGGGGCTATACATAGTAAAACTAAAATACTTGCTTATAAATGCAGTTTTTCAGGAAAATTCTATCAGAGACACTATATTTTAAAGATGGCTGTGATAAATTTTTTGTTAGAGATTTTGGACACAAGGAATGTTCAATGCAAATGATGTGCTTCGGGATGAAAGTCAGATGTTAAGATAATTTTCATTGTAGCTAACTGTTCTGTCCCTTGTAGAATGTAACTTTTCAGTTTCACCATGTTCAGTGAGAGCTTGCCTGAATCATTTGATTCTACTTGCATCATATGTTAAATATATATATATATTTTTTTCAATTTCAGCAGGGAACACTACTTCTTTCAAAGACACTTCAGTAACCTCAAATTGAAAAGCTCAAATCAAAAACTGACCAGAATTTGAGCATTGTAGACACTAATATTTTTCTTTCCATCTTTGAAGCTCTGAAACCCTGAAATAAGAGGACAAACGCTTAAGACAGTGAGGTTTCAGATCTTGATATGATGTAGGAAACACTAAACCTTTATCACACTGGGGAGAACCTGCTTGCTTTGAAATATTTGCAGCTCGATGCAAGTTGGCTTATACAGTGTACTGAGCGGGGAGGAAGAGGTGGTGTGAGGTGCTAATTGTTATCTGCAAAATCTCCAAAAGCCTAAGTCTGAGGCTATTGGAAAAACCCTTTTTTGTTTGTTTTTTAATTTTATGTGATGGCTTTGAACTGCTGCTCTTGAATAGACATCAACTCGTACTTGATAAGAAACACTGCTTGGGTTCGGATGGTACCTGAATGTGTCACAACCCTGCTGGTTTGTTTTCAGGGGAAAAAGGATCAGCCAGAGGGACAGAAAAGGCCCTTTTCTGCCCGATTTCCTGCAGTGCCCAGCCTGGCTCTGGCAGCAGCAGCTGGGCTGGGACAGGGACGGGTTCTGAGCCCTGCCTTAATGAGCTGAGGCTCCTGCTGTAGGCGGCAGAACAAACCTCGTTAAGTTGATACTCACTCAGCAGGAGCCTGGAGCCTTGATTGATGAGCGGCTTGCCTCTGTAACTACATTAACCAACCTCTGTGGAAAGGGCTTATCTCGGGTAGCAGTTGAAAGCATTGAATATGGCAGCATTGTCCTCCCTGTGTGCTTGCATGCCAGTGTTTTATACAGAAATCCTGTCCACAATGACTCTTTCCACTCCACTGAGGATAATGGTGACCCTAATAAGCACTGCAGCTGAACTTCCAGTAGTCATCGGTTCTGTAATCATTTCTTTGACACACCTCAAGGTATTTTCCAGTTTTCATTGACTTAATGCTCTGATTCTTCATGCTCCTAATTGTGTGTTTAACGTGGCACCGGGTCAAACACCCCTCCAGAAGTCTTTCATCTGCACTGTGACTTTTATCAACCAAAGCTGATGAATCTAATAACACGAGATGGGTTTGACAGGATCTGTATTGGGATTTCAGAGAGTTGTGCATCATTGTGATTGACCACTGCTAAGTTTTTCCTCTAGAATTGCCTGCCTGCTATCCTGTTTCTAAAGGGTAACTTCCGTCAGGTTCCCCTGGGCGGGGGATTAATTAGCTGTTGGGGTTAGATGAACAGTCCCATCCCAACACTGTTATAGTGGGAATTTTACAGCAAGCAAGTTGTACGTAATAAACTCATGAGAAAAGCGTGGTTTGCTTAAAACAATCCAACAAAAACTCTTCTGACTTGAAAAGCGGTGAAGAAGAGGTGATCTGAAAGCCCCAAATACCGCCGTCAGGAGGCCTTGAGAAAGAGCTGGGAATTTGAAAGGTCAGCATTGGCCTTGTGTAGTTGAGTTGTGAAGTTGTGTTTTCTAGGCTCTATTAATGTTGTTAGCTTATTTGTAGGGGAAGCTGGAAAAAAATGGTGTGTCTTTTTTGATTCAGGTACTCTGACAAGTTTGAATTACGCTGAGCAAGCAACCTATTACAAATCCCACCGGGGAATCTCTGCTGGGGCTACACACCAGCCTGTCCTATCAAACCGCGTTGATTGGCATTCAACATTTTTCAGTTTTGCATAAGCAAATCTTTAATTTGTGTAGAGCATCTTGGGGGACTATGCAAAAACAAGTACAGTAAGGTTAGAGGCCGAGTCCTTGGAGCAGAAGAGATTCAAAGGGAATACTTTGCTTCTGAAGCCATTTTTTTTCTTGGTGGATTGCACACGTGCAAAGCACTGCTCATACTTTGACATAAAGTCTGTTGGTTGAGCTGAGAGAACTTCAGTTTGCAGAAAAATATCTCTAGGTTTTGAGGGCATAAAGAGAGGAAGCTCTTGGTGATTCTTGCTGGGTGTGCCGAGGGAGGGACTGCCGTTTGTGATGGTTGCAAGGAGAAGCAATAAGAGGCTGCAGCTCCTGTTGCAACTCTTGATGTCTTTTCAGATGTGTAGCAGAAAATTAAACCTTTAGCTGCCTGAAAGGGTGGCTTTGAAATCTTTATATTGGAATTCAAAGAAGAGGCATGTATCGCTCAGATTTTTGTGCTTTTTTTATATTAAGGTTGGTCAGCAGGAAAAAGTAACTGATAAATGTAGCTCAGTGTTATTTACCCCATAGCATCTTTTGAAGAGACTGTTTTTTTTGTCTTTATTTTTCCTAAAATGACTCATAAATGCTATTTCCTTTTTTTTTTTTAACCACCCTTTTCTCCCTTTTCTGCCGTCTCCAAAAAATGATCGTTACATGCTGTGTGTTTTGTACTCAGCTGGCCCAGCAGTGTCTCAGTCATCTTGTAAACATCGCTTACAGCTTTTGGACAGGCTGTTGCCCACGCACAGCCCAAGCCTCTTGGTAAAGGCACGATGCTCTGAGTTTTCCTTGGGTTCTTCCTGCTAACTGTCCCACAATAATTGTTTCAAACTTAAGCTGAACTTCTGAGTTATTACTCGATGATCTTTTCTAATCATACTACAGAATACTGAAAATGTTTGGAACCCATTGTGGATATTGAAAACTTCTCTGGTACAGAATGCACTCTAGGGGTGTAAAAGAAATGAGCGTTGAACGAATGTTCTGTTATGAAAGAAGGAATTTTCTGACCGAGGTCAAAGCTTTTCAGATGGATTGTTTCCTTATGAGCATTTCTAAACAATGGTTATGTTATTAAGACTCTTGGCATCAAGTCAGATCGAGGGGAGGGGGGAGGACAGGCACTTCAGGGAAGCGCTTGCTATGCGATCCCATTACACACTTGCAAGCTCTCTTTAGAGGATGCGGTTAAAGAAAATGGGAATTTCTCACTTAGAAACATAAGGCTTGATGATCTGTCCCTCACTTTTATGTACAAAGACCGGAATGTTTCCCCTTCAAAGAAACATCAATTCAAGCATTTAAAAGCCCAAATGTCAATGACTGTATCTTCCTAATCTATATGTTGCATTTCTTTATCTACAATCTCTGCATTGCTGTCAATTCCATCTGCCTCTGCTCCATTTTGTAGTATCGTGTGCTACGTGCTTACGCATATTATCGAAGATTTATTCTGACCTTTGGGGAAAAATATTTTTGCAAGCTGGTTATCAGTGATTTGATGTAATATGAAGTGTGGGTACTTCTCTCAAGGAGAAAAATACCAGGTTAATGTTGATTTTTGAGTCAACATGTGATTTTGAAGTTCAGACTGAGTACTATGTGAATATTATTGTTTCAATTTTCAAATCACAAGGCTTCTCACTGTATGCCATACACGGTTTGATAAATATTCCATATACTTCAGAACTGTTGAGGTGGTGTGGAAGTGATTGAGATAGAAGTTTTTGGGGATGGTATTATATCTGACTCTAAGTGACTTGGAGTGTGGTCAAGAATGTCAATTGATGTGTCAATTCTGTTTTTAGAAGGAACGAGCTAAGAGAATGGAGGTTTTTGGGTTTTGTTTTTTTCCTACTTCTGCCAGTTGTGATCTCTGGCAACTTTTTGGAGCCTCATCTGCAGGGAGATGCGATGCCTTCTGTGTAAGAATAGCGATGACCTGGGAGAGAGGGTAGAAGTGAACTTGTCATCTCTGGTGGTTTGTGTCTCTGTGGTTCTCATGTGGCATGTGAGAGGAACCATGGGACTAGAATTGCTGGAGTTCTGCAGTGTTGATTTAGTCTCTTTCATTTAAGTAGAAACTGTCAGAGTGTGTATTATGTATACAACTGTATAGACAAGATATGAGCTTATAACACAGAAGTAATTGATAACTATTCCTGTTTATAAATTTGGAAGTTATATTTTTCCAAAACAAGACTCAAATGAACTTAAAAAAAAAAATGGTTTTCTTCCACAAGTACTTGGGATAACTTTATATTAAAGCTTTCACATTAATCTTTCGTACCACAGCTATTTAAGGTAGAAGACATAGTAAAAGTTGTTTTTTCTTTGGAGGTTTATTTGTAACCGGGAGAGAAGCTTTGTGAAATACGGTTTCTTGCAAAGCAGGGTTGATAAATGTTAGTACTTGTAAGGCATTATGCAAGTCGGTGGTGGATGGTGTTTGGGGGATTTCACATGCCTAGGCAGTGGGAAGTTACAAACACCTACAGCCATGGTGTAACAGCCATGGTATAACCTGTGTGTATATGCAAAACAATAGCTGGGCAGTTATTTTCCAGTTGCAACAGCACTTAAACAACACTCGTTAGTGCTTCAGTACCGTATTATTTTCAGACAGCGATTTGGAAATAACTTTATAGCATAAGCTTTTTTTAGGGATTACGGTGATATCCCCTGTTGGCGTTACGACTTGGCACGCTGCTGAGCAGCTGTCTTGTGAGCTGCAAAGTGTGTGGGAGTGTTAATGTGCTCCTTTAGTCACCTGGTGTGCTCATCCCTTATGAGTGAGGACAAAATTTGCAACTGCCTTATCACCTTGAGGCAGATCTTAAGCAGGCGCTACCGGTTTGGTGCTCGAGGAATTCTTGAACCCAGCGGTTGCTTTTAAGAGGCAGGAGCGAGCGCCCAGGGGAAGCAGGGATTGGTGCTGTGCCTTGTAGCAGGGCGGTGGTTCGGCTTGGTTTCTGCTTGCGCCTAAGGAGGTCAGTGAACTATGGAGCCCAGAAGCGTGCCTACAGCTTTGTGGTGCTCCCCAGGTGGGTTCTAGGGTTGTGGGAGGAAAACTGGAGCAGTTGGTTATGCGGGCTGTGCTGGGAGGTGCAGATGTAACACTGGAAGGCACCAGGAGAGAGGAAGGTTAAAACCTTCTGTAGGTTAAACATTATTCTTGTGTGTTATACACAGAGATGGCTGCCTGAAGCTCCTTTGTATCAGCCTCTAAAATAGCTATCCCTTTAGATAAACTGGTAGTTGTCCAAGTGTGCCAGTTGGGAGCCTGGGAGAGAAGGCCTAGCGTGGGAGCTAATCACAAAAATCTGCTTAACTGTTTGATGGTGGAATAGTATTCCAGAGCAAATTAGAATAATTGTTTCATTTTTTTTTATAGTGGACTGGAGACACTACAGCTAGATATATTGTGCTCGTTTGGGTGAAAAGAAACTGTCTGGGCTCAGGACTTCTACCGTTATGATCATCATGCATTAAAAATAGCAAAAATCAGAATGTGCCTAATGCTGCAAACACGCTTGTGGGCAGGTTATACGAGCTCTGTCCCAGTCAGAGTAATTTGTGCTTCAGTTAAAAATTCTTCTGCATTTCAGATTGTGTGAATCAGTGTAAAAAGTGTCATTGGCTTTTTATTTGGGACACGATAGGGAAGGTTTTGAGCTCTTGGATACAGATGCTCTGGTACGGAGGTACTGAGCTGGTGAGTGGTTTTGGATGTTTTAATGGGCATCTGTTTGCAATAATATCTAAAAAAAAAAAAAAGTGTGAGAGCCAAATACTCTTTCCGAAGTTTTCTTCAAAGTGAGAGTTTGTGACACAGTTTCATTCTTCCCCAAACACCTCTCCCTTGAAAGTTCCTAACTGAGAGCAATCACTTCGTTTCCAGAACTGGAATGAATTTCTGACTTTTCCCTGGTGTTCGTAATGGCCTGCCCAGGACTCCTCACGCATGCCTTTTCCTTCATGCTCCTTTTTAGGCTATTGCTGTTCAGTTGCTCCAACATCTTCTCCCCCACAATCCAAACTTATCCCAGTATCATTAGCTGCTACAGCCTGCCGATCCTGGCATTTCATTCATCTTCTTGTCAAAGCTCCAGCTTCTGAGCTCATTCCTTCATCGTTTCAGTTAAAAATAAATTATTAGGAATGTGATTTTATTCAGTTACAGTTTCTAGACAATTGCTGTAGCAGAAACATATTGCTCCATGAATTAGTGTAAAGCAGATGCAACACAGTTGTGAGCTGGGCACTTAGAACAGATTTTAATGTAAATTCTGTTTTTCCTGTGAAATGGAAGATTCCTGATTTTTCTGAGAGAGTTTTTCTTTTTGGTTTGTCGTATTAACATGATCCTGGAGATGAGAATTCAAAGAATAATGGAATAATACAGAAGGCTGGTAATACTTTCTCAGACCTTTTGTTGAAAGACTGATTTAGAAGCTTGTAAATCCGTTAAATGGCCTTCACAAAGGATGACTTTCTCCAAGTAATTTAAATATCTTTTTCTCTAATGTGGTGGATGTTCTACCTTCCAGCTTGCCCATAAAAGCAGCAAGGGAAAAGGCAAGAAAATTGCCTGTAATTCGCAAGTTTTCTTTTATTCTGAGATTCAAGTATATCCAGACTACTTGTTTAAATTGCAAGTAATAAAAAGTTCATCTTGGTATCATTGCTTTTGTGTAGGAAGTGAAACAATTTTGGAAATGTCATTTTTTGTCTTGTGACTTCTTCTATAGAACTAATACATATTTTTTAAAACTGAAAAAGGAAGTTTGTATCCTGTCTTGTACAACATCTTGCAATACAGTAGTGGGGAAGTATTTCTTATTGTGGTGTAAGATGTGAAGTTAGTACAGCATATTTTATCCAAAAACCTATGAAAGTTAGCAGAAAGTGTAGAAACTTAGTATATGATGAGCAAAGTAAATTGTTCTTTCCCAGTGAAGGGTCCTTGTAATAACTTCTACCAAAAGGTGTTGGAAACAATTATATGATGTTTTTGATAAATTTCTCATACCAGCCATGTTAACTGATAAGGCTTTATAGAGATCAAAGAGGATTACTATTCTAGGAGTTTCACACTGATGCTCAGAGACCAAGTCAAGGATTGCAGAACCTCTAAAGGTCTGTAGAAAATTGAACTCATCAGTAAATTATTATGAGTTGTGTTTCCCCCCCTCAGGAGAAAGGTAGGACTGCTAGATTCTGCCCGGACAGCTGTTGACAGTACTAACGTGTTACGTAGCTGCTTCACCCAGAGTAAACTGTTCCAGGGTTTGTAACACAAGGATTGACCCTGGCTATGTTCCCTACTTAGGGTACCATAGCACAGCAAGACTATTAGAGATCCATCGACTTGTTACTGCTTTGTCTGGAAGAAAAATGGAAATAACAGCCTGAAATTCGTATAGCCTGAATGCAAAGGAAGAGGACAAGGAAAAAATGAAGAAGTTTGACTTCATAAAGTTTTGACTTTATAAAACGCAGACTTACTGATAAGCTTGGGAAGGCTAGGGCAAGAAAAAGGGTAAGCAGAAGTTGCGTTAATTGGTTGTTGCTAAGTTCCTTTTGTGGGGTTAACCGTGGAATTTTTATAGTGATTTTTTTCTCCAAATTCTAATACAATCTTTCATTTTTTTCCTACCAGTACCCCCTTATATTTGGACTGATCCTTGCATTCTGCTGGTGTTTATTGGTTTGCTGTAGTCGAATTTATATGGGAATGCATTCAATTTTGGTAAGATATCCTAAACTTTTATTTCAACTATTTCTGTTAATTTCTGGTTTCATAAACTTCCATCACTTGATTTTTTTTTTTTTTTTTACAGTACAATAATTGTATCTAGCTTTATTTATTTTAAAATATGCTGTAATATAAAGTACAGGATAGATACATAAGTTGTGTAGGGTACATACAGGAACAGAATACTTGTATTTCCTTAGCAGAGAGCATACACTACAATGTGATCTGCAATGTGTACTTGCTTTTTCTAGGCTATCCTTACCATGCAGCAATCATGTATTAACAGGAATGAAGCAGCCAGACCCATTTAGCTCTATTTCTTGGCTTCCCCTAAAATAACTGGGTACTTGACTTCCAAAATTTGGGTCAATTTTCTAGCGGGTTTCTGCGTTATTTCTTTGTTTCTGTAACTGTTATTTGCTAAACTTGGGATCAATACAAGTAATGATGTTAGTACCCAGATGCAGTACCTGGGTAGCTGATTTGCTGATTTCTGTACAAAGTCTTCTGGATGACAGTACTGCTCAAAAGTCTCAGAATCTGTCATAAGAAGTGACAGCTAAAAAACAAAAATGTAAACAGATGCATTATCAAGATTTACAGTAATGTGTACTTCTTAAATCTTAATCTTAAAGATTCTGAAGTCTTTTTAGAAAACTGTCGATATATGGTTGCAGTATTTTAAGATTGCGTTTGCTCTTGTTGCGTGGAATAAAGAAAGGTACGTTGAGCTATATTGAAGTGGTCTCCAGTGATCTTTTACAAGAAAGGCAGTATCACTGAAGGTTTTTCTTTTCCACATGGAAAGTGAGAACTGCATCATTCATTACAGCATCTTAAATAAGTTCAAACATAGTAATTTAAACTTCGATTATGAATGTGGAGCCCTAGGAACTCCTGTAAGCATCCAAAAATTGAGGAAGAACAACCTTGGAAAGTTTTTTTCTGCAAACTAACACATGCTTGGATTTTTTTCACTGTCAAATTCATTCAGACTTGTGTGTATTGTGAGCACGATGTGGTGTGACAGACCAAAGCAGACGAGTTTGTTCTGTTAACTTGGTTTTATATGCGCACCTGTAGCTCACTCGAAATGAGGTGTGTTGCTTGAAGCACATTTGGAACAAATTTAAAATCTCTCCTGCAGGAAGACAAACCTCAGAATCTAGCCAATTTCTGGAAGTATTAATGGAATGTCAGATATATTTATTTAATAATTGCTTTGAGCAACCTGGTCTAGTGGGATGTGTCCCTGCTGAGGGCATGGGGAGTGGAATTAGATGATCTTTAAGGCCACTTCCAATCCAAAGCATTCTGTGATTCATTCTTCTGAAAGTTTGTATATTGCATCTTCCCATGAGGTACTCCGTGCACCTGTCTCAGAAGGTATTCTTCAAGCTGCTCAGTAAAAAGATCTCTCCTCACTGTTGTGGTTTAGCCCGGCTGGCAGTCAAACACCACACAGCCATTCGCTCACCCTCCCCCCTCCCTCTCCGGGATGGGGGAGAGAAACGGGAAAGTGAAGCCTGTGAGTTGAGATAAAGACAGTTCATTAAGACAGGGAAAAGAATAACAACAACAACAATAATAATAATAATAATAGTATTAATAGTAATAATGTGTACGAAATAAGTGATGCACAATGCAATTGCTCACCACCCGTTGACCGATGCCCAGCCTATCCCCGAGCAGCCAGCCCCCCCCTCCACCCCAGCTAGCCACCCCTATATATTGTTCAGCATGACGTCAGATGGTATGGAATACCCCTTTGGCCAGTTTGGGTCAGCTGTCCTGGGTCTCTCCCCTCCCAGCTCCTGCTGCATCCCTAGTCTGCTCGCTAGCAGGACAGAGAGAGGCTGAAAAGTCCTTGGCTTGGTGTAAGCACTGCTCTACAACAATTAAAACATCAGCATGTTATCAGCGCTCTTCTCATTCTAATCCAAAACATAGCACCCTGCCAGCTACTAGGAGGAAAATTAACTCTGTCCTAACTGAAACCAGGACACTCACATATGTTAAAGATAAATTATGGTGGTTTAGCAACATTCTGAAAGCATTGATACAGTAGCTAAATGTGCAAGTCAAGCTTCTGTTAATTTACACTCCAGCAGTCTTAGTGCAGAATTGGGTGATTAGGGTTACAAAGTGTAAACTGCCTTTTCCTCAACAGAGCAGAAGTAATTTTGCAGGGTAATGGAGTGGCTGTTAATGTTTGCTCAGGTTTCATGTCAGCTACTCAAAGCATGTGCTAGTGTTTTCCTTACTAACATTTCAAAATAAATGAAAAAGTTGTCATCATCGAAAAACAATTATCTATTAAAAAGGATTAAAAAATACATGTGACTGCATGCAATATAAAAATGGGAAAAACAAGAACACTACAAAATAGTCATCTGAAATGTAAAACCACTGCTATGGATGGCTAGAGACGTTTTTGAAGATCACTTTCTAAAAGGAGAAGAGCTACCAAAGTGATAAACTTGGTAATGAGCAATTAAATTGGTGGATGAAGGAAGTGTAAAAGGTGCATGTGAAAATCACAGGATGGTTTGGGTTGGCAGGGACCTCACAGCCCGTCTAATCCCAGCCCCTGCCATGGGCAGGGACCCCTCCTGCCAGCCCAGGCTGCCCCCAGCCCCATCCAGCCTGGCCTTGGGCACTGCCAGGGATGGGGCAGCCACATCCCTGTGGATGAAAATAAGGCAGCTGGAGAAAAGCTGAGGGATTTATTTGCATTAGTGATCTGGAGGCTTCCCGAGTCAGAACCATTTGAATGGAAGGCAATTGGGATGAACTGTTGCTTCAGCTGACAACAGATAATGTCTTAGAACCAAGTCATACAAGAAATAGCTGTGCATCACGTAGATAGGGTTATTCAGAGCTCTCAAATCTCGGTAGCATTTGAGTGAATTCCATTAATTTTGTTACCTATTATATAAATGAACCATCCTGCCTGAGTTTGGGGGGGAAGGTGGTAAATACAGCAGGAGGCTGTTGTGATCAGTTTTGAAATGAACAAGTCTGACTTTTGTATGAGTTAAATTGTATGAGAGCTTTTATTAGGTATTTAATTAGTGGAAGTGAATAAAAATGATTAATTCAAGACAGAACAATACAAATACTGCTGATGGAAGTCACACCTGGCTCATGGAGAAGTTGATATTCATGTGAATGAAGGTGATCTGCTCTCTAGTACTTGGATTTCTAAAAAGCCTTCAATGAACTTCTTAAAGGTGACAACACTTGTAAATAGTCTACAACTCAGTGATTAATTAGCAGTGGTTGAAACTTAATGATAAACTGAAAAATTGAGAAACCTTTTCATTAAGAACAGACGCTTTTAAAAAATGATAATAAAACCAAACTTCAGGTGTGAAGACACAGAAGTTCCCCTCTCCCTCCTCTGCTTTAATCGCTGCACCCCTGGAACCAGTTCTGTTTTTTCAGTGTTTTGTTCTGAAGCTGGAGTTGTGTGGAGTCTCAGCTGCCCTAACGTCTAGCTGCAGCAGTCCTCTGCTGCCTCACCAGTTTTTGCTGCCAACCCTCTTTGTGTTGGCCCCAGGCACTTAGGTCCAGTATGGAGCTTTTCAGCAAACTTAAGTTGGCAGAAGCCATTTAACTGGGCTGGCTTTGTGCTGGCTGTAGGCAGGAATGCCCCAGTCCTGGATAAAGGCCATTGTAGCCAGTGAATAGGTAGGTCTACAATGTCATTTGATCGTGATGCAGATGTCCTACTCATAGTTGACCAAATATAATTCCTTACCTTACCCTTAACATAAAGGAAAAAAAAGTCTTGTGCAGTGAATGTGAAAATGTGAAAACACGGGAATTTGCGAGTAGATTTTAGCACAGAGCAGCTAGGTTTGTCTCCATGTTACTGTAACTTATTTTTTGAAATAGTTATTACACTGAAAACATCTTTCTCTCTCCTCACAGGATGTTATTGCTGGATTTCTGTATGCTATTCTCATCCTGATTGTCTTCCATCCAGTTGTGGACCTGATCGATAACTTCAATTTAACTTACAAGTATGCACCTTTAATTATCATCAGTCTCCACTTAGCCCTGGGCATCTTCTCTTTTACTCTGGATACCTGGAGCACATCGCGAGGAGACACGGCTCAGATACTGGGCTGTGGTGCCGGAGTAGCCTGTGGCTCTCACGTGAACTACCTGATGGGCATAGACCTAGATCCTCCTCCCAACACGCTTCCTTTATCTCTTTCCTCTCTCACTGTGACTGTGTTTGGAAAAGCCATACTGCGGTTGCTGATTGGAGTAATAATCCTGCTACTAACAAAAGTAGCGATGAAAAAAGCTACTATTCCCCTGGCGTGTAAAATATTTCGCATACCGCTCGATGATGTGCGGAAAGCAAGACAGCGCATGGAAGTCGAGCTTCCCTATCGCTATATTACGTATGGAATGGTTGGCTTCTCCCTTGTGTTCGTTGTTCCTTGCCTCTTCAGTTTTATGGGTCTTTCTTGATGCAGATTGATCACTTGAAAAACGAAGAAGAGAGCTAGTTGCTGTCTGAAGAGGTGCACTAGTTTGCTAAGGGAAGGCCAGTGAGCTTGGCTTTTGGCAGTCTTCACTTTAACAGCAATACCTAGCAGGCAAAGCATTTAAAGGACATCGCACGTCTCTGGTGTAGTATGGGGCTAGGGGTCAAGTACAGTTCCTGAGAAGTGCTGAACTCTGTAAATGCTATGTCTGGCCTTATTGCTGTAACAAAGTCTGCGTGTTTGTGTGCGGGATGCGGTGAATGTACCTGGGATGTCTGTCATACTGTACCTGTATACACTGATGTTTCAACAGGTACGTCTGACAGCTAAGCAGAAAGCTCCACTCATGATTTGTTTGCCATTTCATAGGAACTTATTCAAGTTGTTGGACCATACACTGCCAAATTTGTTTCCCTTAATTATCACCTGAAGTCCTGCCTCATGATATTTCAGCTAATTGGCATTTTAGTGGACCAAACTTGTAATGAGGTTAAATTTCAAAAAAAAAGAAAAAACAACAAAAAAAAACAGAAGCTTTTTTCTTTAGCCTCCCATGCAGAGTACACTGTCTGGATTGGCATTAGTGATAGAGAATGTATGATTCAGGTACTGTATCTTATGGGTTAATGACTGTGCCTTTCTGTTGTTAAATTAAGAAATGCCATATATACTGTGATGTAAAAAGACTAACTTTGTTTAAAACCATACGTAATTAGGCAGATACTTTTAAATGTTAAATTGTCCATGTTGCTGGAATGGTTCAGGTTAACCAGAACGTTCACAGTTCAGCCTGTCTGAAATCGCATAAATGAAATGGCCCAAGAATTGTGCTCTTGAGCTCAAGAGGTTGTAAATGGACAATAACCTATTTGTAGGTATTTTTAATGTGTATTGTAAGTTCCTGGAAGAGGATATATTTTTCTGGAGATTGTTTTTACAATGGAGAGATGTTCAAAATTAATTATCTAAAAATATAAACAAAAAAATACCCCCATTCTATTAAGAAGTGGACCTTGCATATGATTCCAAACTGATTGAGAAGGACCATTGTTTTTAGAATGTGCTTAGAAAATCTTTATCCTTGGAAAAAATATGCATTTTTATTCATTAACATACTGTATTAAAGGTGGTAATCACTTTTACCCAACTTAGCTGTAAGATAATATAATGATCAAATTAAATTTTTAAGCATTCTGATAGGTAGATATGAGTACTCAGAAGACACTATGGTCGATGCATAAATGGCTTCTGCATATATAGATTTTGAGTTGTTATGCACTTTTCAGCTTTTCATGATCCTTTTTTCCAGTGATGAGTATAGTATATGATGTTTGAACTGTAATTTCACATGCTTTTTTCATTTTGTCTCTTATACTGTTACCTAATATGTTAACAGGAACTGTTGTGTTACATCAAGAGGTATCTAACTGTTTGGCCAGACAGTAATTACTGTTGTTTTTGTATCAGTGCATTTTCTTTTTTTTCCCAGAAAAAAAACAATTTGGATAGGAAGTATAGGGAATAATATAGTTAGAATACAAAGCTTACATTTTCTTACAAATTATTTGGAATCAAAAGTCTTTTTCTGTTGGAATTATGAGCTCCAAATTATTAATTTGTAAATTAAAACCTTCCCATTCCTGTCTTTTCTCAAAGCAAAGTTATTGTACACTCCTATTAGATGTGAAAATCTGACTTCCTGATGTGCATTCAGAATTCACTGCTATGAATGTATTCAAAAGAACTGAAGTGTGTTAAACAACTTTTATAGTTGAAAAGATTTTACCTTATAGGAGAAAATCAAAAACAGAAATATGCACTGAAACAAGCTAGCTATTTTCTGTCTGTTCCTTTATTGCAGTTTTATGCTGAATGTGTAGTAAAAGATAAATTCGTTTCCAGGTTTTTGAGAGAGGGATTTCCACTGGTTTGGCTTTGTGCACTAAGGTAGTTGTTGTATAAATAGCTGGGAGGAATGTACACAAAATGTCTTATGTTTAAAGCCCTGAGCAAGTGTTTGTAGTTCCAAATTACATTAGTCTGAAGTCTGATAAAAGCGATGGGATGATTTTCTCTGAAATTTAGGGCATAGTAAATATCTTAGTTTTACATTTTATAGTGAAGAATGTTTAAATTGTAGCACAGAAAGGATGGGTCAACAAATCTCATTTTTTTAAGGTACGTATTTGATTTCTAGGAACTTCAGGTTTACAGAATTAGTGTGTTCTTAAATGTCTTCTCTAGCTGCGCTTGCTCTGTTGTACTATTAATGGAAAAGAAAACCTATTGTGGAAAATGTAGAATGGGTGGGGAAAAAATAGGTAGGGCTTTCACTGGGTTAAGGAAAATTGCACTGTAGCTTGTTCTACTGTTACTCAAATATATAATATTTTATATTTTTATACATTACGTTGGGTAACTTCAAAATGTCACGCGTTGTGTACCACATTGTTTAGTCTGCAGGAAATACATATCAGAATGTTGGTTTATCCAGCACCTTTACAACCCTATTTGTAAGACTGCAACTACTTCGCTGTAGTTTACGTGAATAACTTTTACTATTCTATTTTCATGTTTTATAAAGGACTTGGCTCAAGAGGGCAGTTTAGCACAAAATATCGTGCAATGTAAATTACTGTTACAGAGTAAAGAATTGTAAAACTACAAAAATTAAAAAAAGAGATATATTTATTTTAATAAATGTTTGGTTAATAAGATTTCTCCAAATCAGTCATAACAAAACAGGTAAAACTAGAGCACTTTTTCCCTAAGCTATTGCTAGAGTTGGACATGAAAAAATGTTTCCAGTGTGAGCATCAGCTGCTGCCAAATTATTTATAACTAAATTTAACATAGCTTTAAAAATGTAGTTAAATGTCTTTTCAGAAGGATAACACACTTGAAACCTCTCGTGAAGTGGTGCAAAAACATTATTCATGTCACAGTGAACTTTATTAATTGCAATTCATAGAGTCCTGAAGGTAGAAATACCATATTATTGAAGCAGATAGGGATACACACTTATTACAAAAAGATATGAGATAAATTTGTTTTATGTAATTACTGTGTGAAATACAAAACTGAAACTAACATTAGCATAGAATGTAATTTGGCAATAAGTTCTGTTTTCCAAGAGGCTGAAGAGACAGGAATTTAGTCTTAGACTGCCTTAAGCCATGAGAGAAGCTTTTTTCCTGACCTGGCCCTCAAATAGACTAACATAGGCATTGCATCTTGGGTTAAGTTCTGCAGCCTAGTCTTACGAAAAAAGTTTCGTGTTTACAATAAAACTCTTGCTTTTGCTTCCCGTTCTGTGAACTGGGGTTGAAGCATCTTTCTTTCATGTCATCACCCGTGAAGCCCTTCAGCCTCTGATCACATTTGCCTTATTACTTATCTTGCAAATTTAAAAAAGAAAATCAAGGTAATTTGGCAAACCAAAGGGAGATTTTTTTTTTTTTAAGAAACTTACTTAGAAACTTTTTTCTTAAGCTCACATACAGCTTTTCTCGGGGTGAGGGGACAGACACCAACTAAAAAGATGCATTTCTTTAAAAATGGTATCTTTAAATGCGATGTGTAGTTTTGTTTTCTACTAGAACAGTGTTAGATTGTCTGGATTTTAAAAGCTGGCATATTTTCCTTTGCTACTCGATTTTTACTATGCTTTCACTGTGTTCTTTACACATTTCTTGCTTATTTCCTGGGGAGTGTCCTGAGCTGCTTGTAAGCAATTGCTACTTATGTGAAGATTGTTGGTTTGAACTTGTAAATACTTAAGGGCTGTTAGTGGCTGTTAGCTGCTCAAATACATAAAACAAACCTTGCATGCTGTAAGTAAATACATCTGCTGTGTTAAAAGTTGTTTCTATTTCAGCGTTTGCTTTCTCAGTACAAAAGAAGGGAGATTGACATGCAATATATAAAATATTTAATACTTCAAGTGTATGAGGGGGGCATTGTTGTCTAACCCCCACTAACTTTGCTGGGAGTTCTGCACCTAGTTCTTCATTTCATTGAGAGTGAACCCTGAAGGTCGTGTCCACAGTCTGATGTGCATCCATGAAACACTGTGCATTAAGTGACTTACTTTGTAAGGGACTGTTCTTTTTAAAATCACTTAGCCCAGTTTATACAGGACTTTTAAAGGGCTTACCTTGGAAGATGTTTCTTAGTCGCTGGAACTGCTTGTACATTTGCAGCAATTGATAGATACTTTTTCCTCTGTACCATAGTGGTGCTGAATAACAAGATCACTGAATGCTAGTAGATGAAATGTTGGCAGGAGAGTTAATTCTTGGGGGATTAATTTTCTGTAATTGTTTGCGCTGTTTTCCTTAGATGTAGAATGTTTCTGGGTTATACAATTTACTGCTATATTCTACAAATGACTTTGAGGAAACTTTGACTTTTTATGTGGGAGGAATTCTCATTGAATGACTTCATGCCAGGACTTTATTCTAGTGTAAAGCTTAAGTGGTATTTTTGTTTCTGCAAAAAATATACAAGCCTATTTAAAATTTACTGTAAATACTGTCTTTGTCAAATGGATTAGTTGGGTCACTAAGTTGTTTTCTTTCTGTAATACTTTGTGAAACAAGGGCAAACAAAACTTAATTTGGAAACAAAGAAAGGCATCATGGTAGAGAGGATATTGCTTTTTAGGTGTTCTCTAATTCTAACTGCATGCTGGAGTTGAATCGAATTTTCTATGCATTACAAAATGTGTTTTGTGCTTAGTTCTGCACCTGAAATAATTTGCATATTAGTAAGTGTCCATTTAACAGAATGAAGGGGTACAGAGGAGAATACAACTACCTTAAAGTGATTGGTAAGTGTAAATAATATGCCCTATCAGTCTAGACTAAACTTTGTGACTAAATTAGTCACTGAGCTTTTTCTGACAAATTTATTTTGTTTGGAAGTCAAGGCTGATATGCCAGAAATGAAAATGAGTTTTAAGACAGACATTTAAAATACCGTACCTGAAAAGGAGAATTCAGTAACAGGTAGCTTTAAAAGTAAGAGCAAAGACTGAGGGGGATTTTGTATTAAACTTAATGCACTTAAAATTATGCCAAAATTTGGCCTATACTTGATTTATATGAAATCTGTAATACAGTATAGATACACATATATATAAAATAGTGCATACTGCTGTTTAGTTTTTTTAAAAAATATATGCATATATTTTTCTTGTTACTGCATTCCCTGTTAAAAGCAAATATCCATAAAATATAAAAAAGCTTTGTATTAGGTACGGCTATATGTTGATAGTATTTTGGGAAATAGTGCAGTTGTAACCCCCCAGTCTCTCAACCTCTTGGAGAACTTTTATTCTAAACAAAACAAAAAAATGCTTTCAAGTGCAAGCCCTGATTTTGGTTGAGGATCATATAGTGGTTGCTGTATAATAAGATACAACTGATGTGTAAAAGTTAATACATTAGAATGTTTTTGTTATTGTTGATGACTTTTGTATTTGTATACTTTCTGCGGTTGTCAACTAATATTTAAACTTGTATTTACTAGTAAGTGAAGTATCTAACTTCATCTGCAATGAGCGTAATAAACTACTGTTGGATTCAAATGTCTTCCGTTGTCTTTATTCTTTCCAGTGCTGAGGAGCATGTGGTTGGATTCATATCACGAATGTGAAACAATGACCACAAGAAAACTTGCATCATGTTATTACAGCAATAATTGTTAGAACAATATTGACTCTGAAGATCTGGGTTTAGATGCAAAAATTCAGGAAAAAGAATGAAGAAATATCAAAATGTCTTGAATTTGGGGCTGCTTAGTTTCATATTCTAAGTAATAAAGCTATTGTTCATACTGTATATAAAGATTTAAGTTGCACCTTTCCATAACTTTTTTTACTTGTTGCACACTGATAAATGAAATGGAAACATGTTCTTATTCTTAGTGACAAAAAATCTACTTTCCATGAGAGTTCCTGTTGCATGGAGGAAGAAAAACCTTCACGAGTTCTGAAACTACTGAAGTTTGGGTTTCCAGTGGGTATCTGATGGGTACTTTGACTTAGGCTGCAGTTGTAGCTTAATGAGACAGCTGAGTTCTTATTTAAAATCAGAATCCATGTAGAAAACAACCACGAGTCTGTATCCTGTTGGCCCACCTTCTGGTAACTTGCCTTTCTAATATGCTTTGAGAAGCAGCCAGCTGTGGGTAATTTTTAATAGACTAGTAGTGAATACCTACAGCTTCTCACAGAATGCGTGTAGGCAGCATGTTAGCATGAGCTTTGATTCCGTAGTAAACAAATCTAATTTCAGAATAGTGTTAATTTCTAATACTTAATTTTGCTTTACTGTGGTTCCAAGACTCTATAACTGCTATGTAATACATAAACATTGTAAAATATTGGTTCATTTTAATATTTCTATGACTATCTCTAGCCTCAAGCTTCTTGAAGAAGAGCAGAAAAAAAGTTGGCTGGTGTAAGTCTTGCTTCGTATCTTCCTGCAGTTGTACAATACCAAATGAGGAAGTATTACAGAACACCCTAGCATAGGGGAGAACTGACACTTAAGAGGAAGTAGTTATGCTATTTCAAGCCCATTTATTGAGGGCTGTACAGGATTCCTCCTTGCAAGGATTTACGTGGAGTTAGCGTGTACAGGATTCTACTTCTTATGTAAGGTAAGAACTTCTATGACAATCATTTCTCCTGCAACTTGAAGAGATGGTTGTGGTTGTTGACCTATTAAGGCCTTCTTGTCCTCTTAGAGCTGTCAAAATTTAGATAACCAGGTTGTTAATTCTGTGGACCACAAAAATGTTTGATCTGTTGGTTATTAGTTTGGTCTAGTTAATTGTTATAACAGATAACGTGCTTTTTTTCTCAGCATCTTCAAAATGATCTTTAAAAAACTCCAAAGGATAACCCCCCCCCCAAAAAAACAAACAAACAAACAAAAAAAACACCTCTACTGTGAAAACCTCACCTGCTCTGGGTGACACTGCTTGAGCACAAGGGTTGGACCAGATGGCCTCCAGAGGTCCCTTCCAACCCCAACCATTCTATGATGCTGTGAGATGTAGATCAGCTGCAATTGTATGTTGTGTTCCTTGCTCTTTCTGTGAGACTGTAAGATCACAAGAGTGGCCCAAATACAGGAAAAATGGATAAACTACATCAGTACAAATTATCTTTAATAGTCCCTTGATGTAAGTTTAACCATGATTTGCATATAGATTGTCTAATCTGATCTGACTTTTTGCTTGCTAATTAGTTTGTGGAAAGTGTCATTTTGGTTTAAAGCTAAGTTCCTCGCTAAAAGTGTAAACCTACAGTACACCTAGAATTGCCCCTTTTTCTCCATCTTACATATTGCAATGTAGTGTAAGTTTATGCAAATGACTTACTCTGACCTTTATTCTGAACTTTTGTGAATTGCATGGCAAATACTTAATTTACAGACTGTTTTAGGTACAGCATGAAGAAGCCCTACACGTGGCTGGTATGCTTGGCTTCTCTTACCTCCAATATTCTGGTACCGCTCCCACCCACCCCTACCTTCTGGGACTAATATTCTCTTCTCCTATCTGCACAATTGTTGCAGGCGGATCATATCCTAGAGAAATATTTTTTTTAACTATATAAAACATTTTTTAGGTTTGGGGAAGGTTTATAATTTTACTAATAGTTTTGTTTTCTTAATGTATATTGCAGAAATTTGTATGGGAGTCAAACATTTCTTAATCTCAGGAAAAAAAACCTTTATGCTGCCATAAAATCTGTGAGAGGCTGCTGTTCAAATAAACACTTCATAATGAAATTCAGAGAAGCTTAAACAACAGTAAACTCCTCAAGAGAAACTTACTTCTGTGGATGTTACCCTAAACATGTTATCTCAGCATTACTAATGCATTTTGTTCTACTCCAGAAACCCCTAAAAGTTAGTGATAGAAAACAGCAATTTTACAATAGGTGAAATTAGCTGCAGCTGGAGTCCGATCCACCTTTCATGGGTGGGAAAGTAATAATTTCCTGATTCTGTTTAAGTGGTCACTAGCCTCCCAACAAAGCATTTTTCTTCCCTCTCATGAACACTTCCTACTCATCTACTTTTCTACTTTTTCTCTTCAAGTAGCTCCAAAGACCAGCAACCTACCGAGCTTTTACAGTCTTACTTTATGCCTGGTGATACACTGTGGCACGTGTTGCACTGGAGAGCCTTCATGTGCTAAACTGACCTCCTTCACGTGGTCATCCTCCACATAGGTGGGTATCTTAATTATATCTTAAACTCCGTGGCTGGTCTGAGATGTGCAGAGTAAGACTGTAGATGAGAAATAGCAAGAAAGTATGTCACTAGAGCATTGTAGAAGGAAACAGGAGAAAAAATGTGTAGCCAAGGTAATATGTTGGCATATGGAAGAGAAAAAGGATGTGGGAATGGGTGAGGGGAAGGACAAAAGGGATTAGCAGGCATTGGGAAGTAGGCTGAAGAAAATATTGAGAGTTGTGGACAAGATGAGCTGTATATGCTTTGCCATTTTCATAACAATGTTGTGGTTAGGAACAAAATAAATTCCATCTTGATAGTCTTAGTAACGTTTGAAGTTGTGTGCGTGTTTTTTTGGTGTTCTCTTGGTTTTGCTCCTTTTCCTAGGTGACATGCAGTTACATCTGGTTATACTTTGAAAAGGGACTAGTTAGTCTCATGATGTTGAATATTGGGGAGCTATTTTGGCTTAGAAATTGTGATCATATGGTAGCTATAGAACAGTCCATTGTTTGTGCTAATACTAGTGTGGTTTGATTCCAGGTAGCCTCAGATTTGTTTGTAGACAGATTAAGCAAAGAAGTGTTCCCAGAATTCTCTAAAAAAAAAAAAAATTAAGTTTTTTTCCCCTTACATTTGTGAGGCTAATTGGATTTCACAGCAAGCATTTGAAGAAAGTATGTTGTACTTCCATGTCAGTTAAAAATAAAAAAATAACTGTAGTATTTAATCCATCACATTTTATCACCTTTCCTAGTACTTTAGTAGCTGTATTCGGATAATTCCTGCTGTAGAGAATTCAGTCCTAGTGGCTAATCAAGTCTACAACTGCTTTAGGAAGATTGCCAACAAAAATGCCTATATAAAGAGTTGCTTTGCAATTGCTAATCTCATGCTGTTAAGCAAAGGGATGTAATCATATTTGCCTTGCACAGAATGATTAAATTTCAGAACACATTGACCCAGATTTCTACTAACCTGCAAAGATTTTTAAGCTGGAAAGTTAGAAAGCCTGTTACTTATGCTTTCCCTAGTTAGCATCTACTTTAATCATTCGTTTTTGGTAATTTACTGTTTAGAGCATTATTCATGTTGTAACAGCTACTGACTGCTTAATGGTTATTGCTGTAGACTACAGTGGATCAGTTACAGATGCTGGAACTATAAATTAAACGGAGCTGTTGCTCAAATGGACACACACTGCTTTAAGAGTGATTTTCTCTGGGCTAATGTCCATAGGACAGAATGCAGTCAGACAATTTTTATAAGTTTTGAAGGGGTAAAAGTTGCTGGCATCTTTAAGACAGTGGTAAAAGCACAAAGTGAACCAGTTTAGCATTCAGACTGATTTCATACTAATGCTAATTAGTGCGCTGCATTGTGCTTGGCTAGCAGCAGCAGCAGTTCTTTTCTGGTGCCTTGGCAGTGTGACAGTATTGGTATTGTGTCTAGACTTCATGCATAACCTCACTAATACATAGTTGAAAGAAATTAAAAATTATAGTCAGGTTTGGTTATTTTCATTTACAGGCATGTCCAGGCATCTTTTTTAAACATCTGGTTGCTGAGATTTTTCTTGTCAATGCAAATAAATGTCTATTAAAAATTTATGTACAAGACACTTTACGCAAAACAATATTGATGATACAGCAGTTCTTAAATATGTATCTGCTCTGAAGATCTTGTGCTTCTCTCTCTCTCTTGCACAGACTTGAATGTTTGTGGGCCTAATCTTACATAATTGATCTCATCATCAACCAGTTTCAGTTAGAAGACCAAACCTTGAACCAAAGACAAAGATGGTAACTCCCAACAACAAAAAATGTACAGCATGTGGAATCTGACAAATAACATCCATTTTCTTAAGAAAATGCCAAAAACAAATGAATGGGTAACAGATTTCATCTGTTTCATAATACATGTCAGTGGTATGTTAGGAACCTCACACATCGATCTGTTGGCTTGATAACAAGGTTCTCAAGAAAAGCCACGAAGAAGGGAAATAGCTCAAGCTGAGCTACCCTCCTCTGTACAAATACAAAAAGGGCAGAAAATGCTATCAGAGGAGCCCTCTGGGTGGTCTCTGGCTACCAGTTAGATGGAGGACTCCTACTGTTACTTCCACTTTGATCTTTCTGCCTTCAGGGAAGGCATAAGGAGTCTTTGCCACTAACTAAATGGCCAATTAAAAACAAATCTCAACACATGTACGCCTGTAGTATGGGTGGTCAGAAGGAGGAGAAGAACAGAATACCTGTCTGCAATCAATCTATTTCTTGTATCTGAACTATTCCTGGAACACCTGCTAGCCTTTTAGGGGTAGTTAGAAAATAGTTGGGGAGGCTGAAGATGAGCCCACACTGCATGGCCTAATTTTCCTGTGATCATCTATGAAATCTTAAACTGGCACCCTGTGCAGATTATGAGTAAATGCTAGCATTTTTATCAATAGTAGCATTGCTGACATAAAAAAATCATGCAGAAAAGAGATGGCAACTCTTACTAGAGGATGCAGAAAGTTAGCTTAGGTTCTCTAAAGTCAGAAACCGGTAGCTCTGAGCTAAACTGTAGTAAATGGGTGTCTTTATCAAACAGCTTGACTCTGCAATCAAAATATCCTTTTATTGTTGTATATAATTAGAGTAAATGATTTGTTTTGGTTTAAGTATTTCTTCATCACTAAGAGGCAACTAAGCATTAAAATACCTTCAGTAATCCAGGAGCTTGATAATCAGTCATAACATTCTCTCAAGTTCTGTTTCTCTTGAGTTCTGCAGGTATTTCTGCAAGAAGTGATGTAGGGTAAACTCAAATTGAAACACGAATGAGATGTAACTTTTAAAGATGTTCTAAATCAACCCTTCTCTCTTCAGCAAATCCCATTATCTTCTAGTACTTGAGCTGCAGAAATCTGCTGATGGAATTATGTTCATTGATCCCAGGTATGTAACAATTCATCTATGTACATATGCAGATTAACTACAAATTGCTTCAATGTACAAGTTGGCATAGGTGTCCAAAATATGCTATCACATAAATAATCTTTGCATGTTGGAGTGAGCATACAATGAAAGAAGAGACATTGTACAAAGCAGAAAAGTATGAAGAAGCTTATACAATAAAACTTCATTGTACATTTTTTAGATAACTAAGTAGTTAGCATATCACTGCTTGATTTTATAGACCTTTCCTGAGTAGTTCCAGTTAAAACTGCAACATGCAATATTCGTTGAATTATCAAGTCTTACCAACATTATTTGACAGGGAGTAATTGAAAGAATTTTCAACTTTCAATTTAAAGTAATTTCATATACATCTAGGTATTCTCATTTCTTTTTCTGCTTTGAATGCTATACATAAAATAACTAAAAATAATGGAATCTTCATTCTCCCTCACTTTTTTAATTCAGCTTCACTATGGGAGGCAGAAACGCTTTTCAGTGACCTGCATTTGACAGAAGGCAACCCAAGGACGGGTTAAAAAGCCAGATACTAAAAATTCTTATGGTGCATTATGGTAATGTCTAGAAGTTGCTGGCCACAGCTGGGGACAGTCATGTGCAAGCATACAGCAAAAAGTTCCTGTTCCAGAGAACTTACTGTTTGAGTACTTGATCTTAGTCCTAGACTACATGACACTGAAAGTCAGCTTTGTCTAGACAACTTCACTTTCTTTTAAGGTGGGAATCATAAAGATGCCTTTCTAAAAACATGTTTTAAGTTCTTTCTGTAATGTAACTGTCAAGAGTTACAAGCAATCTCCAGAGCAACTGCCATGCAATTACTGTGGTGAACTTCACAGGTATATTTCTAATATATATTGTGACTCAGTACTTTCTGTAATATAACTGGATTCATCTGGGAGTACTGAATACCAAATGTGAGGCTGTGTAACTATGTCATTCCAGTTGATCTTGCAGCTGTTTTCACTATGTGAACAATGAACAGAAGGTATTTGTTGAATTTGTGGCAATACTAACCAGCCTGGGAAACTCAGATGGAAAGCTATTAACTAAAAATATTTCTCACTGTATTATTGACATTAACCATACAGACTTAAGTATTATAATGTATATTGTATTAAATTCAAGATTGTTTTAAATGAAACAATATAGATCTTGTTTTTGAAATCCTCAGAACAACTCCACAATCTGAGCAGCGATTACAGCGCTGGGTGATGGACTTCAGCCGGAGTAGCATTCACAACAATGATGGGAAATATTTACTGTGAAAACAGTATGCATGTAATCTGTGTCTTTTGTGTTTTGTTGCTGTGTGTTTAGGCATTTCAGAAAAAAAAAAAAAGGCCCCCAAACTAACTAGAGCAAAATTAACAAAGAAAGGGTACTTCATGGCAGTTGGTGAATTGGTCTGTCCTCTGTGATACATGCTTGACTAGCCGTTTTCTGTCAGCTGTGTACCTGAGCCTCCTCATGAATACCAAATAGCTGTATTAAATCTGGTTCTAATACACCATTTAAAGAACAGACTTTAAGATGAAATCCAGGTGAATCATTAATGTATCTGAAATGCAAATTGATCATCTCACAATTTTGCAGTGTGATTACAGAGAAGGGTATTAGGGTATTATCTCCTGACAGATTATAGTGCTGGTAGGTACTAAAAACAACAAACAGTACTTAAGACTGGAGTATGTAGAATTAATTAAAATTTTGCACAGTAGTGTCAGGCAACTGAAATGTCAGTACTTTGAACTAGCTTCTGACTGATGTTCTGCTTGATTTGTGTGTTAGGAGCTAAGAAGGCCATTAAATTGAAGTAAAAATGTTTTTTTATTAATGTTCTGTGGTTATTACCCCCGTGACCTGATCTCATTACTGGGTTTAGTTAAAGCTCCTTTTTATCTTTCTAGAAAAATACAGTTAGTCTAAATATTTATATTTTAGGTTTAAAAATGCCTGTGGAAATCAAACATGAAAATACTTCCATGTTTAAAGATGCTTATTGAAATAATGCATTTATTAAAACCTAAGATTTTATAATATTGATAATACTATGTACCATAACTTACGTTTATCAAAAAAGACCACAAATCTAAAAGTTAAGGGGGGCAAAATAAATATGCAAACGGTATTTCTCATTAAAGTCCATTTATTATACTTGTCAGGGCTGGAAAATTCGAGAAATATTTTGATGGCTGAAGGACAAACTGCTGCCAGCCTTTAGGACGACGCGTTAGCCCTATAAAACACGTCATTTTCTTTTTTTTTTCCAGAGGTTCCCGAGGTCCGCACCGCTCCGCCCCAATGCCACCTAATGGCGGCGCTCCCCCACCTGCCACACGCCCCTTCCTGCGCATCACTTCCCGCCCCGCCGCCCAGCGCATAAAATGGCGGCCGGCGGGGCGGGAGGGGCGGCCAATGGGGTGGCCGGGGAGGGCTGCGGGGGCGGGGCTCGCAGCAGGCGGGGCTCGCCGCGTGCGCTGAGGTGAGGGGCGGAGGGGGCCGCTGAGGGACGAGGTGGGGACGCTGCTGCGAGGAGGTGGGGGAGAGCTCCCGGGGCAACGCTGCCTCTCGTCTTCCCTCAGCCCGAGCTCTTCTCTAGCTGTGTGATAGCGCTGTCGTCCGTGCTGTTGAGGTCTTGTGAATAAAACCACGCGTGTCCGTGCCGGTGCTCGGGGGGGCTGTCACAGCCCGGGCCGTTTTGGGGAGCTCCGAGTGTCCTGAGGGGGGCTCTGACCCGAGGCTGCGCCCTGCCTGCTAAGGTGTTTTTTTTTTTCTTTTGGGGGGGGAAAAAGGGGGAAGAAACTTGTTTTCTGTTCTTGAAGAGCAAAAGAGTACTTAAACTACCGTCAAAGATGTAATGTTTATTCCTTTGCCTGATGATTTGTATAATCAACGGGTATTCTGAAATACACTGTCTTACAAAACTGAACTTTTTCCTGTGGAATATCGGGAGTGGAATTGTTAATATTGAGTCATGTTAAGGAATGTCATGGTTATAACACTATCACTCCAAATTCACTTTCCCTACAAACATATATTCAGAAGGATCTAGAAATGTGAGATCTTCTATTAGTATGCCATGTTTTGGGTCTGTAAAAAGTTTATTCTAGCAACTAAGCCGTGTTTATGCCTTTTATTCCTTAATATTTCAGTTGAATTTTCTGTTGGAGGGTAATCATCAGATGCAGTGAAATGTGGGCACAAAGCAGCTCCTGTAGGATAACTGTAATCGTCAACAGAATAACCGAAAAGATTTCTGTTTATGTGTATCCCAAGGATTGCTTTCTATGTGCTGATTTTACAGAGTGCTTCTTTAAAGCTTACATGTAGGTTTCTGTTTATTGAAAAGTTAGAAAACAGGGTAGTTTCTTACATTTTCCTCCAAATATCTTTTTATGGGGGCTGGGAGCAGCCCTGTTAGGAAGGTAGACCTGGTCTCTTTAGCATGCTCTGTGTGTAGGCAGTGATGTGGAGCCTGGTCAGTAGCTTTTTAAATGCCTTAAGTATAAGGTGATTTTTAAATTTTTTTTCTTCTGCATCAGTCTTGGGAACAAGGGTCCTTTTGCTGGGCAACCCCAAGGTCTGGTCTGTACTGACTGTGTGGGAGGGAGGTCTTGTGTGAAATGACTGCTGTCATTATGTGCTGGTAGCAATTCCCAGCTGGGCTATGCAGCCTTGGCATGCTTTACTGTAATTGTACAAACAACGGGATTTCTGAGCTTTTCTGAAAAAAAGCAAAGCTGGAGGAAATCACTGCTGCCATGCTGATGTAAATTTACCAGTGCAGACTTCTAGGGCACCATCTTAATTGGTGGGTGAAAGACATCTGTGTGGGTCAGCAACTCCTGTGCAATGACAGCTCTGTTAGAGGGCTTCACACCAGTCACAAAAAAGTGTTGAGACCTGTGAGTTGGAGACTTGGTCTGTCCACGTTTAGGACGTAGGTGCGTTTTGTGACTGGAAAGCATTTTAGGCATGAGCTGGACAACGGAGGATGTAAGACAGGCAGGAAAAGTGCATTGCCTTTAGTCATGTGGGGTGAGGAAGTTCGGCTTCAGATGTCTCTGCTCTCTTCAGATTTTAGCCCGACCCACTATCAACTTCTCCCTTAGCTCCTTCCCCTTCTCATGTTGCTGCACTGTCTCTTTTCCTTTAACACAAGCTTACATAAATCTTGCTGCTGTATTGTCCTTGCTTATTTCCTCCTGTCACCTTTTCCTTCCCTTTTCCTCCCCTCTAAGCTACTCAGGCTGCTCCTTCCTCCTGAAGCTGCAGGAAGGAAGAGCTGAGCTACAGCCCTGTGCACCTCCAAACCAAGCAGTGTTATTGCTGGTTCAGCGCAGGCTGAAGGGTACTTTGCTGACCTTTTGGTTGGTGCAGTCAGCACGTGGAGGTGAACATTATCAGCGCAGTCTCTAAAACAAGCTTAGAGCATTTCATTTCGGGTTAAATAGGTTCGAAGGTAACTGTGATGCATGGATCTGACCAACTCTGGAGTGTTGTATTAGCTTCTAAATCAAATGGGAGGAGGGAAGATTATGAAATTGTATGTAGAAGATTGTTGCTTTGTTAGATAAAGCTTTAGACTGGGAGTGAAGGATGCCTGATGCTGAAATCTTATCTTTAGTTCAAATGTCAGTAGTTTGGATGAAATGCTTCTATGATGTACTTTGTCTTAGCTGATATTTTGGTGACAGTTTTGACTAAAAATATTTTGGTGAGAAGAAAACAAAAAATGGGGGCAGACAACTCACTGGAAAAATAAAGTAAGCCAATCTATAACACTGGCTCAAATTGCTGGACAAGTACTGAGTAGTTTCGTTAAGCTGTTCTGAACGTCCCAGCTTTAGAATGTGTTTTCTATCCCGTTTCTAGGTTGTAGGGGATATTCAAGCATTTTCAACATTCAAAATATTTTGTAAGTAGTGGAAGGAAGCAAATCTAGCTATGCAGCTGTCCATTTTGACAAGTTCACAGTAATATTTTCTTAAAAACTCTTCAGTCTGACAAATCTTGGTTATTTCATTATGTCAGGTGTTCAAGTCCAGAAGGACTATTGCATTATCAAGTCTGATTTCCTTTGCAAGACAAACCATCTGTACTGCAGTTTATATCCTTTACAGCCTTTATGTAGATTTATCTCCCCTTTTAAATGAAAATGTTTTGAGGTGACCTTAATGTTTGGTTTCAGACTAAAAGTTGCAACAAATGAAGGAAAGAAAATATTTTCAAACCTATTAGTCTGTATTGGTTTTGTTATTTGAGACTTCTTGTTTTGTCAGACTTCACTGTGCCCTTACAAAGGTGCTTGCTATTTTTTCATTCTCTAGTTTTTCAGCTATTCTGGTAAGTGAGAACTCACTGCAAAATTAAAGGATTCTGGAAACCCGTTTCCTGATACAGCAACTGAAGCTGTGAAAAAGCAGAGGTGCATTAAAATGCTCAGTTCTTACACTGGATTAAACTAACTGACTCCGCCCGCCCCCCCCCCCGCTCCCAAAAAAAAGCTTTAAGATTACTTTTTTTGCTATATTATGCTTGTGTATAACACTGATTCAATTTGAAAATGTTGACTGTCTCCTTGCATTTTCATTTTGCTTTAAGATGGAAGAATGTACATATGGTCAATACCTGTAGCCACTACTGATATTTTTTTCAGCAGAATCTCATCTTTGTTCTTGAGTTGTCAGCAACTTTTCACTCATTTCTTTCTGCAGCTAGACGTAACTATTGTGATCTCTTTTTCCCTCACGCCTGTTACTCCTAGGCAAAATTTTCCTATTGCTTAGCTTCCCATTAAAACTAAGATGTAAAAGTGCTGTACGGTTGGTAAGCAGTTAAATGGGTGAACTGACAAGCCAGCAGTAAACTGAAATTGGCAGATGGCTTGCTAGCTGCAGTTATGGTGGCAGTACCTGGAAATAGGAAGCTTCAGATGCTGAAGATTTTTCAATAATTTGAGGATCTTTTAGTAATAAGCGTGTACTTAGGTTTGTTGCTGTGGGAATGGTTGAGAACTGGAGTTAAGTGCTGTTATTCCCTTGTGGAATCAGAAGGGACGAGCAGATGGCTGGGAGAGCAGGAATTCCTGTTTAGAAACATACAGGTCTTTTACGAGCAAACCTGACTTACTCAAGCTTTTAAAACAATTTGTGGGGGATTTTTCGAGGTAAGTTAATCTGATTTTAGCTTATTTTAGTTTACTTGGTATGTCTCCAGGAGGTAAATCACCTGATTTTGAAAGGTAAAAATGGATTTAAGGAAAAATGCATTTAAGTGCTTTAATATCTCAGGTAAATAATACTACGGTATGTGTATCGAATACTTTTGCTTCAGTAGTCTTTGCGGGACCCAAATGTGAGCCTCTCAGATGGAGAGGGGCATGGTTCCTCCCCCCTGTCATAACAGAAAATTTAGTGATGGGTGTTTCTGGACTTCATACTTGTGGGATGCTTAAAGAACAAATACGCACGTAAAAGTCACTTATTCTGTGTGTGCTACTTTGTGTGTTGGTTGGAAATACCAGTTCTGGATCAGGGTTGTTGTCCAGGAGTTGGATTCTGTGATCCTTGTGGGTCGCTTGCACCTCAGGGCATTCTGTAGTTCTGCAAAGTCTGGAAGACCAAGAGCTATGAATTGATTTCACAAAATGAAACTTCAAAACAGTCTGCAGCTTAGTCTGATTTGGGAAAGAAAAAGCCACAGCGCAGTTGAATTTGAGCTGGTTTTCTCAGGTTTTAGAGGCTTCACAGCCATAAATGAAAGCTGTGATTTATTTTTTTATTTATGTCCTCATTTGAGGATCTGTGGCTTTTAAAAGGGAAAAAAAGTTGGGAACTAAATGCTGTTGCTTGTAGTACTTCAGAGTTATTTCCTATGTCTTACACTGTAAATTTAGTTTTTGTTTCTTTTTAATGTCACTCTGTCGAGGAGATGATCAGCTTATCGTAAACAGATAAAAAGAGTGGAGGAATACAAAGAAGTAACAAGAAGAGTAAGCGCTCTCCGGTGGAACTGCGTGGTCCAGAGCCGAGCTGCAGGCGCTGATTGATGGAGCTGCTTGACTGGTGGTCATGGGTGACATCAAGCGGGCTGAGTGCGAAATAACACATCCTACACGCCCTGGGAGCCCCAGCTCCATGGGGTTGGCTGCGTGTGGCTGTCTGGGGGGCACGCTCAAGCCCTTGGGTTCTTGTCCCAACAATTTCGAGGGCTTGGGGAGGGAAACCCATCGGCGGCTGGAAGTTGGGTGCTGGCTGTGTGCCTGCCTACCCTCTTGGTGCTGGTTTAGTGCCGCTTCCAAACTGCCCCGTGAGCAACTGTTGCTGGTTGGCAGGCGATTTGGTGTCCTCCAGAAAGAAATGATGAGCCTGCTTATCTCGCAGCTGCTCGCTTTTCAGTCAGCTTTCCTGTTTGTGCAGGGACGGTTGTAGGTGCCAGGCTGACGAGGCTATAAAAGTAGATAAAGTCAGCCAGACTTTTTTGCCCCCACTGTTTCAGTTGGAAACTCTTGATGGTTAAACTTGATTATAATTTCTGCTCTAAATTTTATTTATGGTCAGTTTATAGTCTTAAATTGTTGTGCCAGTATTGTTCTTGAGCAGTTCCCCTCCCTACCCAGCACTTACTCCTTTGATGTATGTGGAGATAGTAATCATGTGCCCTCTCAGTCTCTGTCTCTGCCAAGCTATACAAGGCAAAGTATCCCAGCTACGTCTTGTAAAACAAACAGTCCATTCCCTGGATCATCTAACCCGTCCTCCTCTGCACTTGATTACAGTTTAGTTATCAAGAGATTGGCTTCAGCAATGAGTCCTGCTGGCAGCCTGCCGTGACCCTGCAAAATTTGGAGTGACTAAAGCGTTGAGAACGAGTAGGGCTTGAGAGCGGGGTTATTAAAATGCACGAAACTTTTGACTTGCCTTTTTGCCCTTGTCTTGTTTTGAAGCAACGTTTTCCGCTGAAGATGCTGGAAGGGTTTTTGTGGATCTCTGGAAAGTAAAAATTTCCTGCGTTGGTTGTAAAAAGCATGTAGTTTTTGTTGGGATTTGCCAACTTTTGATGCTTCAGCATCTTCTATATGGAGACTGAGAGGTAAATTCTCTTCAACAGGATAGAGTCAACATAGCTCCAAGACCTTTTATTTCAGCCTCTTCCATCCCACTGTTGTCGCTTAGATGGCCTCTTTTTCCTTTTGTCTGCTACAAAGCATTGAAAATTGAGCTTAGAGCATGGTAATGGTTCACCAGAGCCTGCCAGCTGCCAGACTCTGCACAAAGGGCATGTTTTGGAAACTGATAGCCCGTGAGCTGCCACCGGCACGCAAGGATTTCCACTTTCTCCTGTTGCTTTGATATACTGGAGAGGCTCTGACAAATCATCTCGGTGTGGTGGTGTTCTGGATTAGCTGAATAGCTGTAGGATGTGGCTGGGGAGGATGCCTGAGGGAGCTGCGTGTTCCTGGGGAAGCAAATGAGGAAAACAAGGAGATGCCATTTCCCCTGCTTAGGCTCTGCAGTTTGTGCTTGCACAATGCACCTAGAGCTGGGCGCAGCGGCATCGGCAGCGCTGGCAGCGTGGTGTCACACTGTCACACACATCAGTCCTGCCTGGACAACACAGGGGCCACGTCTGCACCTCTAGGGGAATATTTCTGATCGGTTCACCGGCAGCATCCTTAGTGAAGATGTGAGCTGTAGTAGCTGATTTGAGCTTATTTTCTTAAGAAAAGTATCCTGAAAGCATAATAGCCTCATGTTTTGACGCATGTGTGTACTTATGCTAAATTACTGTTGTGAAAGAACTTCTAAAATACCCTGGTAAATAAAGCATTTTATCTTATTATAGGTATTCTGGCACCAATGTGTGGTAGCAAGAGCTATTTTTCCTGCCGTAGCTAAGTTTCTTTATATCCTTTTATTCTGGTTGCTGCTAAATTTAGGCTGAAATTTCCCAGGCTTCCTGTGGTGTAGAAACAAATTCCTTGGAAGAATTTCAGCAGAATTTACTAATCCCTGGGAAGGCTCTTCTTATTTCCAGTTTCTCATACGAGGCAAGTGGCAGTACCTAATTCAAGGGAAATAAATGCTCTTGTTTCCGAGCTGCTGAAATATTCATGCAGCTGCACAAGTAATTTTTTCTCACTGCCTTTCCCTGTAGGGTGGATCATTGGGGTTGCCCGCTCGTGTGGTGGTTTTTTTTGGTTTAAAATGGCACTGAAAGTCGTCGCTCCTAGAGTCCTGTGCTGTGATCCCAGACTTGAAAGGACATTGAAGCACTCCTTGACTGGGGAATTGGAGAGTGCATCACAGCATTACTGTGACTTCTGCATTTTATCTGGTAGCACAGATGTTCAGAACAAGGCTTTTCTTTGAAAGTTTGCTGCTGGCTGCACTTACTAAGGCTTCTGTACCTGACTATTATGAAGTAGGCAAGTACAATCTTTGTTTCACTGATTAAGAAAGGAAAGAGTGAATGTTGCAGTTTGTTGGGAACTCCTCAGTAAGCTATTCTTCTAGGATCAGGACTGGCAAGCGTTCGAAGGCCAAGGTCTTGTCCAAATCCAGACTTCCACTCAGGTAAATAGCATCACTTCTGTCTTCCTTCCCTGTGAGATGGCTGTCTTGGTGTGTAACTCTGGTGCCAAGTCAAACACCTTGCTGTGTCCTTTAACAAAAGAAAACTGTTAGTGAGAAGGCAGGTGAGAAATAATTCAGAGGAAGCTGTGGACCTTCTCGTGGCTGATAACAGTTGTGTTGTGGAAGTGTGAGCGGAGACAAACGTGACGCTGCACCCAGCAGCACATCACACCCCACGCGTCTGCTTTGCACCAGCGCTGCTGGCTCTGTGCAGAGGGATGAGTTCCCTCTCCCCTGCCCTGTGCTGGCGGTTACAAAAAGTAAGTGTCTGCAGTGGGAGGTGCTCACAGGAGAAAGGAAATGACTTCTCTACGGTTGCTGTGGTTGGAGAAAAGCACAAATACACAAGGCTGAGACTTGGATTCCCTTCGAGGTTTGCAGCGGGCTGGCTGAATAGCCGTGGTGGTGTTACAGGCACCGGGACACGAAGGCACTGTGCTCTGAAGCTGGGAGCTGCCAGGCGTGCCCTGGAGCTGTGAGCACTGCTGTTAGCACAGCACCCAGACTGTGCAGGCTGTGGGAGCTGCTGGTGCACATCGTCAGCCCTGTGGTTTGCCCATGGGTGTCAGCTGGCACCACATGTCCCTCCATGGATGAGAGGTTGTTAGAGAAAGGGTCGGTGACATAGAACCAGCTGCGATTCCCTGCTGGACAATTTCTCTTATTTTAGAAGGTGATGTGGATGCTTCACCACAGGTGTTGTCTGCGTGCTGGGCTAGAGGGCACTTTAGGTGCTGACTGTGCCTGGGGGAGAAGGAAGGAGCTGTGGGCATGAGCTTACCTTGGATGTTTGCTCCAGTCCAAACACCAGGGCCCAGCACTAGGATGATTTTCCTGGCAGCTCTTGCCTGTTCCCTGGAAGCCCTCTGAGGCTGTGGAGTTTCACCTGTTCAGAGGCTGTGAGTGTGCAATTCACGTGTAGATCTGCCTTCGCAGGGAGTTCTTACATACAGCGTTGCTTCCAAAAGTAAAGTGAAGGAGAATAAATATCATTTGTAAGATAAATGTCCCGGTAACAATATCTGTCTGCAGTTTAACCTTTCCTTGGGAATGTTTTGCATCTGCCTTTCTAAAATAGGATTGCTTCAGCTGCAGCATCCCTCAGCTTGGTCTGGGAGGAGCCAAGAAGTAAAAGAGAGAGCATCTCCTATTCTCCTGTTACTCAGCCTTGTCCTTTTGCTGGACTACCTCAACACATGGATGCAGTTACAGCTTCTGCCTGGTGAGGTCACTTCTAGGAAACCTCCCTCGATGATCAGATCTCCATTGGATCCAGCTGCTCACCTGAGCTTGAGTTTGGTGGCAGAGAGCTCACTTTGCTGCCCCTCTGTTAGTAGGTCTGTGTCATTAGCAGGGGAGCAGATAAACAGAGAAGATTAAAAATGGAAAACCCTCAAATTTATTTGAAATAAGGGTTGATACATGTTCTGGAGTAGGTAGCTTAGCTGTCTGAGCATCAGATTTCAGTAATTTTGATGTAAATTTGAAGTCAAAATAAATAATTTGAGCATTTTTACAATTTGTACAATGTTTTCTGGCTTAAATTATTTTTACATTTATTTGTCCATTCAGTGGATATCGGGTTGTTCTACACTTAAATTTTCTCTTGGTTCATGAATTTTTATCATTAAGCTTTCAGTCACTGAAGTTTAAATACTGATTCGTTGTACTTTGAACCTGAAGGCATGCCTACGTTTTAAAAATCTTCACCTGCCTCCCCCATATTTTTGTAGTGTTGGATACAAAATCAGAATAGGTCTTACTATTTTGAATGCAAAATCTTACACCAACAAACTTACTCAAAAGTTTTGTTTTAATGGAGATATTCAAACTGTGGATTTTGATTTCTGCTTTTAAAATCAAGCTTAGTCAAATCCAAAAGCTGTTCTCTCTGTGGATATCTGGTATAGTTGAAAAAGAGGCTTTGTTCCTGTATTGCCATGAACGTTTGCTTATGCCACCCAAAGATTAGTACGCAAATGCTATAGTTTCCTTTTCTGTAGTTGCTAATTCTTAAAGCCTAAAGCAGGGAGTTCCTGTGACGTTTTCCCTTTGCTCTCTCCTCGTTCTGATTCATATTTTTTCCTCTCAGCAGTACTGGTATTTAAGACTATGTCCTTGGTTCTCTGTCCGAGCTACAGATTCCATTCCTGAACAGGATTGTAGCCCTGAAGTCTGTGCTGGAGGGAAGGTAGGATGAAATGGAGCTCATGGGATGCAGAAAGTTCATTAGCTCTGCTGTGTTTTTTTGTTCTTTTCATAGACTTGGGCAGTCATTTTTATCTCTTTTCCTACTTTCTGTTCCCTTGATGTAATATTTTTCTCTGTGCTACAAATGCAAAATTGAGGAGTTTTTCCTTGCCATGCTTTATTTGGAACCTAGACGTAGCTGATGTGAAAGGATGAAATAATTCTGGCAGTTTACATCTTGTCTCTGCACTTTAGTATAGTCTCTTGTGCATCTTATTCCCTTCCTGTGTGGTGGGCTGAATGCTGTTCTCTTTGCCTTAAAAATGGCTCTATGGGAATGCTGGAAAAACACCTTGTCTTGCTGCTTTGGTAAAAATAACAAAATCAGCCACGGGAGCTTGTATCCCGCAGAAATTATGCATGCCTGATGGGGTTTCTGCGCTTCCCCTCAGTGCTTAGATCGTTTGGCTGATCCATCTTCTGCTGTGAAGTGGTGCCAGCGAGGAGAGGTCTCCGAAGACGTTTTGCATTAGTGAAGTGCAGCGTGCTAATGTGTCTCCTCCACCAACGCTGTGCTTTGCATTTTAAAACAAACCCGCAAAGCACATGTAGCCTCGCCTGTGTGATTTGCCTTCAGTGTCCAGGGCTTCAGGTTTATTCCTCATTTGTTCTTGAACTTTCAATAATCATAAAAATAAAGGGAGGGCCTCTTTGCATTGTTTATAGTAGGAAAGAGCAGTGCAAGATTTCATCTACTGCTGTTCAAATCCCTTGCTATTTTTGGTATTTGACCTCTGCAGAGAAGATTGCCAAACCTACAGGTTGTTTTCATTTTTGTTACGCGCTTCTCTTCTCTTACAAGTTACTCTCGTGTATTGGCTAAATCTTTGAGGCGAAGTTCCATTCCTTCCACGTTTCCCATGGTGGTTTTCAGAGGTAATTTTATGTTCCTATATGCTGTTGAGCTAATGTTCCCTTTCAGAATTGAGACCTATGCAATTTCACAGCATCTCATGTGCAAAACTAAAAGGAGAAGGAAAATTACTTATGAATTGCTGATTTATTTTTTCAAAAGCTTTTTGGATTATAAAGGACTTGGGAGCCTGTTGGCTTGAGTTTAAACTGTGATGTTTGGAGTGGTACACAAAGAGCCCAGCAGTACGTGCTCAGACAAAATGAGAGGTTTAGTTAATGGGTGGCTTTGCCTTGTTCGGGGTGCAGGTGAGGGATGCAGCAGCAGTTACCGATGAGGAGTGGCACCACTGCGGATGGCGGTGGGCGTTTATTTCAGGAGCAGGTGACTAGCGATAGCCAGATGCTGCAGCCAGTGCATGTACTTGTGTAAATGCACGTGGTATTTATTGCTTTCCTGGCATGTCAACAGCACTGCATTTTGTCTGTGGTAAGACTGTACTTGGTAGGTCCAGACTGTGGGCCACTGAGTGGAAATAAAGGAAGAACCTGAATTTAATTGACTGTCTTATGCCCAGAGCACCAGCCAAAAACTTTCTTTTTCCAAGGTCTCTCTGCCTTTTCTGCTGAGACAGGAGCAGTTGAAGAGCCAGCTCTCTTCTGCACAGCCTCTGAGCCCTACAGCTTGTCAAACTGATCCCTGTGATTGGTGATTGTGCCGTGTCCAAACCGTGCCACGCTGCGAAGAGGCTGGCTTTGCAGGAGGCTGCTCAGTGACCGACCCAAACCAGGTGCCAGGGTTGTCGAAGTCAGAGTGCACTAGGCTAAGCGTGCTTCCCTCCTGCAGTGCAGAGCAGTGTGTGCTCTGAAAGTGGCAGCACTCCAATGCTTAGTTATCTCCTATTGTGTTTGGAAGACCATTGTTTCCTATTTGTCTCATAAATTTAACAGAGATCCTATTCCTGCCATTTAAACTTTCCCATCAAAATTCAACAGCGACTTCCCCTCCTGCAGAGGAAGGGCTGGCAGCTACACCCTGGAGTTTGAGCATGAGTTGTTTATATAACCTTCAATCACAATTTCATAATAGTCTGAAGACTTTCTTGCTCAGGCAGACATTTTCTGGGGTTTTTAGCAAAAACCTGGCTGCCATCAAATGCACTATTACAGCTTTTTAGTTGTTGTAGTGGAAATAGGATTGAGAACTGTACCCTCCAGCCTCCTGATGATATATAAATTGCACATCTATCTGGAAAATATGAAGAGCATTTGCTGGTACTTTAACCTAGCTGTACCTGCGTCATTTGGAAGTGAAAGCTTAGGAGCTATCTTGGGCTAATTTTATTTCCCAGCGAGTATTATTAAATCTGAATGAAACATGGCTTTGCAGTCTGGCCTTTCACAACTTCCGAGAACCTGCAGAATTCCCTCACCCTCCTCTGACGTCAAAACCCTGACACAAGAGTTGCAGAAGCTGCTCCCTGAGTAATCTTCCTCTATCACAGCCGGTAATATTGAACAACTGCAGCCTTCTTTCCAAATGGACAGCGTTTGTCAGGAACGTGTCTGAGCTTACTTGGCCTTCTGAGTGTAAAACAGGTCTCAATACTTTGAGCTTGAAGCTTGGGTCAGCCCGGAAAAATACCTTTTACTAACAAGGTTTACAGACCCCACCCCAAATTTTCTTTAAGCATGGCAGTAAGGGATAGCTGGCTTATAAAAACTCCTTTCTCCAAGCACTTGCTTGAAAACTGCATTTTATTGCAAGCTTCCGTTGTGATTCTTCAGACTGATAAGATTCTTCAGATTAAGTAAAAAGTCGTCGTCATTAATAATATTGTTAATCATAAAATGTTCTAGACTTTTAAAATTTCAATTAATTTACATGGGATTTTAATAGTTCTGTCATTTTCTTGCAGTTCTGTCTCTTGATATTGTGTTATGATCTTTGAGGTACTTTAATTAGCCTGACAAAAACACTGTACAGTGCTACGTGGTGATTTTTCAGAAATGAAGTTCAACAAATCCAGATAAAATTGGGCCTTAGCCTTGCATCTTGCAGCTGAACAAGCAGTGTTTGACAGTGGTCTGCTTTTGGTTCTGCTAAAAGCTTGTTCCATTTGAGGACAGACCAGGAAAAGTGGGTAAGAAGTAGGCTCCATGGGTAGGTTGTATGCGGGTAATGCCAGAAAACATGTTGAAATTCTTCTTGGAGGGGAAAGGAGTTTCCACAGGATGTCTGCATTTTATGGCAAAAATTACTTGTAGATGTGCTCTGAAAGGCAGCTTTGATGTAGGAGATTAACCTGGGACCTCGTTGTCGGGATATAACCAAGTTGAATAGCCTCGGCACATTATTTGTGATTTGGGAATTAAGCTTTTATGAGTGTGCCTACTTAAGCTGTTTTTTAAGAATTTGCTCATTTGTCACACGGTGCGATGAATATCTGTATGTGCCTAACTGGAGCAGGGAAAGCAGAACCTTGAAACTATCAACAACAGGGTAAAAAAAAAATAATAATAATGCAGATTTGTCATGGCAACTTTTCCTTTGTTGCTGGTCTCTCTTGGAACATTAAAATGATTTGCCAAGACCAAGGAATCGTGGCAACTTGCTCGTTCCATCCCTAAAAATCCAGCCTGAAGAATTAGGAGAAAAAATTGATAGGACAGCTGGAAAAGTTGGAGGATCTCTTCCTGCATGCTGGCCTGCCTGAGTTCTCTTTGGTTTCTAACTGGACATTCTCAAAAGGAATCCGTCTGTGTATGTGCTGGGCACTTGCCTGGTTCTTAAGGTAATAAGGAGATTTTTGAACACTGCTTTACCCACATTTACATTAGCTGAAATGCCTGTACAAATGAGAACTTCAGAGTTGACCCCCCAAACTTACTCTGATTCCTTTTTTTTTTAATGCAAAAGAGTAGTCTAATTGACCCTGTAGTTTGAACAGGAATCATCCATGTGGATGGTTATGCCTCCTTTCCATGCCCCAGCTACATCTTTTTTGTTGAAAAACGGTCAAAGTTTGTGAACCCTGATAAGGTTCAGAACACGGGGTCTGAAACCACCTGCTGTTTGTGGTGGTAAGTGCTCCATGTCAATTGAAATGTCTCAGTAATTTTTCTGACTCTAAACGGATGGAAGCCTTCACCACAGTTGCAGAATTGAGTTTTCCTTTGTGCTGCAGGAAGGAGGACTTATTTTCCCAAGGACTCTACGTTCTTTATATGTGAGGACTGAGAGAATATGCTTGAATGTTGTTTTTGCTTTGTAAAATTTTATACTTCTGTATATCACTGAAATAATGTCTGTTTCTAGAAGAATTCAGTAATGCCAGATGAAGAGCTGCCTCTGAAGGAAAGATTTTTCATATCCAGTTGCACAAAAAAAAAAAAAGGCTATGCATTTTTTCTTTAGGAGTCCCAAAACATGTGTGGGTTCTTAGGAGAATTGACGAAAATGCCAAAGGCGCTCAGCTCCTGTGAATTGTGGTGGTATCCTGCCACCCATCTAGGTGGTCCATGGTACGCTTACTGGTGTTGGTGTGTGTCATTGGGCACCTGAGCACTTGTACAGTTTATCTCATCTGGCCATTTCAGGCTGTAGTTCATAATTTTGTTTTGTTCTCTGCCTACGCTTTGCGTGGCTCCCAGCAGAGAAGTTGACCCGGGAAGTCTTTGCAGTTGTCCTGGTGGGGTTGTTTGTGAGCTGTGCCTGCTAGCAGACAGAATTGTTCTTCAGGTGGTGATGATGCCTTTGTCTTTCCACTTGTGGAACATCGCTTTGCTGTTTACCTCAGAAAAACAATAAAGCATATGTAGCTAAATGACTCTTACAACATTCACAAACAGACTATGTAATCTTTGAAGGGGATTATATGATGTAGCGCTTACAGTCAGGAGAGACTGAGCTCCTTTACTTGGGAAACCCTTGCTGGTTTTCTGTTTTTGTAAATGAAGTTGTAGGCAGAGTATCAGAATAATCAGATTTGATTTCATACATTACCTTTGTGCAAGAAACTTTTTCATATATATATTTAAAGCTAATATTTCAGAATTTTATAATTAAAACTCATCTTGGGTTTTATTTATTGCAGATTTCTGACAACCCCAGGAACAGCGTTTGAGATGTCTGCACTCGAGAAGATTGAGGAGCAGCTCGCTCGTCTGCGCATAGCTAAGCGGTCTGTGCTGAGGGAGGAACCCGCCTACTTACTGGACATAGACGTTTCCTGTTCTGCCCCGTCTGAGAGCAGTCGCTGCGTGGCAGTTTCATGTTCCGATCAGTCCATTAGGCTATACAACAGAGAAACATTAAACTTCCTGCGGGAGTACAGTAGCCGTCCTGGGATGCTTAATGGAGTCAGATTTGCACACACGTGTGACAGCCTGGTGTTTTCTGCGTGCAGTGACGGCACAATAAAATGTTGGGATATTCGTTTAGCAACTCAGAAGGCTGTGCAGATATTTAGTGGCTATCCTTCCAACGTCTTTATCAGTTTTGATATCAACTGCAGTGATCTCATAATTTGTGCTGGAACAGAAAAGGTTGAAAAGGATACGTTTCTGGTGTTTTGGGATGCAAGAGGCAACACGGACTGTGCCAGCACGACTAAAGAGCCCTTGGGAGTCTATTCTGAAAGTCACAATGATGATGTCACCAAAATTTGTTTTCATCCTGTCAAACCTAGTTGGGTAGTTTCCGGGTCAACTGATGGGTTGGTTAATGTGTTTGACATCAACAAGGACAACGAAGATGATGCTTTGATATCAACTTGCAATTCAGATTCATCGATAAGTTTTATTGGCTGGTCCGGGAAAGGTTACGAACAGATCTACTGCATGACACACGACGAGGGATTTTGTTGGTGGGACCTTGCTCAGTTAGATACTGAAGAGCCCATAACTCTGCTGCGCATTTTGGACGTCAGAGACGTGGTCTGTATTGAGAGTGACAGCTTAAATTACCTGGTAGGTGGTGTGTACCACGAAAAGGCAGACAAACTCTTTCTTATTGGAGGAACATCAACAGGAAAAATTCACCTACTGAGCTGCGGCGCTGATGGGCTGAGCCTGGTGGGCACCCTTTGTGGAGGACACTCTGCCACCGTTCGCTCTTTCTGCTGGAACCTGGCAGACGAGTCGCTGCTGACGGGCGGAGAGGATGCTCAGCTGCTGCTCTGGAGGCCTGGAGCTGTGGAAAGGTCCCTCACAAAGAAAGAGACTATGAAGATTGCTTCCTCTGTGCAGAAGAGAGTCAGAGTTCACAACAGCTCCCTCAAGAGCTGGAAGAAGTGAAATTCTGAAAATGGGAGCCTGCTCCGTGGAGTTCTTCTATTTGTTTAGTCTCCTGGGCAATACGTGGCCGTTGTTTTATTCGGTGGTGCTCTGTGGAAAGAACTACGATGCTCGAATTCTGCTTGGGAATGTACATCAGTCATCAGATGAATGCCGTTTTTTTTAAAAAAAAAAAAAGTTCCTAATATTAATCTGAAAAGAGTAAATGTTTGCTCTTTAGTTCTTGAACAATAGATCTTAAATCATTTTATATAAAAAGACTTTTTTATGGTTGTTTAATGTCTCAGCCAACATATTTAATGTGTAATATAGGCCTGTGGCTTGCATAATTTGTTACTTTACCGGTGGCAAAGTTACCCTGGCATGTTTTTAAAAGCTTTTGTATCTCAAGCTGTGTTTTTCTTTCTTTACAGAGAACTTAATGAAATTGTTCAATATATTAAAAGATTTTATGTCACTTCTGAACGCTGGAGGGAATTACTTCTTGATGAAACAGAAAATAAGTCCTGTTCTTGCATTGTCATATTACTGGTTTGTAACAGGCTCATAAAGCAGCACTTGACAGAGCCATCTTTTCCATATCAAAGATACAAATGTATTCAACTAAACAGGAATATACTATTCCACACAGCTAATTTTTTCAAGTGTATGAGAAGTGTTAAACTGGTGTTATTTAGGGCGTATTTCCTGCATGAAAATACCCAAGGATCTCCCCAGCAGCACTTACTCTTTCTGGTAAGTGCATCTCAGGGGGTGCACCTGGAAGATGGGAGATGTTCAGCGAGTTAAAGATGGGCATAATTACACCAGTTGTGCTTAAAATCCCCAGTCCTGCATTTGAAATCATCTAGTGTCATGTGCTGGGTGGGAATGGTAAAACCCAAAGGGGACACTGCCTTCTGAGAATAGTTACTGAGTAACAGACTGACACAGGGGAGCTTTAACAAAACCTTTTAGAAGTCAGTGCCTGTCCTTTAAGAAATAGTTCTCTTTGCAGAGTTTATGCCTCTCTCTCTATGATATATCTGACTGCTTTGTTTCAGTGTTCCATCAAAGAGCTGTTAAGTGGTGCAAAAATTGCCCTGTTCTGAAAGGGCTGAGTTTTTTTTGCTTATTCTGCTCCCCTGGCAGCCTGCGATCTGTGCGTCTGGCTCTGCACACACAATTACTGTCAGCCTTCTGAGCGCCGCTGCAGTCGGATTTCGGGTGGTAATTACACTGAATTGAACATACGGGAGCCACAACTGGAAACAGCAGAAGAGTATTTAAGGATTGTGATGTTACAGAACAGCTGGCAAAAGAAGGGAGAGGTTTGTTCATGTGAGCCTGGACAGGTGATTCTTCTACAAGTTATAAATGTCAGATGCCAGGCTTGGAGGATGAGCTTGGAGTTCAAAAACGGTTTCTGAAGTACAGAGGATACCTCCAGTGTACGATCACGGCTGTGCTGAAGATGCCTTAATTATCTCTGGAAATGAATCCCCTTCACACATAAGTACCAAGTTTCCACATGGTGTGTTTTGCAAGCTGTTAATGCCCTCCAGCCACAGCTGTGCATCCATCGTTGTTCTGGGTCTGCCTGTTGGTAATTAAGATGTGATTCACTTTGCTTTTCTTCCTGCTGGTTATTTAAATGTGCAGCTTCAATTCAGAAGTCACATCTCTCTGAACTTTATTTTTTTTAAACTTGTGTTAAATTCAAGTTACATCAACATCCTTATACGTGAAAGATCACCAGAGTCTGTTGCTTTCCAAATTATTTCATGCTATTTTGAGACCCCTTGGGCAGTGTCATGGTTGTGATTCACCTGTACCATGTGCCCTTTCAGGTGTCTTTTCGTCTTGGTCACAGGTTATTGCCAGTTTCTGTGGACCTATCGGTTTTGTAACTGAGTGGGCCAAAAGATTCAGACCCCTCTGAATTCACCTCAATGGTCAGACGTGGATGTGGGTTGGTACCAGCAGTTGGAGGTGGGAAGCTAAAGGATTTTTCCAAGACCTATTTCATTGCAGGTATGATGCACAGCTTGGTTTTTGTGTTTACCCGCCCTTTTCTTGGTATCTTGACACAGTCTGTGGAGTAAGGATTTTTTCTTGAATAAAATGATGTGTTGTAGAAATGCAGAGAGAGAGCTTTGGGTGCTTTCTTTGAAGCGTCTGAGAGATCATTTGTGTGTGCTGCCAGCAGTATCTCAGTGAGAGCAGCGGAGATGGGAGTTATGGGACTGCCATGTTTGAAGTTTGCAACCTCTCTCTGAAGTTAATTTCTATATTAATTTGATCCATAACAATTCCATACCCATCACAGTAGTTAATTTCTATATTAAACTGATCCAACAAACCCATACCATCACAGTTAAGCCATGATAAGTTCTCCCTTTTATGAACATGACTTCTGCAAACAGTGGGAGGAGAAAAATGTGTGTATTTATCTCAAAATCCTGCAAAAGCACAGCAGCTGGCAGGAGACTTGGGCTTGTGTTGCCCTTGAAAATGCTTGATTGTTCTTAGTTTTCTTTTGCATTGGCTTAACCTGAAATTAATATCCACTAACAACTAATTAGTGCTGTGTGCTTTTGTGAACTGAAACTTTCTTAAAGCACAAGCAGAATGTGTCTGGAATCATACAAATAACAGACCTGAAGTGCGGCAGGTTAACTTGTCTGGGTGCACTTCAACTCTTAGGTCAGTTTTGATGTGTGTGAGTTGACTTCAGTATTGTTAAGAAACAGATTTGACCTTTATAATTGAAACTGCAAGTAGCAGGCATTCAGAAATTGGCGTTGTATTAATTGCTTAACCCCGGGGGAAGCTTTCATTCAGGAAGCAGGATCAGATTTTTTCCAGTAAATGAAAATTAGAAATCCAGATAGATTACCTGACTGAAGAAAAGTGTCTGTCTTTATTCAGAGGTGACAGTAAACCTATGGTACAATATTTCTGAGCAGCAGGGGAATGTTATTTAGCGAACACATGAAAGAAAACAGATTTACTCACATCCAGCACGTTCCTAAATTTCCTCTCTGTTTAATCTTTCCTCTGCAGGTGAAACCCAACACTGGCTTGCCAGCCCTCATGCTCCTTGCATGTGAACTTCCCAGAACCAGAGAATCACAGAATGGTTGGCAGGGACCTCACAGCCCATCTACTCCCAGCCCACGTGTGCTGGGGTTTGGTAGGGATGTGGTCATTTGCAGTTATTCAGCAGAGCTTTTATGCTTGTGAAAGAACTGACACTTCAGGTGCACCTCACAAAGCTCGTCTGTGTTTGTCATTGTTAATCTGGAATGACTTCACCCTGTTCCATGAAAAACATCTCCTGTTGTTTGGCTCCTCGGTCTGTTCTGGGGGGTAGCAGTGAGTTGTGGTTTGGTGTCTGCCTCTCTGGAGTGGGAGAGAGGGGCAGCAAAGGTAGGCTGGCCCCTGCCAGCCCCTGCTCCACCACGGAGTCAGACCTTCTGCCTTTGAAGTTAAGTGTAACGGCTTGATGGAAGCAGGATAGGGCCTTCACTAAATTATGCACAACATAAACACCCTTCGAGCATAAAAGCCAGTTCCTGTTTGTCCCTGGGATGAACAATTTGCCAGTGAAGCGTGCAAGAGAGGCAGAAGCTGCTCCCAGGGCTGGGTGTGCTCTCAGCCTCTCACGGCTCCAGGCAGCACGGCTGCTGCTGCTGTGTTTCACAGGGCAGGGAAAAGGGGAAGGAAAGAGTGAGCGGGGAGGTGGCAGAGGCGGCAGTTCGGTCTGTGAGTTTATAAATGTCTGTTACAGAGAATCACAGGATGGTTTGGGTTGGCAGGGACCCACAGCCCATCTAATCCCAGCCCCTGCCATGGTCAGGGACCCCTGCCCCCAGCCCCATCCAGCCTGGCCTTGGGCACTGCCAGGGATGGGGCAGCCACAGCTCCGCTGGGCCAGGCATTGTTGTACTGTGCTCCACTTCTTGGTTCCTTATCGGAATTATTTGCAGATAACCCGATCTTGTGAAGATCTTTGGTAACTGCTTGTTTTCCTTACCAGTTTACTAAGCTGCAGGGGAATGGTGGGCTGACGGGAATGGAGCGGGATTAACTTCAGTTGCTGCTGTCATCACGGTCTGTCCTACTCCGATTTCAGCACATGCATTTCTTCAAGCTGTACGTCTTCATGTCTTTAGATCCTTTGTGATCTGCATTTTGAAAGTATTTCTACCTTTCTGGAAACTGAGTGACAGAAAATATTACTCTTCACTTTGATTCTATATACTCTTGCTGCAATTTCGACACCAATATTTTTATGGGAACACATTCTCTTTTCAATTCAATATCAATTTCAGTCTCACCCTCTCATGTTCTGAATAAAGATTTGATGCTGATAAAAATCCCATAAAGGCGGCACTCGAGCAGCCGTTGCCACAGGAAATCAGAACTGGCAATGGGAAATGCGAGGAGGGATTCAAGAGAGTTCTCTGCGCTAATTTAAAACAATCACTTGGGAAGGTTAAATATTTAATAAAAGTTTAAAAGAAAAATACGCAATTTCAGCAGATCACCAAAGGACCGTTGCATCCCAAACCTGCTATTATTGATGCTGGAAAGTACATTACGCAATAAAGCTGAAGCACAAATGCAGACTTCACTTTTCTGGATGTTTTTAATACAGGAGTTCTTAGTTACCAGTGGAGCACAAATCATGGCAACATTCACTACTTTGGACCCAGATTAAAACCAAGAAACACACACATGCAGGTAAGAAAGCTGGAAGTGACGGTAACTCAGTCCTTATTCGGACTTCTCCATAGTGATGGAGAGCTCTGCCTATAAATTAGCGTGGTTGTTCTGATTTTTTTTTGTTTGATACCATTCTTGCAGATATATAAGGAGTGAAAGCATAAATCAGTAAAATGTTACAGTACCTTAAATTGTAATTATTCCTGCCACATATTATTCTTTGCAGGAACTTGTAAAGTTTGCATTCACAATTTCATGTCTCTTGCCTTAGGGAAAAATGATTTCTTCCTGTACTGTTTTTTTTCTCTGCTTATCCTATCCAGAGCAAGGGAGGACGAAGTCTGGACTCTGGGCTCAAACTCTGGTTCTGTTGTGGTGTCAGTGGCTGCCCAGCTGCACGTGCCTCTGAAATAATCCCCATGTTTCAATCTGGCAGCAACGTAAGATGTTTCTTTGGCATCTCAGAGCATGCAGCACGCGGCGGAGTGCTGGGGAGGACAGCAGTCCGTGTGTGAGCTGGGCACCGTGACTTGAGAGAAATTGTGGCTGACTTGTTTTGATGATGGAAACTTTTATTTATACGTGAAGATCTCAAATACTGGTTTAAAATTATTTCATTCGGGCATCTAGAGAATGCAGGTGCAAAACTTTTGGGATCCATTTGAAGAAAGAAGCCTCAAGACTTCACTGCACCAGTGACCTTGGTGAACTGTGTCAGTTTAGGACTGGTACGTGAGAGATCAGGAGAAGTAGGTGGGATGTCCCTTGCTATGAAGTACAGTATTGGTGTTTTTTTTTTTTTTAAGGTTTGTGTAGCTGTAGATTTGCAGTAGGAACAGAGAGTTGCATTTGCTATGCTACACTTCCTCAAAAAATGCACACCAACTATACCTGAACACGCAAATTTAAAACTTACGTTACCAAATGAGTGCTTGGCTGCCAAGCAGTTGTAGGTTTCCACATCAGACCTTTTTGACAAAACTAAATGGGGAACAATTACATTTGTCATTATGCCAGCACTGCAGAGACAATACCCAGAGGGACAACGATATCTTGGATCAGCTGGGGTGGTGTTTGTGCTTGACACCCTGAATCAAAGCCTAGCTGAGGCCAGCACTACACAACCTGTTCTTTACTAGAAAGAAATGAGCACTTTATAAAACAATTCTGTTTTGCTAAATGACAACATACAGTGATGCATGGGTTAGAGGAATACTTCTAGATACCAAACCAAGGTAGTCATAAAGATCTCAGATAGCCTTCTACATGTGTATGTCATTAGAACGACAAGAAGATTAAATGATTGCTGGAGATAATTCTTAGTTAAGCTGAATTTGTTAAGTCCTAACTATTGCAAATAATAGAAAGTATTGAGGCAATAAAGGATTGTAATAGGAGCACAGAGGCATCCCACCCCATCCCAGGGAATGAATGGTGGCATTTTGGTAAAACATCTTGGCTAAAACATGCCCAAATCCTTCTTTATTTTTATAAGTGTTATTATTTTAACATTTCTGTTGTGGTTGATTGTGAGGATGCCAAGACAGCAAGCAAATGAGCTCTTGGTCATTATGAACCAGCTCAGTGGCACGTGCAATGAGGAAGTGCTTCTCATCCTTTTAGGCGTTCACCTGCTGCCCAGGACATTGTGTTTCTCAGTTTTCACCTCATTTTTGCTCCACCTGTTCTAAGCCTGAACATTTATTATGTTTCATTTAAGAATTTGCTCCCATTTGTTTTCTAACCTGTGCATGCATTCAGATGAGACATAAGTAGTTGTGGATTCTTACAGGCACGTGTAATATAGTAGGCTCGTTTGCTGATCATTAGATTTATTAACATGGTAAAGTTGGCACATGGAGAGCCACCTAGTTACGCGTTAATATGGCAGTTTTAACTGTCCTGACAATACCCCTCAAATATACCCCACCCCACCCCACCCCACCCCCCCCCCCCAAAAAAAAAGGGCCCAAGACTTGATTCTAGTTCACAATTTCTGTAGGTCTGGGTGTTTTTAAAGAGTTTGGTTCATGAAACGATTCAGAAAAGCTCTGTAGTATTCTGTAAAGGAAAAATCAGCGTTTCTCAGATGGCTCTATAAATAAATTTGGTAGCTTCAGAAATAAGTGAAGGTATTTCGAGAGCTCCAGGCGTGTTTTTGCACATAATGCTCTGGTGAGCTAACAGAGGAAATGAACTTCCTCTTGTTTGCAAAATAGAAACCCCCTCAAGTTCTTAACATTTTTTCCATGCTGCTCGGAGAGTTAAGCTATGACGCAGGTTTTTCTTGTCGATCACAAGCTTCCACACCTAGCATGTTCCTGAGCCCTCCTACAAATCCTCAAAGAAAGGTGACAGCGTTAGCGAGTGAGGATGCAAACCAGCACGCTCAGTTAGGTCAGAATCACAGGTATGGGAGAATAAAGTGTGTTCATATAGCCAACCTATAGAAGAAAATAGGAAGAACAGGTAGTGGTGTGTTTGTGTCATTTTTCCATTCTTTTCTCCCTTTTTTTTTTTTTAAAAAAAGTTGGTTTAATGTACTATTCAACCCAGGGTCATTTAGCATAGAAGAGAGAGTTCTCTGGTACCTCTGAGAACCTCCTGTCCTTGTTCTCTTCTTGACCTCGCACTATTTCTGCCATTAAGCCATTTCTGTCCTTTAGGCAAAGGTGAGCTTGGCAGTTACCAGGATGATTTCCAACTGTAAAGCTCCCAGCACAAGAGCTGGGACAGCACCAAAGAAACAGGAAACACCATTTTTAAAAAACAACATGCTTTTACTCACCAACCTGCAGGAACATTACCGAGTGCTCTACAAGCACTGTTTGGTTTGCTGACGTTTTGGGCCACGTGGTCTCCATGCAGCATGCGGAGCGTGGCGTCTGTGTGCCTGTTATTGAGCACAACGTGCAGAGGAATCTCGTGTTCATGCATACCTGCTGAAATGATGCTCCAAGAAGTACTTTGTGTGACCGAGCAGGTGGAGGAGCTTGCAACTTGCTTATGCAGGTGATCAGTCAGCTATCAGAACTGTTGTAATGTGGTGGATGTTAAAGCAGCTACGTAAGCGGAATATTCTAAATATACACGTGGAATAATAAACCACTGGTAATCTTCTGGAAGGAAATGGTGTTCTGACATTCAGAGCTAGCTTCTCCCAGATTTGAGACGGGATTCGAACTTTTTTCCATTGACTCCAGTACAACTAAAAATAAACCACCTCATTTTTAAAGGCACACCTTTAGGCTTTACATAGTTACATCGTTATCCTCAAGGAGCAACTTTAGGACTGTTAACCCTTACAGCCCAAGCACAACTTAGGTGTCTAAAAATGGATATCTCAGTTTTTGTTTCCCAGCCAGGGGAAGCGAGGCAAAAAGCTCCTCAGGTGCACGTGAGAGATCTGTGCCAGAACTGGCTCGGAGCTGAGAACTCCTGCTGCTCTCCTCCAGTTCCTCTGCACAAGGTTGCTGCGGCTTTGGCCTCTTCTTCTGGAGCTTATCATATTACTTGGAATTTACTCTGTTCATTTAATGCCTTGAAGCCCCTGCTGAGGTCTAGACCCCCCAAAGACAGAGATGGTCCATGCCACAAGGAGTATGCAGCCGATATACTAGAGGGAATAAAACACACATAAACAGAAGCAGATGGGTGAAGAAGGTAGGCAGGATGTGGCCTGAAAAATAAATAAATAAATAAAATAAAATCCCATCTCACAGGTCCATACCAATTTTTTGTCAAGCTTTCATGGACATTGGTGTCAAGGAAGGGAATGTGGCCTGTGCTGGTTTTAAAGAATCCTTGAAGGAGAACCAAGACATGACTTTGTGATTGCTTCCTGAGAGCCCCTCAGGACTGCAAGGGGTGGCTCAGGGGAGGAAGCAGGAGAACCTTCATTTGAAAGTCAAAGAGGTGACAGAAACTCCTACTTGATGTGTATTGGTGAGGTCAGAGTAAGACAGGTCTAACCCACATGGCCTCTCGTGTGCTCCATCAAGGCCGAATTGCAAGCACAAATGGCTTCCGTAGAGATGGCAAGGGGACACTAAGGTCACGGAGCCCTATTTTCATGAAGCGGTGAGACCCAGGGAGGCTGCACGGCTCCAAAACATGCTGGAGATGTTGCAGTGCCTCTGTCAAGTGTGAGACTGCAGCACTGTGCTGCTGGCGTCTCATGGACAGCAGTAATGACGAGCCTTCAGAGCACCCAGCAGGGATCCGTCTGGAGAGAGAGGAATAAAAGCCAAGATAACCATGAACAAGATGTGCAAGAGGAGCAGTGGCAGCGGCAGCCAGTGGCACAGGCAGGAGGAAGGGGTGCGGCTCGGGAATCGTCTAAGACATATCCGAGACACTTTAGGATGATGCCCTGCACGGTGATCACAGTTTATATTTCAGTAGATCCACTTAGCAGACATGGCGGTAGGATTCCTGATGGTTCTGTTCTACCAAGGTTATTTTCCTTGCTAGGAGAAGGCAAGCACGGACAAGCAACTGCTTGTGCCAGTCTGACAGGCAGCTGCTCTTGGGCAACGAGGGATGTGGGGATGAGAGCATGCTCAGCTCAATTTCTCTCCTCTGAGCAAGGATCTTTGCCAAGCTCTGACCTCAGACCTCTCACGCTTTGCACCTGTACACACGTGTCACATTGCTGGAGAACAAACCGTCCCTGTGAAACATCGCAGAGCTCAGCCTGCTTCGTTCCCACTGCCCCAGCCCTGCTACTCCAAAGCCATGTCAGGAGTGCACCAAATGTCATGTGCCATGCTTCAGTCACTGTGCACAGGCCGGGGGCTTACAGTTTGGGAGCCCTGAGGTGGGATCTGACCTCAGCAAGGCTGGGCAGGCGCTGCAGGCTGCGCTCAGAGCGTGGCTCTGTGGTGGGTGGGCTGTGTCGAGTGCAGGGTTCGGAGCTGGGAAAGCCCGGGCTGTGATGGCAAGTAGCTCCAAGATAAAACTGCATGAAGGCTCTTCACCTGGGTGAGATGAAAGCAATCTTGTTGGGTTTTCTTGTTCTTATGTTGTCGAAGAGCTGGAGAGGAGAGCATTAACGGCAAGCCTTAGGAATGGCTAAAAAGGAGGTGGCTGTAGTGGCAGACAAGGGGGCACGCGGAGGCTACTGCCTTCTGAGCACTGCTGGAGTGCCTTCATCTGCCCGCTGTGTTCCCCAGCATGTCTTGTAAGCTGCAGTGCCTCTCGATCCATACCCACGTGGGATGGCAGTGCGAGGTGTGTGATGGAGCGAAGGCTGTGCTCGGTTCCCTCTGTAGATTGCTTAAGAAGCAGAGATGATACAACATGGGTTTCATTTCACTGAAGTTTGACAAGCCCATGGAGCTTTCCTACCAGGTCTGTTTGGTTAGCGACAGATGAGTATTGTTGCATTTAATGCGCTAAAGCCACTGATAATGCCTTTAAAATCTTTCTCAGAAACCAGGGCAGGTCTTTAAAGGCTGTGATCATTCTTAGCCTCCATTATGAGAAAGTTAAATATGTTGTTAGTACACATTTGGGCTTTCCCCAAGCCATGGAAAACACCTGGAAAGCATATGAAACACACTCTTAACACCTCCTGAAAAATCTTAATTTGGATAAAGTCGCATATTGTCTCTGCCTCTCTTTTATTCTTAATGTAGGGGAGAAAAACTTCCTTCACACAACGTAGACCTTTTGGAAAACTGTACAAATCCCATGGGGTGACGCTGTCTCTGAAGGCTGTGTAATGCAGACTATGAAAAGCTGCCAGGGCAACCCAAGGGCTTCAGCCACCACCATCGGGGCCGGTTTTGCAGGAGCCCACCTGCTGAGGTGAAACACTGGTGGGAGATCCACCAGCAAAGAAGTGGTGGTGCTGGTGATGTTACTGCATCGCTTGCACCACAAACCTGCTTGGAAGCCTGCTCAGTGAAATGCATTTCTTTAGTCGTGTGATGTTAGAAACACTGAATCTTTCCAGGAATAAAAGAGCTGGCCAAGCTGCAGCTGTCACAGCAAGGCACAAGTGCTTTGGATTTAAAACAAAACAAAACAAACAAACAAGAAACCAGCACAAGTCGTAAAAATTATGATCTTATGTAGATGACACTTCTGGTGTTCTCTAAGTGACGCAGGGATATCAGTGGCTGGATTTTACACTTACAGAGTGGCTAGGTAAAAGAGAATTACCTAATACGTTTTTTATCTGGGAGCGTTACAGTTACAACTGTAAGTTGTAACTCCTCAGCTGGCTAGAAATGTGCACATAGCAACATGGCCTCTATTAGTAACGTGGAAATACACACAACAAGCTGAACTCTACAAATAATTGTCATTTCTCTAATTTACGGTGCTTTGACTCAAGTGCAGTATATAATTATAATCCCAAATTAGATGTGAGTGGTGATCTGCTGGAGGGTAGGAGGGCTCTGCAGAGGGATCTGGACAGTCCGGACCGATGGGCTGAGGCCAGCTGTATGGGGTTCAACAAGGCCAAGTGTCGGGTCCTGCACATGAGGCGCAACAACCGCATGGCGCACAGTGGGCTGGTGAAGGAGTGGCCAGAAAGCTGCCTGGTGGAAAGGGACCTGGGGGTGTTGGTTAACAGCCCGATGAATATGAGCCAGCAGTGTGCTCAGGTGGCCAAGAAGGTCAATAGCATCCTGGCTTGTATCAGGAATAGTGCAGCCAGCAGGACCAGGGAGGTGATCGTCCCTCTGTGTTCAGCTCTAGTGAGGCTGCACCTTGAGTGCTGTGTTCAGTTTGGGGCCCCTCACTACAAGAAGGACATGGAGGTGCTGGAGTGTGTCCAGAGGAGGGCAATGAAGCTGGTGAAGGGTCTAGAGAACAAGTCTTACGAGGGGCATCTGAGGGGGCTGGGGTTGTTTAGCCTGGAGAAGAGGAGGCTCAGGGGAGACCTTACTGTGCTCTACAGCTACCTCAGAGGAGGCTGTAGTGCTGTGGGGGTCAGCCTCTTCTTCCAAGCAACAAGCAATAGGACGAGGGGAAATGTCAAGTTGCACCACGGAGGTTTAGGTTGGATATTAGGAAAAATTTATTCACAGAACAGGTTGTGAGGCATTGGAACAGGCTGCCCAGGGAAGCAGTTGTGTCACCATCCCTGGCGGTATTTAGAAGACGTGCAGATGTGGTGCTCTGGGACACTGTTTGATGCCCCATGGTAGGCTTGGCTGCACTAGGTTAATGGTTGGACTTGATGATCTTAGATCAAGATCATCACCTAAATGATTCTACAATACACAGCCTCTGTACAACTGAAACCTACTCACATATTAAAAAAAACTTAGGGCATTAAATGTATAACTTGGACATGGCAATTTTTTAAATTTCTTCTGGACCAGAGGTTTCTATGAATACATCAAAATTAGGGTAAAATTAATTAACAGCAAAGAATGTAAATATCTAATTCTGCAACACATCTGTGAGAACTGCTGAATTCAGATTCAGTAGGATGACTGCACTGAGTGGGAATACTGATCAATATTTTCCTTGCAGAGGTCATAATGCAGAGAGAAAACACGCCCTTCGGCATGTGGCAGTTTACCTATGTATATTATAGAATTCAATCTTTGAAGATTTTTTTTCTATGTAATTACAATTAAAGGAAGCTTAGTCTCTCTGAAAGGCATGTGAGTGTAGGCCCTCTAGATGGGGTTCCTGCACTGTTCTGAGGAGTACCGGCTGCTTTGGGACCTCAGGTGCAAATAGGATCCCCCAGAAAGGAGGAGCCCTGGCTCCACAGCCTCTCCTCCACCACCATACCCTGGAGTCCTTCATCTCTCCCGTGTGCCAGAGAAAACCACAGGAAAGAAGTCAGAAGGATGTAAAGAGGCTGCTTATCCCACCTTCAACAGCCTGCGAGCGCTGCAGACTCTGCTCTTCAGCTAATGACTCCATATACGATAGAACGAGGTCATTTATTACAATAACCAAAGTGTGAGAGGATGAATGCCTGCGAGCTGAAACTGGACACCAGTCAAACTGGCAATAAGGTAAGTTATAATGGGGGGTGGGACGCAAAATTAACCTTTCCAACAACTTCCCTAGATCCATGGAACACCATGGCACTGGAAGTTTTGACTGGATTATTTTTTTTTTTTTTTGAGAAATGGTTTAATGCAAGTGCCATTTTGAGTTGTATCTCTTACCAGACTAAATTATCACAATTTTCTGGCCTTCTCCCTCTACAGTTTGGGCTGCACCCTGTCCCAGTTAAAATATTAACTAGAATAAATGCAACTGTTAGATGTCTTGCAACATGACTACTCAGTTTGGCAATGCACGTAGACTCCGCATAATGCATCGAGGCTGACTTCAGCCTGCACGACTATTCCACTGGCTTTCAGAAGGAACTTGTGTGATCTGAAGGGATGTTAAAAAAAACTTTCCCAAAGTGTCAAAAGGACTTTTTGTAGAGTCAAGAACAGAAATGGCTTAATGCTGGTTTTGGTCCGTGCTGTAAAGTCCCAGGATCACTCCTCTTCCCAGCCAGCAAGCCAGCTGGATCTGGGAAAATCACCGTCTTTCTCTTAGGTGTTATTGGAGTTTCTGAATGAGCAGATGTGATGAACTTGTCCTCTCCAGATGACCAGAAAAGTCTATTAATATATCTGTCCCCATTCCAGAAGCAAAAATGTAAGGTGTTTCTGACTGGAGGTTTAACAAAGAACTGCTGGCGTTAGTTCCACAGGCAGTCTCAATTTCCAGGTAGGGTCTGCTGTGGCTGTTAAATGAGCTGGACTGTAATCTATCTGTAGCCTAAATGACCCGAACCCAGTCTCAACAATTACCTGGTGATAGAGCTCTTGTAGCAGTCAAATTTGGCTACGATGAAGGGTGGCTGGTTTTGGATATTGGCAGGAGGAGAAAGTTGCTCTGAAGTCAACCTCAAGTGACTAAATAGTGACTGATGGATAACAGCTTTTGGAATAGTCCTTGATCACTTTACTGACCTTGATTAGTATTTTATGAATAATATTCTTAAAGGGCTTTTCAGCATTTATTTTGCTCCATCTTTTGTTTGCCAAAAGAAAATAAATAAATACATAGTCCACCAAAACGTACGTTCATAAGCCTTTAAGTTGTAAATGTGAAGACCATTGTGCCTTGTTTGCATGTTACAAGGATCCAGATTTTCTTTAAGTGTTGGATTGATAATTCTGGGTAATCCTAGTGATAATTCAAACTACAGCTACTCACTACAGCATCGTGTTTAAGCACTGATAAATATTCTTTTTTTTTTTTTCCCTCAAACTTATTTCACTGAAAAAGATCAGAATTATCTTTGAACTCGTTAGCCAGGAGTACCAACTTTCATTGAATTCTACTCCCTTCTCTTTCCCCCTGTTAAGAAATTCTCACTATTTAATTCAGTTTAATAATTCTGTTGAAGGCATCATGCCTTCTACACTCCTATAAATTCTCAGCTTTCCTTAATTTGAAACATTAAATGTTTAAACTTCAGATTCAAACACTTAAAAAAATGAAGCCAGCTCCCTTAAAATGCAAGTGCTAGCCCGGCCTTTCTAAATTGGGCTCTGAAGTGAAACTTAAGCTGTAAGCAGCACCGGATTGTTTCAGGACTGCGTGGATATGGTCCACGATGCAGGTGCAGTTCTGTGAGTGAAAAGAGTTGAGTGTCTTTGTCTTGAGTACTTTTCATAATAAAACTGCAGATGAGCTCCTCTGAACAAAGGAGGGAGCCAAAGGAGCAAGGAGCCTTTGCAACCACCTCCCTGCTTTGGTTGCCTTGATAGTTAGCATGGCATGAAAGCACTAGAAGCTCTGAATGCACATGGGAAGGATTTGGCGAGTACCAAAGGAGCAACTTGTGTAAACAGAGTGCAGCAGTTACCGAAGCAGCAGCTAAGGGTATGCCAAGCAAGGAAGTCCCTGTATCCTTTAGTAAAGAATCCCCACACGTATGTGTGTGACCCTAACACAGAAACCTCTTGGTTTCACCTCCCAAAGCAGAACCAGATGCTCCATCCTGCTGGAGGAGGGAAAGAAGATGCATTCACTGCGTCAGATAAGGAACTGAAGGAAAGATAGCATCTTCAGTTTGGTTTCAGATGTTTATCTGTGCTCCTGGTGTATTTTCCCTTCGTTTAACTTTGGATATATCATTTTCTTATCCATTTTCAGAAAATGCCTGCAAAGCTGCAGCAACCTTGTGCACCTTGGGACATGGGAATGAGAGAGACTAGTAAAGGAAGGTATAAAGGGAAGTTTTTTCCTCCTCAGAAGCCTGATGAATGGTGCATAAATACACATAAGGTTTTTAAATTGCATTTGTAACAGGGATGAGAGCAGCAGGAACAAAGATATATTTAAATACACACTTATGTATTTCATAACTATATTTAAAGGTGTTAAAGAACAACAAAGTTATGGGAGAAAATGATACTGAGAAAGAAAGGAAATAAGCAATTCACAGGAACAAAAGAACTATGGGATGAGAGAAACTTGTCTGGTGAATTGTGTGTCGTGCATTGCAGACACTGAGTGGTTTGTTTGTACAGTCTAATAGGTGTATGTTTGAGTACAGCATTATTCCTATTTCCCCCTAGGTTACAAGATCCAAGGAAATGGTTCTGGTTGAGCTAAAAAGAACAGTGAAATGGGCGATGTTTCCAAAGGGGAGGTATTATTCACTTACTGGGAAGGTTTGAGAATTCCTCTTGCAATGATTGGCCTTGGTCCCTCTCTCTTGTTTATAGCTTGAATTAGCAAGTCACATACTGAATTATGCCAAGTGACAGAAGGGAAAATTTCTGTGTGTGGAGCAGAGTCATGCTCCCACAGGGAATTGGCTTCCTTGGCATATCAGTGTTTTCAGGCACTGGTGACCCTCTGAGTGAGAAATGGAAAGAAGAATGATGAGCCAGATTTTCAGACAGGCATGCACAATTAAACACATTTGAATGTGCCTTATTTATGCTCATAAGGAGTTGTTTGTACTTCTCTCCTGACATGTTTCAGCCTACTGTAACCTTCTTTGATAGCCAGGCAGGTTGCTACCCTCCTGAAGGGTTTGATTAGCTTGACCTTGCTTTCATCCTTTCTAGCAGCAATGTAGCCCTGGCTGGCTAGAATAGATTTCAGCCCGCTGCAAAGGCATGCACAGTAGTTACAAATTAATTGGGGAGGAGAAATAAGCTAGATGTAAGCAATTCATATAGTGCATCTTTCTGTGTAACAAACATCAGTAGAAATTATATATTACCTAATGACTTGGCCTACACTTGAACCCAGCTTTCTGGGTGAGGAGTAACAGATTTGGATGCCTCGTGTGACCACTGATATCATTCATGATGGTTTTACTCAAGCACACTTGTGTGTGAACCAGAACTTTTTGTACAGGCGGAAAAGTTACCCTACTTTTGGGGTTCTTGGGGTTGTACTCTTGTCCAGCTTCCCAGACAAGAAGGGAATTCTACATACATAAGCATGCGTCTTACTGTAGCAGGCAAACGGGTTCAGCGATGTTTTTGCTGAGTTAGTGGAAAAGTTGAATAAGCATGGCTGCGGTAAAAAAATGAAGAATGAAGATAAGAAGTAGATAGATGCAACTTTGCAGTTCACAGTTTATTTAAAATTACTTGCAAGTCAGTACAAGCAGTCCTAAAATCTTTTTTTGTAGATTAAAGAACCAAAAGAAGAACTGGAATATTGCAATTAATAAAATGTAAGAAATTCTTGGCAGAGTTCAGTGAATGCAGGTAGTCCACCTGATGTCAGTACCCATCTTTCTGTGGCCAGGGTATGTGGTAGGATAAAGCAAATGGAAGCTCTGCTCCATGTAGTGGAAAGTGCTGACAGACAGGTTGTTTTTTTCTGTAATACTGATTTTTCTGAGCACAATCTTTTTTTTTAAAAAAAAACATCCTCTCAAGAAATTCTTTGGCTGTGTACAGCAGTCAATGGCACTTAGTCCCATTAGTGGGAAAATGGATGTAACCACCTAGGGAGTCTCTGTTCAAGGAAACACAGGAAGACAGACTGAATGGAGTCTCATCTTACTCAAACTAGTTAGACATTTTGACCAACAGCGTACTCTGTTTAACCACAGAAAATCTGCTCTGAGAGGATGTTGCCATTACTGGGAGTTGTATCAGAAACACCATCACCGTGATCACAACTCCGGTGAGAAACCTTTAAAATCTCTGGTTTCACAGTTCCTGCCTCCTGGGTTGCTCTGAAATGACCAAACAGTGAATTGAAGGATAAGATAGCTAATGATAACACGATACAATGCAAAGGACATGGTATAAAATATCTTAAAGCACAATGAAAATGGGCCTAACGGTCAGTTTGTTAAAACACCACCATGAATTGCAAAGGTAATTGGAAGTGTAAATAACTTTGATTTTGTAAATAAAAAAGACTTGATGGGTTTTGGAGTGTGGCCAGTGTACTGGATTTTCAATGAAAATATGCATTTTACAGCCACTGGAACTTTCTGTTTTGGTATGATGGAAGAGAATATCCCATGAGTACCACAAATCAGAGAAGTTCTTGGTGATGAAGGTACACAAGGGTAGCTAATGCTGGATTACCTTGCACTCAGCCATTTTGGTAAACAGTCTGTTTAGAGGAAAAACATCAGGAATTTCATAATTCTTCAGAATTAAACTGGACATAAACATGCCTAAACAAATGGTATAATTCTTAGGGCCACAGAACAGATAGGTAGCTCACTGAAGATTTCCAAGCAAAGTAAAAAAAAGTTAGTACACAGGGTCTAGAAGAATGCAAAGTGGTGTTCAAAAAGCTTTATTTTTTCCTTAGATACTTAATACAGTCAGTGGAGAGTGGTCACAAGCAGCTCAGAGCAAGCCTGCCATTCAGTGGAGAAAAGTTTTAATGGAGAAATGGTGAAGACCATTGCCAAACTGCCTCTCCCTAGCGACAAAGCAGCCTCATGATTGTTTAAGACTTAAATAGAGACTACTTGCCTAGACCTTAAGCCAAAGTAGCTCCCTTGTTGATTTTTTAGGAAAAAAACTGATGGGAATGGGTCCATGAACACACACACATGCACGCATACAGAGGTCGAATCTCGAGCTGGCATTGCTGCTAATTCACCCAGGCACTGAAGCGCCCTTGCTTCCAGGATTGGGGGCGGTACAGACAACATCAGCATTGTGTTGCTGCAGGAATATCAGGCTAAGACATACCCTGTGGCATATGTTGGCTGAACGTTAGCTGAGGTAGAGAAAACATACACCAGTTCCTGCCAATTCTGACAGCACCCTGAGCAGGGACTGGCTCTGAGCGTTAAGGAGAAGTCATTCTAAGTCATTAAGTCATTCTAAGAATATGATAGATCTCCAAAAACCACTTACTCTGGGAAAAAATAAACATGTAAAAGTTCTGACAGAGGTATTGTGCAAAGGACCTTTAGGCTTGATTACCAAGGTCATACACGGGGAAGCCATTACCAGTCTTCCTGCAGCTTTGGATGGATCAGGAGTACAACATATGTCCCTCTGTGCGTCCATTCCAGAAAGCAGGAGGATCTGAGCTGTGAAGAACCGCCACATACGACTGACTTGGGCTAAACTGATTTGTGTCTGGATCCGTGCTTCAACCTGCAAGAAGTATACTGGGCTGGGATTCCAGAAATAAGAATTTTGCATGGGAAATATGAGCCATCCTATTCAGCACAGTTTGTAAAAGTAGCAGCCATCTGTTGGGGTTTATAGAAGGCTGAGAAACACAGGATGTTTACTTTCATTCTGATGTGCAGTGGATGTGCCTCCTATGAGCAGACTTGTTACAATACTAATAAAACAACTGGGACATTAAGCCCAAGAGAAAAGCTCGTTAAATGTAGCAATTACATAAATTGAACTTGAGCAAGATAGAAAGCATCGCAAACATACATGCACGCACATATGTACATAATCGCTTAAGTAAAGGGTCAGCAGAAAGCAGGTCAGATAGAAATTTGGAACGAATGCAGCACTAACTTCCAGACTAAATTGACTGCTTTCCTGGGTGCTTTATGGAAATAATAGGGGAAAGGTAAGATCAGAAAGGATCTGGTTTCCAAATAAGCCTACATAGTAGAATTATGAGCTGAGGTTCATGTAGGTAAACTCTCCCAAATGGAATCTGGTGTTTCCAACCACACTGAAACATCAGCCACACAGCACCAACGGGACTGTGGGACCTCTCAAGGCAAGACAGCGACATTCCCATATCACGGATGGAGACCGCCAAGAGCATGTAAGCACCTGAGAGGGGACCAGGTCCAGGTGTCTTCAACTCTAGGAAAATGTGACTCACAATGTGAATAACCTGATGCTACTGTGAATTTAACCACTAAACGAGAAATATTCCCATGAGAATTCAGAGATGCAAGCAGACTGCTGCAAACGCTAAGAGAAAGAATCCAAGAAATAACCGAAGATGCAGATGGAGACACTGGCAAACAGCATTAGCAACAGCTACAGTTGTTTTTGCCAACAAATGAAAAAGTTAAGTATAGTAAATCAAATCAAATTAAACATTTAGCAGCAATAGATGTACTACCTTCTTTTTTTTTCTATTTTTTTTAACCATTTTTCCCCAGCAGGTAATACAGTGTCTTTGTAGATTGCAGCGGAAAGCAGACTACCTTCCCTAAATTTGTTTAATGGTTTGAATAAACAGATAACATTTTGGATGGCAAATATTTTTGCTAATGAAATTAAAATATGCATGCGTGGCATTCTGGTGGAGATATCCTGTAGACGATTACCAGCAGGAGCAACAATAGATGACAATTTTCTTGAAGAAACAATTTGAATGGGATGATGGGCAACGGTAGTATGTGACAGCTTTGGCGTGCATATTTGCTATAATTCTGTCAATCTGTTAAAAGCAAGGCAGTGAGTTGTGGTGGGGACCAAGAGGCAAGAAGTTCAATTGCTTAAATGTACATATCGAAACACTGCCAAGTGTCATAGCACCAGGAATGACAAAATCTACAAAGCATATTCACTGCTGTGTATCAGAAGGGTACTGTGTAGCTTCAGGTAACATCCCCACCCCCTGGAAATAGATGGATCATGTTGGGAAAAGGCCTAAGGTGTGTTTGAATGGGTGCACAGTTAAATTTGGTGGGATCAGAACAGTCTGAATGTTAAGGAATGAAACTCTGGATCAGAAGCAGTGTGCTTTGGAAGAAAGTTCAGTAACTCAGAAAATATGTTTTATGTAGAAGCTGGAGCAAATTTATTTTCATATTTTCCAAAATCTGGCTTATGTAGTATTTTAAGTGATCTGCTTAAAAGTAACTTTAAGTATCTTAAACGATGCTGCAGCAAGTTTTCACAAAAGGAACCTAAGATCATAGTATGAATTTGATCTAGGTACGAAATCGGTAAAAAGAGAAAAAAATCTCATTGTAAAATTGTACTCAGCCAGCCACTGAACTTGGACTCAGCCAGGTGCTGCCCTTGGAGCATCTCACACTCAGACTATGAGATGGTGATAACCTTTCAAGAACTACGCTCATCAAAGTTAACACAACAAATAAAAAATGTCTGAAAAGCCCATCACTAAAACCCAGTAAGACATGGGAATTATTCTAAAATAACTTTGCAGGGAAGAGCTAATTTGAAGAGCTCTCATTAGCTATTTGTGTACTGAAGGCTCTCATTATTAGAATGTCATTGTCCAATGTATTTTTGCTGGACTTAAATAAATGGACTTAAATTAAACTTAAATGCACTTAAATAAAAAGTGCAGAGGTACACCTATAGAATTGCAGTTAAGAGGTGAATCTACTTAGAAGTAGGAACTCATTTCGAAAGGCACATACCAGAACTAAACATGACTCAGAAGTGCACAATTACATTAAATATTTATTTATTCAGGATGAGTGAACAGTCTATGTGGTCTGATTATTTTTTATCTGTATTTGAGCTGATATGGCTCAAGTGGGAGCCACAATTTCTTTGAATGTACTAAATATAGCTTAAAATGAATTTTCCAGAGGTGTCTGGTGGTACTTTTGCAAATCATGTTTTTAACTCCTACTTGCGTTCTCTTAAAAAAAAAAAAAGAAAAGAGAAAATCTTAGTTCTATTTTTGATCTTCTCTCATTCAAGTCTTGGTTATAGATTCTTGCTATAAATCCTTCTGGGAACTACCTGACACTGGAGAATGTTGAAAACTCTGTAAGTATGAGGATTGGATAGCGTACTAAAATAGCCACTTAATAATGGTAATAAGCCAAATCTTATCATAACACATTACAGATTTTATATTGGTTCAAATTCTTCTATGTTTACTGAGTTATCCTACTTTAAATCTGGTTTCTAGACTTCTCTATAGAAAGCTTATCATGGTGCATTTTTATTTAGTGGCAGATAAGCTTCTAAACTCATTAATGTGTTGTATATATAACGTATGTCGCAATTATGCTAGCATGTTAAAGTCCAAGGACAATATAATCTCCTTGGTGTTCTTCAGCATGTTTTTTTTTCTATATATGTTCATACCTTTTGCCTCTGTAATTGGATGTGAAAGGTCGTTTATTTCATCTTGTCAGATAACACAAGAACAAATAATACAGAACAGTTCTGAAAAATAAGTCACTCGTTCACCATTTCCACTCCGTCAAAGATATTGACAGACCTCTGCCAAATTCAAACTCTAGTTTTTAATTCAAGCTCAAGATTCCCTGTATATGAATCCCCTTCTTGTGTGGTAATTGCACCAAGCCATCCTAACTTTCAGTCTTCTCATATTTTTTTTTCTAAATCCAATCTATATCAAGGTAGGCGGCATTAAAGATAAGGATGCATGATGGATTTGTACAATGGTATAATGATGTTTCCCATTTTATTCTCCATTCCTTTCTTAACCTTAATATTCTAGTCTCTTTTTTGTCATCAAGTATGTGAGAGTTTTGAATACTATTCCTTCTCAGTGTTTCCAAAGAAATCAGTTATATCAGTATGCTCATTTAAAGTGAGAAATTCTCATTTCTTCAACTAAGTTTTTAAACTTCCAGCACTTGCACAGAACACCATTTCTGTTCTTGTTCCAATTATCTAGTTTTGTGTGGTCTGCTTAGTTAGGTGTTTGCTACTTTTCATCTAAATCTAATCAGTGCCTGTGTTTTTCCAGGATTCATAGCTTTCTGATTTCAACTCCAGTTCCTGTTCTCATTTGAAGACAATCCCTTCCTTGCTCATCATTTATATGGTATCTCCAATTCCTGTAGAGGGTCAGTAAAAAACTACAAGCCTTCCTATTCACGTATTTTTTTCAGTGGTAAAATTACCCTATTTGTTTAAACTTGACAGTGGATTTGGATTTTTTGAAATGCTCTTATAGCCTTTCTTTTCCTATCCTTCCTATTCCAGCAGTATTCACACATTCCTCTCCAGGTAATGTTCCTACTGCTATACCTGCCAGCCAGGGAACAGACAGCAGCACTGAGGGGCTTGCACCCGTACTGTTTATGGCTCGCCCTCACAGTGGGTGTAGAGGGGACTACTTGAGTGTAAGAAACAGCCAAAGCTAACAGTTATACAGCGTGGATATTCAGGAGTCTGGTTCTTCACCTTTGATTTAGCAGTACAGCTCCAGACAAGATACTAGCAACCACTTTTGCAGCTGCAGGAATACCACACCATCGTCATAACAAAACACGTGCCTGTATGTCCAACAACCCAGGCTCTACCAGGCATTTCCTCCCTGCTGAGATCGCTGCTCCAAGGAAAATATCCTTATTATAAAGTGGTATTTCTTATATGGAAAGAAGGCATTCTGCTCACCTGGCTGTTTTCTTCCCTTCTCCAGGCCAACGGCCCCTTTGAAGTAAGACCCTTTCCTTCACTGTAATCTCATCACCACTCTTAAAATGTTCCTGTGAGTTGCTCCATATCTTGATTTTCTATGCAAAGAAATCATACTTTATGGCCTCCACTGACTGCAGTCTCTTAAGTTGCCTCTACCACACGCACCACTAAGTGAACTAAGCTTATCATCCCACTTGATTCCTGCCTCTGCTGTTTATTTGTTGTGTTTCCCCCCCCCGCCATGTTTTAGCCCATTATTTTTCTGAAAAGGTAAGGCTGGAAAACACATTGCTCCCTCCCAAACTCTTTGTTTTGTTTTGCTCAGTGTGAGGGCAATCCTGCGCATGCAGCAGGCTCCCACGAGGATTTGTGTTTATACCTGTAACTAACACTCAGCCATTTCCTTCCAAGTATTTCCGCTCCTGCTGTCTCTAATAGTTTGTTCAAAAAGCCTGTGGAAATGCCCTTGGCACCTGTACAGCCCCTTCCTCTGCCCAGGTTCACGTTGTAAGCTTTCGAACCCATCAGGACTTAAATTTTAAACTTATTTAAGTGCTTTAAGACTCCCCCCGATGTTAAATATTCCCTACAATGCTGAGCTACAGCATATAAATGTACACTTTTATTTGCCATTATTTGAAAACTTTAAATTGAAAAGTATCTAAACATTAAAGCTGTGACATAGGACTGTAGTGGATTTATGTGGCAAGGTTTTGGTAGCTGGGGGCTGCAGGGGTGGTCTCTGTGAGAAGAATCCAGCACCTGCCGCTTGTAAGGTAAGGGCCAGTTTCAGCCGGCTCCAAAAGGGACCCAATGCTGGCCAGAGCCAAGCCACTAAGCGATGTTGTTTGCGCCTCTGTGAGAGCAGATTTCAGAACACTCGCTTGTTCTCTTTCAAAACAAAATTATTCTATCTTAGCCTACTCAGTCCTTAGTGCCTCTGTACTTCGGGAAAATCTCTAGTATCAGCTGTGGCTAGAACCACAGATAGGCACTAAGCTTGGGAGAGAAACCAACAGGTACCTTGCTGGAGCTGCGGGAAGCACTCTGAGAGCTGTTCATACAGGTGACATACACGTGTTCTGGACACCTGGACCACCCACTGGTATCGTACCCATTTTGTTCGTTCTGGAGTGTGACAATGAAGAAGCCGGGCCAAAGGAGAGGTGCTCATCTGGCGAGGCCAGCAGCTCATCAGAAGTGGACAGCTTTATACTGGGAGATAACTGAAACGAGGAGACTTTAGCAAAAAGCAAAGAAACGGAAGAAGAAACAGGAGGACTTCTTCAAGCTGGGATTCAGACATAGCCTGGCGGTGCAGGGGACAATGTAACATGGGCTGATACTCTGTTTCCACATGTACTTCCAGCCTCCAGAGGCAGCGCCAGGTGTGGCTGCCCCTGGGGAGGGCTGTGGAGCGCTGGAACCCCCAAAGGCAGTTGGGCAGCGACCGTTGGAGAGGAATCAGCCGAAGCAGGCAGAGGGAAACAGGCAGAGAAGGGAAGTTAAGAAAAAACCCGTAAAACTACGCCTAAAGGAGCACCTGAGGCTAGAAGGCAAGTAAAGAAGCTGGGGGAGGGGAAGGATTTAATAAAAAAAAGAACAAAAAAGGTAATTGGGGAATAAGCGAAAGCAGCTCGCTTGTTGTGTTAGGAGGAGGCAGCTAGCCAGCTGCAGAGGCGAGCAAGATCCTACTTATCTTACCATGTTGACTACAGAAACAGACTTCTAGTGACGCAGTGTCTATAAACAGAGAAGAGTTAGCTCCCCTTCGGGTAGTTGTGTCTATGACCCTAAAATCCTCACCCCACAAGTTTATCAGGAATTCGGCTCCTGAGGGCACTGACAGTGTTATCGCAGAGCTGAGATGTGGAGGAGCGGGAGGCAAAATATCTATGTAATAACACAGGCTTCCTATGCCAGAAATTTGGCACGGCAATTATATATGTTGGCCAAAAGCTGGCCATACCTTTCCTCTCCAAAACGTGAAACATAAAAATCAGAAGTCAACTGCGGTGTAAACAGCCAAAATAGAATGGGTTTTTTTTTTTCATTACAGACCGATTTGATTCAATAGCAAACAAAAACTCTCAGATTGTGCTGTTTCATCAAACTGATGGAGCAGGACAGTCACTTTGATGCTGTATTCCACTGTGTTCATTTTTGTTAAAAGATGCATCAGAAAAGCCTTGTGCTCATGCTGATTTGCCTCTTCAAACAGCACTGCTGCTTCCTCCATAATACTTTCTCTTTCTGGTCTTTTTCCTGCTGGTCTGAATAATTAGTTCTCTGGGGAGATCATGTCTTTTCTTGCTTAGTAGTATTGGAACAGGGAATATCTGAACTAATCCCATGGTACCCCGATAATGCTCCTTTTGACATACAGGAGATCCTTTATGGAGCATTATATGACCCCTTCTGTAGACAAATACATGTCGGATGTGCTACGTGAAACATTTACAAGCTCCAGCTAAATCCATTTATATTTATCACTCAGCAGAGCAAGACTTCCACAGCGTTACCTATTTAGCAATCCTGTTTGATAAGTTTCTATGTAAAGAGCAGACAGAATGCCAATGTGGATGTGAGCTCCGTACTCCTGCCTGGGTGGCCATAACAGATGGTCTATAGTGGAACTTCCGTCACCAAAAAACGTGAAGCAGAACAAATCTGAGTCACTCGTACAAAAACTCTGTTCTGGAGGACTCTCAACTGCTGTTCTGACTGCTAGGGTGCTAAAAAGGCCCGTGCATAGCTGGTGAGGAGCTGGCCATGAAAATTCCCGTCTAAACTGTTTTTAAAAACCCCTTTTGTAGACCAGTAAGGCAGTGTAACTTCTTTTAAAAGGTAGGCTCGTCCTGTGCCCTTGACAGCAGTGGAGAAATAGTGACCGAAAAAACTTACTATTTTTTGTAGCTCTTCAGGAGGGGTTGCAGGTATTGCATGCATGCCTATTTATAGATAGGCCCACTGTATGTGAGCCATCGGTTGTGAACTTTATCTGATGACAGTTCATTTTTATTCTTGCAAATTGATATTTTATAGATTTATACAGACACGTATAAAATATGCAGATGTGTAAAATATCTGTAGTACTTTTTCTTTTTTCTTCTCCATCACCGCATTCTTCTCCATTACACTGGGACCTGTGTAATCATTTTTAAAATACTAAACTTTACAAAATATAGACCAAACAGGGAATAGGAGAAAGACAAGTAACCGTGCCCCTTTTAAATACAAGGAGTTTTACATTTGTATCTTATGTTGTGATCTTAAATCTCCTTACAGATGGAGATTCTACAGACCACAACAGAAAAAAGAAGGCAACCTGGAAAAAAAAGGGAAGGCAACTCTGTAAACTCCGCTGGCCAAGTGATAAAAAAGAGGTAAGATTTTTCTTTATTCACTGATAAACCCCGTATTTTTCTTGAGTTGTTACCATACAAATATCACCAAGTATAAAGCATCATAAAAATGTTTTACACGGTCAGAATGGACTAAACCATAGCACATGAAGCAGTTTTCAGAGAAGACAAACTATCTGTATGCATTATTTACCACCCTGTTCAGCTGTACCGAAGAACTAATTCTATAGCTATTCCTCAACGACAGAACGACAAGTATAAAGCCTTGTGTGCAGGGCAGCGAACTTGCACTGGGAGCTCTTCAAGCAGTCTTGAGTTTTATCCCTTCTAGGACAGGGACCTTAATAAATACCCGTACCATGTGCTTCAGTTTTAGATTTTTAGCATTTCGCAACGATTGGTCTTGCCATTGTGAAATGAAATCCAAGTACAACCATTTAACATGCCATGCTCAACTTCACCTACAAAGCCTGTCTAGCCATCAGGCTGTGCTACAACTTCCCTTTTACAGAGTTTGCCGTCAGTAATTTTATGAGCTGCTCGGTGCACTGTTCAGTCCAGACCAGAAGAAGTGCACAGGCCAGTGAATAAATCTGAGTATTACCATGTGAGGCTGACAAACAAAACTAATGGAATTAAGTACACTTAACAAAGCCAAATATGTGCATCTGCAGGTTTAGTTCCGTATTGATCAGAGCAACAGGAAGTTAGTGTTTTTGCAAAATTTTACCTTATGTTAGTATAAAAACCAAACTGACCTACATTCTTTGTTACAAGCCATTGCTCGCATTTAGGTTATTTTAGCAAAGTTGGTTTAAGTGAATTTACTTATATACATATCTCTCCTTTAAATTCAGTTACACATTCTGTAACCATGGTACAGTTCAATCTCTGCTGAATTTTGGTCTTTCAACTACACTTCTGAGGAATGCAATTGATTTACAAGGATGACATGTTTACAGTTTTCTGACTTAAAGGCGCACAGAACTTTATTTTAAAAGATGTCTTGACTGCTTGATTGTCCATCTGTCCAGTAATAAAAACGAAGGAAAAGTATTAGGACTGTTGCAATACATCAATTCTCAAGTGGCATTACTGTCTACTTGAAGTAGAAATAACTGGCTTGGTAGGTCAGCAGAAATGGATGCAGGGGTAAAACAGCTCAGCAATATTGTGAATAAATCACATTGTCTGAAAAGTATTTGTATTGGCATATGTAAACAGGAACATAGTCTGTGATGGGCGTGACAGAGCAGATGCTGGTGTTTTTGAGGCCTTGACTGTAGTGCTGTATCCGGTCTTGGTGCTGCAGGTCAAAATAAGATGTGGATGTTTTTCAGAGAACACAGGGAAAAGAAATATGCGTGTTCTGAGGATTAAAGATGAAACCCACAAAGAAAGACTGAAGAGAAGTAGAATTGTTCAGTCTATACATAATAAAATTTAGGGGAGACATGCTTCTTCAGATATGCAAGAGGCACATTGAGAGATGTGAGGCAAAACTGTTCATGTCTATCATGGTTATCCTTCTGTAGCAGTGAACTTTTATTTAGTCTGTTCCTTCTTCCTCTTAGGGCCACAATGTGAGTTGGACCAGGGAACTTACCTGACTGAAAATCAGTAATTTTGAAAGCAGGTTCACAAGAGCTTAAAATCAATCTCAGTTACCTCTACCACAGTCCCAGCTCCTCCATTATACCTATACTGGTGCTCACGTAGCAGGGGAGTCAACTGAATGGGACAAAAACTGGGTACCCTTTGCAGGATTTTGTAGTTTTCAGGGTACGGTCACAAACAGGGACGTGACTGACCCACCAGAACAACCAGTCCACAAACTGCCCTCAAGCTCAATTCATGAAAAATTACTGTACATCAGGAGGTTTTGGCTGTATCAACCCAGAAGGACTGTAGGTAATTTGATTCCTTTTTTTTTTTATTCTGCCAGAAATACAAGGGCAATAGTGGATGGTATTTTAAACACAGCAGCCATATTAACACCATTAGTTGTATTCTGAAAGAAATCAAGCCTTCATGTAAACAAATTAAACAAAACGATGATAATCCTCGATGCCACCTACAACCGCTCATCGTGCTGGCAACTATACATATAAATACACTCCAAAAAAAAAAAAAAAGAGAAAAAATGCGAAATCAGACAGCCCGTTCCCCTGACAGCCACCCGGCGGGAAGGGGCACGGGGGTGCCGAAACCCCGCTCCCGGAGGCGGGCCGGGTCCTCCGGCGGCCCCGCGGCGCTCATCGCGAAGAGGGTCGGGGACTTTACCTCAGGATCACGGGTTTTTACCTCAGGATCACCGTTTTTTACCTCAGAAATACCATTTTTTACCTCAGCATTACCAAGTTTTACCTCAGAATCACCGGGTTTTACCTCAGCCGCCGGGCCTCGCTCTGGCGGCGGCGGCCGCCGCTCGTCCGCCTCCCTCCTGCCCGCCGCGGGACGAGGAGGTCGATGGCGGTGCCGCTCTCCGCCACCGCTCTCCCGTCGCCGCCCCTTTCTTCTCCTCCTTCTCCTCCTCCTCCTCCTCGTCGGGCCGCTCTCCCCTTTCCCGGCTGTCCCGGCGGCGGCGGCGGGCGCCAATGAGGCGGCGCGTCCCGGCGGCCGGCTCCAGTGGGCGGGCGGGGGGCGGCGGCAGCAACGCTGAGGCTGTGAGCGAGCGAGTGCCATGGCCGGAGCCCGCTGAGAGCCACAATAGCAGCGAGCCGGAGCGCGACCCCGCCGTCCGCCGGGACCCCCCCCGCTTCTCCTGAGGCAGCCGCCGCCGCTCCAGCCCCGTTCCGCCCCTCGCAGCGCCAGCCTCCGTCGCTATCTCACCTCCCGGCCGCTCCGCTGCTCCCCCTCGGCTCGGCCCGCACTCCTCCTCCTCCTCTTCCTCCTCCTCCTCCTCCTCCTCCTCCTCCCCCCCGAGCCGCCTCCTCAGGGCCCCCTCCGCCAGGGCTCCGCCGGGAATGTGAGAGCGAGGCAGCGGCCATCGCAGGCAGGGGCCGCGCCGAGTGCATGGGACTGAGCGGAGCCCGCGCCTGAAGCCGCCGCCAAACGCCGCCCTGCGCCGGGGGAAGGCCGCCGCCAACGCCGAGGCCTACAGGCTGCGGGCCTACTACGAGGCTACGGGCCTACTCCGGGCTCCCGGCGTACCGGCTGCGGCCGTACTACAAGCTCCGGGCGTACAGGATCCGGCGCCGCCGCCGCCGCAGGGAGCGAGCCCGGCGCCTCCCGCCCTCGGGCAGCCGCCAAGCAGCGGCCGCGCTCCGCCGAAGCCCGGCTCAGGCCGCCGCCCGCCCCCGCCCCGTCTCCGGCTTCTCAACCAGGAGGGTCAAGGTAACGGAGCCGGGGGGGACGGGTGCCCCGGGGAGGGGACGGCCGATGGCAGCGGGCAGGAGGCGGCCGGGGCCCCCTCGGCTTCTCCCCGGCGGTGTTTGCACCGCTCCGCCCCCCCCCTCCCCGGGACGAGCACACGAAACGAGCCCCCGTGGTGAAGGGAACGTGTCCCCAGCCCCGCAGCTCTCTGCCTCACACAATCAATAACCTCCTTTTATTTTTTTTTTATGTATATATACCTTATTTTTTCTCCCCTCCCCTCGCTGAAATAGCGTGGCTCGCCGCCGTGCTGTATTCAGCGGAGCGAGGGTTCGTTTGGAGGGAGGAAAAAAAAGAGATCAGTGTTTACTGTAAGGTTGTTAGCCGGGATGTAGTCTGGTTGAATTAGAATGAGGTTTTAATAATTTATCAAGCAGGTTAGGAAAACTGTTACTAAATTTACAGCAGGGAAGTGTCAGTAAAGCTTCTTGCTGACACAATGAGCCTGCAGTTTAAGTGATCTGCTTGGGTTGCTGTCCATTATTATTATTATTATTATTATTATTATTATTATTATTATTATTATTTTGGTAATTTCGTTTTGCGAGAGGGCGCAGGCATCCCTGCAGAAATGGTTACACTTCAGTGATGCACGTGATGAGGAGATGAATCTTTTTGACGAGATGAAACAAGGCCAGCAAATTCAGGCTCTACGTATATGTTTTTGCTGATATCCCCAGCGTTTGCTTTATGTAACAGGTAACTTTGGGCTCCTGTTTTTTGGCGGACTGCTGAAATCTTAGAAGTGGGCTGCTGAAGTACAGGCCATTCTATTTCAGTTTATCTGACTTTTTTTATTTATTAATTTTGGCTGGGGCCTGAATGCCCTGGTGATGGTGGCATTTTTTCCCCCCAGATGATAAACAAGGCTGGTTTAATGTACCGGATCGTGTTGCTGATAGCATATTATATTTAGAAAGTATAAGTTGGTGGTGGAGAATATCTCAGGAAAAATAAAAAAGATGGTGTAAGGTTTTTTTTGTTACTGTAATGCCAGCTGCACGCTTTAGCATCTGGGTGCTGCACATGCTTCCTTGAAGAAGCTCTGGAGCTTGCACTTCCATTTTTGATAGATTTAGTGCACATATCTATAATTTTGCATTAAACACTTCTTATCTTTCTGAACTTGTTTATGCTTGCAGTAAATCCTGCTTTCCAAAGGTTTTATTCTAAAAGACAAATCCAAATAACGTCTGTTTCAATGGATTTAATAATTTCTGAAGCACGCGAGTAAACAAATATTTTAATAAAAAAAGTACTTGAAAGTGCTCTCGATCTTGGGGAATCAACTTCTTTCAGGCTCCGAGTCACTGGTAATTGAAGTCAACAGACACTGAGGATGAGTAATGCTTTCCAAGGACACGCTCTAAGACCCTGATCCTGCAAGTGCTTATGCCGACGCTTAACTTTGCACGAGCGCGCAGCCCTGCTGAAATCAACACAACTGCTCTTGCTGCTCGTCGTGCTATCAACACGGATAGTTCTGTGGATTTCAGTAGAGGTGCACGTGCTGGTGAAGTTAACTGTACACAGCACTGCCTGAAGTATGTAGGCTGAAATTCCTCCTTTCTTGTTTTCCATGAGTATTGCTCCCGTATTGCACCAAGATGTGATAGGTCTTTTTAGCAGCCGGCACAAGACTGGTAAATACAGTAGCTGGATGGCTGAATTTACTGTTTAAATATTTCCTTTCAGTTTTTCTGAGGAGTATGGAATTAGCTACAGCAGCATTACCAAGGCCTGCTTTATAGGCAGAAGCAGTGCTTATTTCTTAGACCAGCTGATAGAGTTGGGAAACAAACAAACTTTTGCTTGCAGAAACCTTTACTTGGCTCTCTGCCTCTCTCTGCAAACCTTGTCTGGCTTATGCCCTTAGAACTATTATGGCTACCACACTGCTATTATTACAGAAATGCCAGAACATGGAGTAACAGTGTGTTGAGAGACTCAGTACAAAAACTGAGAATTTTTAAAATGGAGAGTAAACAAGCAGTATGTGAACTTTGTCAGTGTTAGTGCAATTGTGCAGCATAACGGGACTTTCTGCTGTACTTTATTATGTTGCTGCAAAATCTTATCTGGAGGTGTGGTAAATAAACTTTTTTTTGTCCTTTTTTTTTTTATCCTAAGCATTTTGATGACTCTGCTGTGAAAAAGACATTCGTACCTTTTCAAGTACCCATTATTTAGCTTGCATGGTGCCTCACAGCATGAGTTCAAGGTGCTTTGTCCCAGACAATATATAGTTTAAGGCTTCCATCCTGTGTCAAGTCCACAGGTGTATGAAGTTCTAGTGACACAATAACGTCATCATTTGGTCTGAATTTTTCCTGTTGAAGGATTTTTGGCAAGTGGAGGCAGATGAAACAAGGGAGAAGAATAATTACAGTATTCCATTAAGTTTATTCCATAAGACTTGCTTATATGTTGGTGGGTTCTCTCTCCTAAAACTCTGTCTAGGTAAATTGTTAGAAGGAGAACGGTAAAGAAAGAGTGAGGGCTTGGGAAAGTTTAAATTAATCTTTACCTGTTTCATCTGTTTGGAATATGTTTGTAATACTTGTTTTCCTTCAGTAGGGATATGTCCTCAGCACCAACTACTCCTCCATCAGTGGATAAAGTAGACGGATTTTCTCGGAAGTCCGTCAGGAAAGCCAGACAGAAGAGGTCACAAAGCTCCTCCCAGTTTAGGTCTCAGGGCAAGCCTATTGAGTTAACTCCCCTGCCTCTGCTGAAAGGTAAGATCAAGAATGATTTTTAATTCAAAACCAAAACAATTTTACTTTACAGCTGACTTCTAAACTCAAAGTATTCTATTGCCAGAAATTACAGGGAAATTTTGCCAGTAATGAGGAACGTTTCATGCCAGAAATGTATGTATTTAAGCTCCACAAAATACTTTATCTGTGACTTGAGGGTGTGGTAATTGTTTGCGATACTTGTGGAAGTTTTAAATGCTAATGTTAACCCGTACCATGACTTGAACTTTCAAGGCACACAGACTGCTCAGCAGTTGAGCTAAATGAACAATAATTTTGGAGAGGGCAGATTGATTTGTGAGCAGAGGGAAACTGTGTGACTTTTAGGATCTTACCTTGTAACGTGTGGGCCTGCAACCTGTGGCCCTGGTGCCAAATCTAGCCCGCAGGCAGGTCTTGAATGATCTACAGCAAAGCATTACTGAGGAGATAGCATTTGTGAGTAGGTAACTCCCAGCTCCTGGCTTCTGCTGGGTTTGGAAATTGAAAGGTCCCATGAGCTACAGCATCTCAAGAGGAAAGATTCTGCCAATCAGGTCTTAGGCAAGACACTACTGTTTGGACAGCCTGCATATTCCCACTCCAGATGAGTTTCTGCTGGCAAATTTAACCTCTAATTTGGGAAAGAAAATCATGATCCAGCATACAGCTCTTAAAAGGATGCCGATATCTCCGTAATATCTTGAATGCTTCCCCTAAATCCTAGTCGTCACTGAACTTCAGCACAAATCCAGGGGCTGACAACACCTCTGAGAATTGCATGTGGCTGGTATGGAAGAGGGAATCACCTTCCAGATGTGTTTCCTTTTACTGAATTCTTAAATGTTCTACTTGGTTTTTAGATTTTTTTTTCATTGCTATTTTTTCCCATTACAAGTAATGAAACTAAGCACAGTTGATACTGATAATTCTGGAAAATAACAGGGTTAATAGGTTTAGTATGAGGCCTGTCCCATTTTTGCTTTGTGGGCATGTAGATTTCCCATGTCCCATCCTCTACCTGTTTGACAGATTTGGTAATCAGTGTACAGAAATACATATTGGATGTGCAATTGCACTTTGGGTTGGTTCTTAGCCATGCTACTTCATAGGAATAGAGAAGTTGAGGGAAAATAAACAGGCAAAACACAACAACAACAAAAACCCAGCACATACCCCTTATATGTATGTGTCTTTTAAATTAAATGAAACTTAGATTGTAGGATTTGTTCTGCTGGAGTTGTTACTGAAACATTTGGGGCTTCTTTCTGTGGGATGTGTGTGAGAATGCCCAAATGGCCATGCTTGGACAAAAGCAAGGTCCATCCAACTGCACCTTGCTGGGGCTGACTCTGACCCGTTTGGAGAGAAGAGCAGGGTAGGCCTGGAGTGACTCTGGAGCACACTTCCTCTCTTTGCCGTTTTTCAGCCCAGGGTCTGTCAACACTGGTGGATTTTTGACTTTGTAGTCTGCAGCGAATATGCTTTTATGAAATTTTCCAGTGGTTTAGTGAAAGTATGATAAAGAAGCAAATGCTCCTTTAAAATAATTTGAAAACTCACTTTTATGCTTCTGCAGGTTGTTTTTGATCATTTCTCAGAAATGCATCAGCTAGTATTTTTAAGTATGTGAATAGAGTTTATTCTTTGGGTTAAATGGATAAATGACTGGCAAACATTTAGATTTATATTTGTATAAGTGAATAAATCAATGTTAAAATTATTTTACTCTATTGTGTAGCCCTTTTCAGGGAACACACTAGATGTTCTCAAACATAGGAAAAACATTGACTTTGTCTGAGGACCTGGTCTTGCAGGAGCACACATGCAGGTCATATGCAGGTGCTTAATTTGACTCCTGTAGCTAGTCCCATGGATTGAGATATAAAACTATAATAAGATAAAACAGATGGGGTGCAGAGAGCGTTGTTGAGACATTTATGATTAGTGTCATAATGAGTTACAGTGGTCCAGCTTCAAATTAAGAATCTGATCCTGTGAGTTAGTTTTCCCTCTCTGACTTAATGTGGATTCCCACAGGCACAGGGATCTACCTGTGCAGGTCAGTTTGTAGGATTTGGGCCTAACAATCTGAAACAGCAGTGGTGTAGGTTCTTCCTGAAGGGACACTGGCAATTAAATACTACACTATTCTTTAGAAATGTTCTTGACCTACCTATCAACGTTCTTGATATTCGTGACAACTAGGAATATTTAACCTGAAAGGAGTGAGAAAACAAAACTCTTCTGCATTTGTTATTCTTTTCCTGGAAAATTGCCTGGAAGTCCTTATCTTTTAAAGTCTTAGGATTGCACTTACCTTCAAACAAGTGACTAGTCCTATTACTTTATTCAGTAACCATATAATTTCCAATTTTATCCTTATTATTTGGGTCTTTCAAACCAAAACAGAAGAGCTATCAGCAAAATTGCTTTTTTTAAGACCCTGAAGAATGAGATCAGTTTGGAGATCTACGGTTGCTAGGTTTATTTAAACTTCTTGTTTTGGGTAAGTTTCAAGTTTAGTCAAACCTCTTTAGAATTTTTCAGTACAGGAAAGTTTTAGAGGACAGACCTTGAATTCAACCTCAAACATATTTTATGTTTGTGATGGATGGGTTCTGCAGACAAAACCACACATGCTATGCTCCTTTCTTTTTTTTTTTTAGTAGAAATATATTGTCTATTGACAGTTGCAGGCTGTCTTCTCTCAGAGAAGCATCTGCATGGACTTCGGTATCATTTTTTAATCACAAGAATCAAGTATGCAGCAAACTAGATAAATGCTTAGTCCATTCTTTGCAAGTTCTTATGCTGCTCCTGTCACCATAATGATTTGAGCATCTTCCAGTCGTGTATTAAGTGACGTGACTACACATCTGTCACATCTTATCTGCTCTCATTCCTTTCCCCAGGGACAGAGTCATATATAGTGAAATGGCTTGTTTTGGTAGTGTTTTAATGCAGCCTGCTGCTTTCTGTGAACATACATGAGTGTGTTGCAAAAACAGATAAGTCAGAGTTGTTGTTCATTTGGTAATAAAAATCTTGCAGGAAAGAGAAATAGGAGACAGAATATGTTTCAGTGTTATGGACAAGTCTGAATGATAACTTGCTATTTAGGAAATGTAGTGAGAAGAAGTAGAGTTTTCAGTGTTGCTTCCTCCAGTTAGAGAAAGTATAGGGAAATGAAGTTGTTACCATGTGTTCTATTATTTTTTTAATTAGCAGAAGTGTGTGTATTGTTTAGCGCTGTGTAAACAAACACTTGATGTATTTATAAAATGCAAGGTGCCTTCTGAGGCTCTCTTGGGCTCTGTTCAGACTTTGGAAGGCTCCAAGCCAAAAATCTCCTGTGATCTCCTACAGTCAAGACTTAACATTTCTGATAATTTAATTATTTTGTTATTTATTGCACTGTAACTCAATCTAATTTGGAATTCCCTTTTATACGATGAGTGATGTTGAATATAACATTTTGAAAGCAGCCTTTGCTCCTTTGTTTTGAGTGTAGATGAATGGGACAAGAAGTGCTGATGGAAGTTGTGATGCAGTTGTCCTGCATTTTCAATGTGTGAATTCTTAAATATGTTTCAGTCTCACTTGTATTTAAATGTTTGCATGCTCTTGCCTGGTGTATCTTGCACTGTATTATGGTTTCACATTTTGCCTTTGCTTTTAAAGAGCTGTCAGGGCTGGCAGGTCCCTTAGGAAGCTGGTTTGTGGAAGGGCAGTGCTGGTGAAGGGCCCTGTTCTGGAAATGCCTACATCCACCTCTGTGCCTTAGCCAAATCCACACCAAGTTTGTTAACCAAGTTTGTGGCGTGCCTCAAATCATGCTTGGTCTGTAGTGGAAGGTAGTATTGTATGTGCACTGGCAAGGGGTGTTGCTTACTGGAAGATGATTTTACTTTCATTTTGTTCAGATAATCTTTTTGCTTGGAAGTCTTGAGCAGAAGAACAGTAGGAGTGCAATGCTGGAAAGCAATTAGATGGAAAAAATATACTGTAATACTGGACACGTGAAAACAGACCGAATTCAGCATTACCTGTAAAAGCGGAAGAGGGAGTTCAGTCCTGTTTGTGCCAGTACCTGTAACAGTAGGGGAGTGGCCAAGGGATGAAGACATATGTGCAGATGATTGAAAAGATGATATGGTTTATAAATAAATGTTGAGCATCTTGAGAAATTGGGCAGAAAGCTAGCATGTAATTCACAGTATTCCCCCCTCATTCATATCAAAAATACATGAATAAGGTAAAGCAAGCCATACACAAGTACGGAAGGTTGTTTTTAGCAAATTTTAGAACAATCTATCCCATTTTTTTAATTTCAAGGTATGCCTCTTGCTTCCTATCCTTCTTCCACATTTTCCAGTGGTCTAAATATAGTGTAGTTACTTTCAGGTTTTTTAAAACTAGCTCATGTTTTTGTTGAAAACAGGCCTCAGCTCAAATATAATTTTTATTTTTAGATAATGTTTCTTCATTAAAATAGGCACTCAGAACAGAAGTTCTCTGTCAACAATACCAATTGCTTTGCTACCTCAATATTATGAAATTTATTGAGCTTCTAATACATTTATCAGATAGTTTCCATGGTGTTAAAGAACTGCTGTAGTGGCAACAAAAGAGCACTGCATAGTCAAAAGGGGAAAATCTTTTACTTGCTGTTTGCTTTTGATCATTATGTTATTTCCCTATAGGTGAGATTTTATTATAAGCGTTTCATAAGAATCCTATCTGTAGGTCAAATGCTGTAGGTCCTAAGTAGTCAAAAATCCTGTCAATTCCAGAAGACTTCTGCTTAAGTGAGAATTGCAAGATGTGTACCACCTTTTTCAAACATAACTACGTTTGATTTTTAAAAAATATCTTCTTTATCATAAGATTTAAGACTGAAAAAAACTGTTTGTTTTTAGAATACCACCTTCAGAATTGTACATATGGGAAATGTATATTATTATCTGAGTTGTAAGAAAGTTGAGTTGTGAAGAAAGCCTCAATTTTCTGTTGACGTCCATGGGGGTTTGGCTGCTTGTCATTTCTGTGCTGGTCTCCATTTCTGAAATTTGGAATGCTTTACAAATACCAACGAACTATGAATAAAATATCTAAACTAAATACTTTCTCCTAATTTATAAACAAGAACGTGGGTTCATGATGGCTGTGACTTTCCAAAATCAAATTTTGCTTTGTTTCCATAATTGGTAATAGATCCCAGGACTCCTCAATTATTGTCTGGAAGAAACCCTGGAACTTGGTTTGTTCTGTACATAGTCAATGGTAAATCAAACATCAGTCCTGGGACTATTATAAAGAATTTTGCACTTGTTTTGGTTGAAGTAAATCTGGACATAATAGGCCCTCTCAGTGTAAGATTTGAGAAAAGGGCCATAATCCCAAAAGTGAGAAGGATTTGTCCCTGTTATTTGCCTTAAAATGTGTGGGGTTCCTGTCATAGATAATTAAGATCTTCACTTTTTTTTTTGTGCTCTTGGCAATTCTTTCATAAATTTATATTTAACTTCTCTTTAATTTTGTAAACATCTGGTGCTTGTAGAATAATTCCTCCAATGGTCTTAAAGATTTCTGTTTCTGAAATCTGTTTGTTTAGTAGTGTTTAGAGAGGGCCATACACCAATTACATTCTCTCTCTTTGAAATTTTCACTTCTTGTTGTTGTCTCCCACATCTGGAATGCGGTTTTGTAGAACTACACTTGTAGAAAACATGCATTTGTACAAATGTTGACTTGGAAGTTAAGACCATATAAAATAAATAAACAACACCAACATAAAACTTCTTACTCCAGCAATGTGTTAGTGAAACTGCAGTTGTTGAGAAATCCGCTCTGCTTAGCCCCGATGTTCTAATGGTCTTTGCTGTTCAGTTGTCTTTATTTATGTGTTTTTAAGTCTATTTAGGTCTGGAGGTTTTTCCTTTAGCCTGCCCCCAAACCTTGAGTGTAGTTGCCTTACTTTCTGAATTTCTCAATCCACCTCCTGGAAACGTTAAGGAATGATCGTTCCCACCTCTTTCTTCTTTATTATTTTATTTTGTAAAGTGACTTGCAATCACTGCGTAGGATATATTTCTGTACTATTCATAAGATCAAGTCTAAAATCTTGATAATTCTTTGCAGGAATGTCTAGATTTAACCACCATCAGAAGCATTTGTTTTCAGTCTGTATTTCTCCTGCATGTCTCTGTAATACGCTTACCAGGATTATTTATTTCTTTAATAATCAAGTTTTCTGTGTCCAAGTGTAACCCTATGGGTCTGTAATAGAACCTACTGTTTCTGTAATAAGTACCTCCTTTATATTCCTTTCCCAAAGTACTTTTGACAAATATAAATTCTGGTTTAGCCATTCAGTCATTTCTGTGTAGCATACGTGATTGTTGAAGCATAGTGCTACCTTGATAATTGATTATGATATGGAGCTTTACTGTTACAAAAGGTATGTTTTCCATAGCTTTGGAATTGTGTGTGTTTATAAAAATGTGAGCTTACATGTATTAAATGTGTATAATACACATCTGTGTATATAAACAACTTATATGTTTATTTAATGTCACGTATAAAGTTTAGGTATTGAGTTTATTTCATTTTCTTTTATTTATTTTTTAAAAATTCAGTACTTGTGATGGGATACTACTACTGTTCATTGGTAAAGGTCTGTCATAAGGAGGCAGGCCCTTCGTGTTCGTCCATCAGAAGCGTGTGTCTCCCTGAAAAACAAGCGCTTTTATTTGTGCTTGCTGGGGAGTGGGAGGAGGACGATCGACTATTTTTAGGTTCAGGGTAACTTCATTTCACCTACAGTTTGCTCATTCAAACTGCTGCTATTTCTTTGGCTCAGTCGTGTAGAAGTTCTTAACTGAAACACACGAGAGGACTCGCTGAGTTCAATGAGCTTTGGTAGGGTTAAGCGTTTATGGATTAGTTATGGAATTGTGTGATCTTTGTAACTATCTAATTCAAAGATATTACCAAATAGATGCATGCTAGTTCGTAAAAACTTCAGGAAAATCTGTTAGAAAAATGTTAGTCTTCTTTCAGAAGTCCACAGCAAGGCTTATCTTAGTTTTAGCCCTCACTGACTGTGGTGGTGGTTGTTGCAGATGCAGTTAGGTGATTTTTTTTTTTTCCTGTTTTTATTCTGGTTGCAAACCTCCTTTGAGAAGTTTCCAAGAGTACGCCCCAGTGCGCTGCCTCTCATTTGTGCTGAGGCAAGTGTTTTTGGGGCCACAGTGTAAACCGGATTGTTAAATATGTTCTGCCTCCCCCCTTCTTGATTTTTTTTCTTCTTTTTTTAGCCATCATAATCTCAGTGGTCTGCTTTATTACCCCGTGCCCCCTCAAACAGTTGAATCAGTGGAACTTAAACGGGGGTGAACTTCTGCATAGGGTTGGTGGCTTCTCTGTGTGTGGTTTTCAGGGGGGAAAAATGCTGTGCAGCCTGAGGATCTGTATCAAGTGTTTTGAAAAGATATGGTAGCTGTCCAAAGAACTAGTGTAAAATACTTCTGCGTGCTTAGTCACTGCACTTGATTGAAAAACTGTTTTGTGCAAAGTCTTGAAGTCAAGCTATAGGGAAATTGGTTTTGTTCAAAAGTAGTAATGATTTACGATAATGGTTTGTTGTAGGGTTCTTGAACAATAGGTTTCTCTAGTTGATAGTAATGTGTGTATAATTTTGAAAATGTACATGTTCTTACATGTAGTTAATGTAACAACATATTTTCAGCCTATAGGAGGTTTATTTTTCCTATAGGAATTCCATTTTTGAAGTCACAGCATGTCTCGTACTGATTAACTGTTGTATTAAATTGTATTACTTGAAAACAAAGTATATAATAATTTCATTATAAAACACTTCAACAGTTCATGATGTTTTTATTAGGATCATTATTTTGCATTTACACAATTTATTAAGGTTTGACACCATTTTGCCCTTTCTGATCTACATGTCAGGTTAACTGGGGGAGTTTCCTCTGAATGTAAAGTGCTTGGCACCTTCCCGAGCATTTGCAGGAGTTTGTGGCAGAGAAGGATCACAGCATAACGGGGTTGGTGAACCTGGTTAAACGGTCAGAAAGTGAGAAAGAGAAAGGGATCCTTTCCGAGTAGCTTCCTAGAAGGAGAAATAGAACAGCAGATTGCTGTAAAGTCTGTTGAACATCACTGGACATATTGCTAGCTCTGTTGTAACAGTGGCTTCATGTGTTCCCTGACCTGGAGAGCTTCTTTCAGTAATTTAGTGTTGGACTTCACTATTGAGCAAGTTAAAAGAGAGGTGGAGGCAAGCAGTTTGTTATTATAAAAGTTTGTGCCTAATTCAGTGGTTTTGGACCATTAAAAGTTGAAGATTTTAGGAATTTAAATAAATGTATCTGCTGCAAAACATCAGCCATAAACTTAACCTTCCTTAGTTGATGGTTATTTTGCTGAAGTTAAAATAAATCATCAGTGGTATCTCTGGGATGATGAATAAAATGCAGATAACTGTGTGTACCTTGTGGCAAAAGTACTCATTTTTAGGACTTGACCCCTAGTTGGAGATAATGGTTAAGTACTCGCATACAGTCATTTTATTAAGAAAAATCTAATACCTTTGTGAAGAATAAGGGTAAGGTGAAATTGTATCTTGTCTGAAGAAGTACTCAACTGTCAGATTTTCATTAAAGCAATGAAATAAATGCAGCTTGCACAGGTACCCGTTTTATGCCGTTCATTATGAATGGTGCCTAGGTATAAAATATACTTCACTGTGTAATGGGGGGAAAACTACTTCTTTAGCTATTCTTTTATCCTATAGTTAAGATCTGTTGTTGTCATTATTATTTGTAATGGGTCTGTAACTTTTTGAGAAGCATGAGAAAAAGATTAGTGTTATTAAGAAGAAATAACTGTGTTTTGTGTTGGATGTGGTCTCTGGTTTCATCCCTTAATGCTTTTCACCATGCCTGTGATACCTATCTGCTCTTGGCTGCTCTTCTTTTGCTTGGGGTTTCTGTGCCTCTGTCCAGTGTCATTAATCTTATTTAACATCATCTTTACTTCCTTTGCTTCTTTCTTGTGTGTGCTTGTACCAAACTTATATGTTAAAATTTTTGTATACAGGTTGCAATAAACTTGTTACTTTCAAGGTTTTGAATGTCATGTGGATTATGTTGTAAAGGAAGACTAGTGTAAATAAAATTTCTAATGTTACAAATTGATACTGGGGATGGTCAGAAACAGAAGAAAGGATGGTTCAAGACTTCAGGGCAATTAAATATTCTCTTCTGTTATGTTAACCAGCAGGATGTAATGTGATTGCCTGAACTCTCATTACTTTACAAGTTTAGCTCGTGTCCTCTCAGCTGACAAGTTCCAAGAGTAGGGCATAGATGTTCCATGCAGTCTATTTTTAAAAAAGAAATTCGGTCTAGCAAGTGTTTTCTGAACTCAGTTTAGAGCAGTTAACTGTGTGTGTTTATACAGAATACATTTTTCCGTCCAAAGATGGAGAAGGTGCAAAAGATGATTGCAGCTAAGGCAATACTTGAAGCCAGCGTAGTGAACATGCTTGTTGAACAGAGTGAATGTTACCGACAGAGTCAGTTTGGCAGCTGGTTATCTTTTGGCGTTTTCAAAGAACGTTTTTGGGATAGTTTTTGCAGGCCAGAGTTGAGGTGGCACAATCTAGAATCGTCGAACAGCTTGGGTTGGACCTTACAGATCACCCCGTCCCAGCCCCCTGCCACGGGCAGGGACCCCTCCCGTCAGCTGCCCAAATCCCATCCAGCCTGGCCTTGGGCACCTCCAGGGATGGGGCAGCCACAGCTGCTCTGGGCAGCCTGTTACAGTGCCTCACCTTCCTATACCCGAACCCTGCATCGCTAGTTATTATCGTTCCCTTCAATTTCTCTTTATTCCACCCACCCCATGCTTTCTTTTTCTTTTTCTTTGCTTGTTCTCTATCACTGTCTTCTTTACTCTGCTTTCTTCTTCTTCCCATTACCTCTGACAGATACAATTCACTTACTTTTCCACAAGAGGGTGATAAAACTCACTCATACATATGAAACCAGGCGTTCCAGGTGGAGTGGATTGCGGAGCTTATTGAAAACCTCCATATAATAAAATCATCTGTATTTAGAAAGAGGAAAAAAAAGCCTGTTCATCATCTTAAGTTCCGTCAGCGTGTTACGGCGGTTGTTTGTCTGCGCTTCTGGAGGCAAGATGAGACCCGTCAGGGAGAGATCCACCCTGCGAAGAGCGTGCCAGTGCCGTCCTGCCTCTGCTGCAGTAAGCAGACCTCACTGCAAGGCAGGCTTCTGCTCCTCGTTTAATTGCTCTCCTTGGCCTTTATGCTCTTTGTGCTTTCTTGTTTTTTTTTTTTTTGCCGTTTATTATTAGAAGAAACAGAATCTCCACCCCCCAGCGCTAAGAAACTACAGCGGTTGAAATTTATTCTCACCTTTCAAAAGTGCAAAAAGGGTGGAAAAGGCAAGACAGAGAGAGAGAAAATAGAAATCTCTATCTGCTTTTGACCAAACCTAGACCTTAGGTATTTTATTAAAGATTAAAATCCTCTCTGGTTTGTGCTTGTAGGATCAGAAAGCGCCTATTGGTTACAGGGTTGATGGAGAGAAGTGGTTATTAGTCCTTCTGGGAACAGTAATGGATATTGTACCTAAAGCTCTGACACAGGGTTTGGCTCATGGAAGAGTGGTTTATTTGTCTCAGAGTACGCTGGATGGCAAGGTGCAGTAGCAGACCCTGTAGGTATGTGTGGGAAGTGCTTTAGTGCACTTTGAGGAAGAGGCAGTGTATTGGGCGTGCTCTTAATCTGTGTTTTGGATGCCATGAACTCAAAAAGTGTCCATTGCTATAAACGAAAGAATGTTAACGTTGTAAACTTAAGAATATCAGCTGCTAGATTGTCTTGTAAGCCACAAGTGAAAAGTGCTGCAGTGAGTCCCTTCTCATTAGAGCAATGAGCAAGCGGGATCTATGCTGTGGGCTAGGCGTAAGCTAAGCAGTGGAAAGGCTCCTGGAAAAAGTCTAGACACTTCATGGTGATGAGTCAAAGGGAGTCCTGGCAGGGAAGGAGAAAGGAACAAAATGCTTGAGGTTATGTTTACCCCGGCCTCCCATTACTGTGAACTTCCAGGTCACAGAGTAAAATTTCTTATTCCTCCTTAAATTCAGGAAGGAAAAAAAATAATGTCCCCAAATAACAGGTTAAAAATGCTGTATTTTAAGAAAAAGACACAGAGACAGCAGTCCCTTTAGAAAATCTCAATATTTAATCTCCTCCTCACAGTAGGGAATTCTAAAGGCAGGAGGAAAGTGTCCTGTTTCCCAGGACAGGTCTGTTCCTCTTCTTTCTGTGTACCATTCTCCCCCACCTACCACATCCTGAATGGGCGCAGTCATGCTCATGTGGAGCTCCCTACTGCTGGGGTAAGCAGGGCCACAGTTAAGGTTTGGTTCAGATGTCTCTAAATGACAAGTGGGACAGGTCCATCCCATTACCACTCCTGACGCCGACACTCCCATCCCAAAGCAACCCTTCTACAAAAGAAAAGATAACCCCCAAGAAACCCAAATCAATCTTAGGAGTTCTGCAGATGCTTCTGAGCTGGTTCTGAGAGAGTGAAACTTTCATTTACATTAGCAATGTAAAAATCTTGTTTTCAAGGTAGTGCCCTGATGAAGGAATGTCATAATATCTAGAAACAGAAGTGGCTGGAAGCAGGTTTTGAAGTGTCTATCAGTGTACTTCTCAGCAAGTTACTTTTACTTCTGCTTGGTAAGGAACAGCCACTCCCATTGCAGAAACTGTCTTAATCAAGAATTTTGCAGAGAGCAGAACTAACACGCTCTTCGGAGTAAGTTCTGAGGCGACCTCATTTGACGTGATCACATCGTTGGTCTCAACTTGTTTCTGTACAGTCAATCATAGCATGAAGGCATTGCAGCACAGCAGAAATTCAGTTGTTTGGCTTTGAGTTGATTCACTTGTGGTGAAGTGTGCCAAAGCTTCATGGTCAATAAAAAGCAAACAGTTTGGAAGTGAATGTATTCTCATGTTTGGTTTTGGATATGTATAATGCTTCTGAATTAAAAACCCTGATATTTTAAAGACAGTTAATTGAAAAGTTCTATGATGGTATGTATGACAGAATAAAGTCCAGACTTTTTTTTCATTACAGTTGGGCTCTTTAGTAAAGCTTTCAGTGCTTAATGATATTTTTGCCTATGTACTTTTACATGTCTCGAGCACCAGGACCAATGCAGTTTCTTGCATTGTTGTTTCCCAGGTTTCTAGTGCATATTGGGTATCTATATTTGGGATTATTTTTCCCAGAAGTATTAGTTGGTGTTTTTCCAAACTGAATTTCACTTTATTTTCTGACCATGTAAGGAATTTGCTTAGGTTCCTTTGTATTATTTCTGACTGCCACTATTCAGTGTTCCCTGTTTAATATCCTCAGAAGATGTTGTCTATATGCTATTTTAGTCATATAGATCATTAAGGAAGTTATTAATGTCTGGACTAAATTGATTCTTATATCTCACTGGCATTGCTTTTCAGTTGGATACATTGAGAATTTTATCTTGTTATTTCCAGACTTTTCGGCAGTACTGAGTTTCTCTGTCTCTCCTGTTCCCCCAGAGTTGGAATCAATTTCAGACGTAGGGCTTTGAGATAAAGAGAAGTGTGTTTTTTTGTTTCTTGTGCTAGAATAGAACAAAACCTGTAAATCTAATCACAATCAAAATTGAAGCTGCATTACCATTGCATGTATATCTACACATTGATTTCAATCTGCTGTCTTCGCGCTTTAATTTGTACAGTAGTAGTTCTTAAATGATAAATTATTAAGTAAATATTTTCCTAGCGGAATGTGCCTTCTATTTTTATATATCATCTTGAGAACAGAATGTGATTCCTTTCTGTAGGGTCAGCTGTTTGAAATACTTGCCTCTGTTTGTCCTAACTGCATAATCTATAATCCTCAATATGTCTTTAATCCACTTTATCTCTTACAGAACTGTGTCTTTGGGATAAGGAAGAGTATAGTATGATAGAATTTGAGGGTATAAAACTTAGAAAGATGAATTCTGTTTTTGAAGTAAGTATTGATAGACTTTGACAGATGCCACAGAGAAGAAATGACTAGTTAAGAAAATTAAATACTGGTATTTTCATTCCTATAGAATGAACAAATAATAATAAAAGTTTTATGTTACTTCATATCTAGAACTATGATAAAATTAAAGATGAAATTTACCACTGGGCTAATCTGAAACATCTCCTGCAGTGTTAAGGGAAAGGAATTGATTTATTTTATTTTGACTCTTTATGGTTATTGTGTGAAATCGAATTCAACTTAAAGATGTTTACTTTTCTGTGCATGGCTCAGGTAGAAAACAGTTTCTTTAGCATTGACCACTTGAGATTGAGTGAATCCATTACCTGGAATAAATGTGGTCATATGTATGCAGGAGAAAAACTTTTTAAAAATAAATTGCCTGTAACCTACATATAGGCAAAATGTGACCTTTAAACAAAATTACTGGTGCTGTTAGGGGCATCTGTCTTGATGGACTTGGTAAACTGTGCCTTTTTCCAGGAGGATTATAAGGGAAGACCAGGCATAAACAACCAGCTACCAAAATTTCAAAAGAATTATTTAAATCCCAACAGAGATTTATTTAAAATAACTGTTTTTATGTATAAATTTCAACTTTTTTTCCTGTGTAAATTTCAGGTAGAGTACTTCATTAGATGCATGTTGATTTCCAGAAGTGTTAGGTGCAAATATAGTTTGTCTTATTTTTTCTTTTCCAAGTGTTGCTTTTGCTTTTGTATGTTTTGGTAATTGACAGCAATTGAAATTTGTTAAATAAAACAAGTTGTCAAAGGTCAGGTTTCTATGTTTGTTTAATCCTAAGGTATTAGGTACCATTTGTCAGGGGATGATTGATTTCTCATTTTGTTTAGTGACAAATAATCTGATGTTACGAGGTCTTTGGGTTTTGAGAGGGTTGTGCAGTGGTGTTGTTAAATGACAAACCTGTGCAGCACAAATATTTGTTAATGAAGCCACGCGCCAGAGCAGGCCTGCCTTCAAACACCACCACTACTTCTCCTTATTTGTGTTAAACATAGTTGATGTTAGACATGAATGTTCCTGATTTCGTATCGTCAAATAAGATCAGAAATGTTAAACCTGGCACAGCAATCCTAATGTTTGTTGTTCTTACAAATGTCTAGGAACATGCATAACACTGAAAACCCCACATTCTTATAACATGGAACAGGAGGAAAACATTAGTGTGGAGTTTTGGGATTACACATTTATCAAACTTTGGAGAGCCCTGTGAGGAGATTTGAATTGCACTGAAGCTTGTTTTTGTGAGTAGAGATTTCCTTTATAGGAGAAAAAAAAAAAAAAATGCTACGTAGAGCAGCATGGTCCCTGTTCGCTGCTTCCATTCCCTGGCAGGATGGGAGGGCCAGCAGCGTGGGCAGCGTGTGAATCTCAACACCCAAATGTCAATTCCTGCACCTCTGTAATGCCATGCCCTGTGGTTACGGGGAGGGAGGGCCTGCAGGACTGACTTCCACTCCGAACAGAATCTCATTTTAATTTTTGCAGTGAAATAAGTGGGAATTTGCATTTTTCCTTTTAGACAGCTAGAGATTGTCTACCAGGGCATTAGCTTCTCTGCTTAAATTCATACTGTGCTTTCTGCACTGCTGTACCATTTGCAGTAAAAGAGCAGTTGCATGGAGACAAAGAGACTGCTGATTTAAGTCTCAATAGAGAAGTCTGTTAGGCTTCAGCTGTGGGAGGATACTAAATGTAGCTAAGAGGTTGGCAGATGCTACCTGGACCAAAACTACTTGAAAATATTAAGCAGCTGTTTAGGTTTGCTTAAAAAACATGCGATGATTGGAAGAGATGCTGGGAAAACTATGACGGATAGAGGAGTTTGGGTTTAAAAATGTATTGTTTGGATTTTATTTGCTGATCGTGTTGAATAATAATAAAAAAGTAGAGTTCAGCTGCAAATATTTTGCTAGAGTTGATTGGGGGGGGGCAACCCAGTCCTTCTTCATCTTCCCACCTGTCTTACAGTTTTTTGTGTTGGCTTATGCAATGTACTGGCTTTCATTTTCAAAGGGAATAATACGGGGTTTGATTATGTAAGTTAAGCTTAAAGCTGCCTAGTGTTGTCTTTTGAAGTTTTCAGAAAGCTCGGTGCTGATATTAATGCTTTTCTAAGGTGGGACACCGTAAAAATTTACCTAAGGGGTTTGTTTTGCACTGCTGCATCTGAGAGCACAGAAGCAGGGTGGTGGGACTGCTGAATTTCTTCTGCACACGAGGTGTGCTGCCCAAGAGGGGGAGCTTTCTTCATCTGCTTTGGACCACGATGGTCCTGGGAGCTGCCCTGGCTTCTCACCTTGGTGCTGAGCTGGAGTGTAAGTGCTCCTTAGCTCTGTCATTTCTGACCTGGCAGTGCTGTGTGGGACGCCTGAAATGTGCCACCCCAGCATGTTTGGTGTGTTTTTCCTCTCGGTGGGTGGAGAGGGGAAACGAAGAAGTTTTGCGAAGCTGTTGTGCCGCATGCCTAAACGTACAGGAAAGGCCTACGGAAGCCATTGCTCAGGACCACGGTAGTTAATTTAGGAAAGTGTGAACTTCTGATTAATTTCTAAGTGCAGTTCCCTGTATGATCTGTTTCATGGGTAGAGCTGATTACAGGATCTCTGGGCTGGGTCATTAGGCAGATAACGTTAATGGAGATATTTATGCTTTGGAAGCCTGGGTTGGCACACGTGTGAGTAGAAGTGTTTCCAGTAGAATGCATTTGATGCTTAACCTGCAGAAAGTCAAAAGAGATGATTAATGCTTTGTGCCTTTAGAATATGTCTAATTTTGTATGCCTAAAGCTTTTAGCATGTGTTATAGAAACTGGAAGAAAAGTCTTCTTGGTATGTCCCAGCCATACCTCGCATAGAGCCACAAAACAATGCTCAGATGAACAAAAATCTTTGTTGAATCTAAACGGAAAATGCAGTTTTCCATGGCCTAATTACCGCAGAAATGGTCATTTCATTGTGGGCAAACTTTACTGAAACCTAGATGATTTCTGCAAAATTGTCTGAAAGAAGAAATACTTTTCTCTTCTGAAATGAAACAAAGACAAGGCAAGAGCTTTACCCATGTGCATCTATCTCGGCTACTGCTCCTGCTTCTGATGGAAAGGGTTTTTTGGGCTCCATAAACACTCCTTTTCATTCGTTTACTATTGTGGCATACAGCAACTATAGTGGTTAAAATTTTTGTACACAAGTAGGCTTTTCTTGTAGGATTTCTAAAGGGACTATTTCTGAAAGAGTAGATAGGAAAAAATGCACTTTTGTCCATGTTAAATGTTCACTTTAAAACCTACCTACGGGCTCCTTGCCGTTTGCCAGCAGTTTTTTTTTTGCGCCCCGGCTAAAACTTTTGCTTTGCCCATAAATACCAGCCCGAATTTGTCAGTGTTGTGGGGCGGTGGAAATTTTGTGCGTAACAGCTAGATAGGGCTATCATCATTAAGCATGATGAAGCATTTAGCATCTGTTATTAACCAGTGTGCGCGTGTGTCATCCTCGCAGGGCAAACAAGTGTGGTTTGTTTGCCCTTAGATGTGAGAAAGGCGTCGGTGTTACCTCTGTGCGTGGTGTAGAGGACATCGATGCTAGGAGGTGGCACGGAGTTTGGGAGATGGCATGCTTGGAGAAGCTACAGGAGAATCACAGCGAGGGAGACCCATTAAACGACTGAAGAAACAGCAAATGTCTTATACAGTACGTTTGGGGGAAAGAAAGGCTTTGAATTGTTTATCCAGAGGTTGAGAGGGGATATGGTTATAATAATATGGGGAGAATGTGAGGACTAATGCTGTTGGCTAAAGCCAGAAATGAGGCATGCATTTTTAATAGTGAGGACAAATATGTGCTCGCAGGAACTTCTTAAAATGATGTTGGGTTCTGTGTTGTATGCTTCCAAATCAAGAGTCGTGACTTTCCTGAAATTTACGGTGTAGTCGAACACAATTTACAGGACTTAATTCAGATCATAGAATTAATTCAACCCCCTTAGAATTAACCCCCTTAATTCAAGGGGGTTGCTTCACCATGGATCTTACCGACAGGTTCACTTACGTTAGGTGGTGCCTTCTGATAGCCTCTTCCAGCTTTCAGTTTTTAAAACCTACATAAAATTCCAGCCTTATCTCTTTCAGGAGCTGTGAAGGCCTGTCAGAAAGGCACTAGGGGATTTGGGAAGAAAAAGCGAGGCTTTCATGAATAGAGTAGTTGGGTATTTCCTTGAAGGAATTGCACTTTGTTGTTTCCTCAGCTCTGTGCGTTTTGGGTGATGCTCTGCTAGCTGTTCAAAACTGCTTGCTCTTTTTGCTGCTCAGCCTGAGCCACCGGGTCATGGCTTACAGAATGGATGATGACTCAAAACATGAAGGAGCTTGGTGAGAACTGGTCCTGAATGCTACACGGTGCCACATAAACATTCAGAAAAATCCGGATGTCTCAAATTGGGCATTGAAAATTAATGGAGGATTTTATTCAGAATCTTTTTTATTTCTCAGTGCACTTTCAAATTAGTATCTTGTGAGTAATGCAGCATAAAAATGACATTCTTTAGAAGCGTTATTCTTGTTCGGTTTGAGAAAAACAAGAAATAAAAATTAAATATGACATTATGCAAACTCCTTAATATTGGCTGCTTTTATTACAGCTAAGTAACTGGAAGATTGCTCTAATCTTATTTAAAAAGAAACAAGTCTGATAGAATTCATTTTGTTTTTCTCTTCAAACATCAGACTGTCACCAATACTTTTCAGAAGTCTTGGTTAGAAGTAATGATGCAGCCTAGTGAAATGCAGATATAATCCAGAACGGAGTGCTGTTGCTGCATTGGCTCACCTGGAGAAGGGAAGGGACTTCACACTCAATCAGCTATTTTTTTAGCAATAAAACTTTTAATTATCTTGGTTTTTAATTCATTGTTTTAATTCATTATTTCATTACACAGAATCCTTAGGAGTAGCATGCTGTGTTAGTGTTTTTACTGAAAACCATAATTCATTTTGTTTCATCAGATGCATTTATTCTCATTAAGCACGTTCTAGGAAGCCTCGCCATGTTCAATAGGAGTGTTGCTGTAGTTTTAAAATAATTTGAATCTGTGATCCCACCTAAGCTCTTCTGTTTTCTCGCTTCCTTCTGCCTGCCTGGAGTACAACTAACTTTACATGTGCCCTCTCTCCTGTCTTTCTGTTGAGAACACCACTACCACATGCATTGACGTGCTGATTTTCAACTTGTTATTCCCTTCTTTGGCTCAAAATCTTAGAGAATATCAAACAATTTCTACCAGAACTGGGAATTGATATTGCACAGAGCCCAAAAGCTCATTTGTGAGAACGTATTGTCAGTGCCTTTCAGTATCATGTTTTACCACTAATTCCATGGTGTAATGAGTAATAATTTATTGCAGTGCGTTACAAGTCCTTGCACGAATTTTTGCCATTCTTGGCATTTGCCTTCTCATTTCCAAGCAACTCTCTTAAAATGAATCAAGCAGATCGCTAAAGGTGAAAGGGAATGGCTGCCCTTACCGAACTGAGTGTGAAACCTCAGAGGTGCTGCTGAGGAGATTAAAAAAATAAATAAATTTGTGGCTGTTCTTATACAAACTTCTTAAACCTTGCTTTTTTGCTTTAGTCATTTTGTGAGGTTCAGGAAATAAAACACTCTGTGCTGAAGAACCCAAAGTTTGTGGAGGTTCAATATGTACTTCAATACAAGCAGTGAATTGCCAAAATGAAAGCCGCTTAGCACACCTTGTTGAAAAATGATTATGCTCTTGTTCTCTGAAAATAAAGGATTGTAATTTAAGGCTGCTTTTTTAAAAGAAGAGTTTTTTCTCCTGAGTTGTTTCAAGGTAGAGCGTGAAAAAGGAAGTAATTTGTGAAATGCTGAAATACAGTTCGGTGTCAAAGCAGCCGAAGAACAGAATTACTCAAAATAAATAGTTGCTCTTATTTTGAAAGCGTGTCAGAGTGTAGGAGCTTTATTTATGCATAGTTGCTATTGGCTGTACAAAACCCTCATTTCTGTGGCTAATGATAGATAGGAATACTAATAATATAACTCATGCTTTGTCATATTTTGCTGCTTAATCATCTTGTTTGGCACTCCCCCGTTTGTGTTGTGTGTGGACATAATTCAGGACCGAAAGCTCACTCGGGCACTGGTGTGACAGTGCAGCAATCACATGGGCTGGGATTATGCAGATAATGAAAGGAGTGACTAGTCTCTGTTTACCTGCTAAAACCCGAGTGAAGTTGGGGACAGCAAACAGGCAGCGTGCCGGGAGCAGCCTTCTCGGCAGGACGATGGCCACCTCTCTTGCGTCACGACTGCTTTAAAGATCCAGGGTGGGTAAGCAGAAACCGAGAGCTCTGGCAGGCTCGGAAGCATGTGTCAGCAGTGTTGCTTTAAACTTCTGCCACGCAAAACTTTGTGCTTTGAGAGCCTTAAGGACTACTCTGCTGTTGCTGCTTTCAAAAGTAGTATTTGAAGGACATTGCTAGCCTCTTACTAAAAACATTTCATTTATGAGCAAACAATTTCCTGGAAATCAACATATATTTGAAACATAAAGGGGGGCTATAGCATGAGTTTGAGAGCACATAAAATAGGAAAAAAAAAGGTGTTCTGTGTGTGTGTTTTCCTTAATTTTGTGTTAACAGCTTCAATTTTAAAATCTAAAACTAACATTTTCCTAGATGCTAGCACTGAACCTTGTGAATTGCTTGTGATTCAGAGCCTTGCTGTCTTGGTCTGGACGTCAAGTGTTTTGTGTGTGTGTGTAGAAAGCAAATCCTTGGCTTGATACTGAGGGTGGGTGCAATTGGGGGGTGGCCTGTAACAGATGAAATGATGACAGTATAAAAGGAAGCATCTAAAAACCAAATGGGAAATAAGTTTTATTTATTCAAAATCCCTTTTCCTTCTCTTGGTTTTTAAATGGCGTTTCCTCTTTAAGCGCTATAGGTTCTTCCAAGATAGCCCTGATTTTTTGTGAAGTGGTTTCCATGCTCTTGTGGATGCGTGAATAACAAATAATAGAATGGGTGGGGAGGAAGTTGATTGCAATGTGACTTAAAAGCATGCATGTTTTGACCTCGACGACTGGTTGTTTGAAAAGAGTGATTTGCTGTGCTGTTTGTTTGAGCCTGGGGTTGTTTGGTGTTAATCACCATCCAGTTATGAATATAATTCAGTAGCTAGACTAGTGAATTAGACCATAGCCTCGTGTTGGACTTTTAAACTTCAGCTAACACTCGAATGAAGAGGAGGGATGTTGTTGGCGGTGCTGTGTTAATGGAAAGGAGCAGTATTCCACCTGGGGATGGCGTGAAGGTAAGGCTCTTCAAGCTGAAGAGGAATGGAAAGATAAGACGTTTGTAATTACTGCTATGGTTGCTTATCTACTTCAAAATGGATTTCCTGAGACGTTGTTGTGAGTGTTCACTGTGAAATGAGGCATAATAAAAGGACGAGTTTTTCTTTTTACTGCTTGTTCTTTCTATGTTGTTTATGGTGTAGGCTCTCCTAAGTTTGGAGTAGGAGTCCTTTTTGATTTGCTTTATTACTTGCTATGTTTTTCTTTATCAGACTTTTATTGACAGGTATCATTTAAAAATACTCCGTTTATGAACGGTGTAGCAAAGCAGTGGACTCGGAGGAAAGCTGATCCTTGTTTTTTCTAAGTGATAAATTTACTTGTATTTACAGATGTGGGATGATCTTTATGAGAAAGTGAGTGGAAGTTAGATCAACTTAGCACCTGATCCTATATTCCGGATTCCTCTGGCCTCTGAAGGAGAGTGGGATCAGTCTCCATGTTATAACAGTTCTTCCTAAATTTCAGAATTAGGACCAGATCTTGTGTTACTCAGGAACAAATATAATTTGATTATATTAGCACTTTGCCCAATTAAGGATTGCTGAATAGGGTTAAAAATTTGTAAGACAGGCAAGTAAAGAAGTAAAGGGAGATGTGTGTCAATGTCTGTGTTACTCTGGCCAGTGTGTTATGTGGCTGATCTCTGTGCTCAAGGATGTTAAGAGGGACTGTAATTGTTTTTTAATTCAAAAGAGACTGCGTAGATTTTATTTCTTGAAAATCTTTTTTTGCTGAAATTAAGACTACTTCTAAAGTTGTCACTGAGCACCCCAGGGCTTCAGTTGATTCTCCTCCAGTCGGAGGTAGAGAATTATGTGCAGAATGAAGGCGAAATTAACTTAAAGACAAGGTAGGATTCCAGTTTTCCAAGCTTTTATGTGAAATTTAGAAATCCGGAAGATTTCTTACCAGTCACGTGTTCTAAATATTTCCATAGGAAAAAAAAATTCTGTTTCTGTTTGGCTTAAGAAAGGACACTGGCATTGTTCATTATGGATAATAAAGAACCCATAGTGCAAGAAGCTTAATTTTAAAATACCAGTCTGGCAGGAATTTTTGTAAGCTTCCTTCTAGCCTGCATATTCTACCCCTTGGACGTTCAGAAAATGTTATCAGTTTAAGTTATCACAATTTGGACACTTGTTTTCATCGTCAGTTTTTGTTTTATTATTTCTTATCGTTCTCAAATACTTCTAAAATTCTTACAAATGGCAGAGATTCAGTTGCATATTTTAAGGAGAAAATAATTCTTGTTTGTTTTTTTAAGGTTCAGGAAGTCGAGAAACATCAGATGACCTTGGGGTGGTTATCTCACACCTGCCCTTTACCTTTTGTAAAGGGTTAATGGCAGCACATTGGGTAGTCACAAGAAACGGTAGGATGGTCACTGAAGGGGGAAAACCGAGCAGATGTTGCTCACTCGCAGAACCAGGAAGTAAGGAGGAACTGGAAAGACCTGTTGTATAAAAAGACTGGGGTTATAGCTGGTGCAGAGCCCAGCAGAGGTATTAGAGCTGCCTAATACCGGAAACTGGGTGCAGAGGAGGAGGGAGAGCTCTGCTTGAGCTCATTTATTCTGCAGGAGAGAGGAGGAAATGCTGCTGCAAGCGCGCTGTTTCCCGTATCTGAACTTGCTCTAATATCTTAAACCACTTTCTCCTCAATTTCTTTAGCTTGGAGAGCTTCCTAATGTTGAGAAGTAAAAATAAAAATTCAGGGAGTACTTAGCATGCTGCTACTTGGTGCTAGTGAGGATATGGAGAAGTGATAAAATTTTATTCCTGACAAGGGTGGAGTACCGTATTTTATAATAATACGATTTTTTGCCTTACAAGTGCTTTGGTCAGAAATACTGATGCGTGAGCTTGTACCTGTCTACAAGCTGATTTAATTCTAAAGGATTTTTTTCGGGTGACCTGAGAAACTGAAGGGAGGGCCGTGGGTAAATAAATACTTGCACCATGAGTGCCCTAAGGTGGTGCTGCTGCCTGGAGGAAGGATTATCTTGTGGAGGGAAGAGTAGCGCCCAAAGCAGAAGAACCTGCCATTTTCCTCCTCGTTGCACAAGCAGCCTTTTTTGCAGTTCTCCTGCCTTGCTGTATCCTTATCTCTGCCTCACAGTAGAACGAGGAAACCTGTGTGTCCAGCCGTTCTCCAGGCAGGGCCTTGTGCAGGAAGAGGGGACAAACTGGGGGCTTCTTGTCCAAGTCAGGACAGACAACTCAGGAGAGCTCATCCTGCTGAGTGCAGGAAATGACCCTGAAACGTCAGAAAAGCTTCACGGGCACTGCGGACCTGCAGGTCCAAGCCAGGAGGGGAGCTGGGTGGATGCGTGCCGTGTGAAGTCAGCGGTGTCCTCTGCGGGGCTCAGCCCAGCCAGGGGACTTGGACAGGCTGGAGCTGAGTGCCACCAGTGAACCCCAGAATCTCCGGCTGGTCACAGATTGTCGTAGCTCCGAGACTGCCTCATCTGCCTGTGACACCTGCCTTGGAGCTCAGGGAAGAGGAGCCTGCTCTAAAACAACAAACAGCTGTCAGGCCTCGGTCTGTGCAAAAAGTGCTTTGGTTGTGCCCGTACATCCCATGAAGAATGTGAGTACAGAACTGGGAATAGCCATGTCCTGTCCCGTCCCACCTATTTCCACAAATAGTAGCCCCCAATGTTTTTCCAGAATTTTGGATCAGCAGGCATGAGGTTTGGGAGCTGGAGAAAGAGCGAGAAGGGGCACTCTTGAGCTGGGTACTTGGGCCCAGGTTGCCTGGTGGGCTCTGCTGGTCTGACAGGGGCTCGCTGTCCCTCAGCTCACCCCTTGTGCTGCTCAGACAGCAGGTGTCCCTCAGGTGCTGTCATGGGAAGCCAGGACTTGTTGCCCCTGAGGCCCTGTACATTTGAAGTCAACTGAAAAAGAAGAAAGGCAATGGATCTTTTTTATAATACAATTAATTGGAGTTTTTCATTGCCTTATTACCTGTGGCCTCAGTCTGTACCAAGGCTGTACACAACCATATAGAGCACTTTTTGTTTGTTTTTTAAATCTCATATGGAAGTGAGAAGTAGGATGTGCAGGGTTAACAGTGTTGGTGGCTTCCAAGGGAAGGATTGCAGTCTGCTGTTAGTTCTTTTGGCCGTACCAAATTCAAAGCACATCTTTTTTGCCTTCATTTCAAGCAGAAGAAGCTCCTTTCTCAGAGATGCAGCAAAACAAACCATCACATAAACATGCGGCTTCTCATTTGCAGAACAAATGATTCCAAGTTCTCTTGGGTCCACATGGAAAAAGTACTCCACCGTTTTGCCGGATGCTGTGTTCTCCAAAACATCCCATTTTTTTTTTAATGGCTGTTTCTTAATGATCCACAGCTGAAGGCCCTTCCCCTTGCTCTTGGCAGCCTGTGCAGTCTTTATGGGGTGGAACAGGATCTTTCTTTCGTCCTTGGGAAGAGCATTAATCCTGCCAGTATTTAACTGAATCCAGGATTACTAATCTGTTGAAAAGCTCTGCTTTTCGTTCTTACAACTGATGTTCAGGACATCTGATAGCTGTGTTCGTGTTATCGAAAACGTGTGATGTGTTTGTTTGTGGTAACCTCAGAATTTTGAGAAGGGATTCATTAAACTATTATTAAATGATTGCGGTCTTCATTAGTAAAAATGAGTCAAGTTCTCTTAATAAAATGCTAATTTTCTCATTTATGTTCTATATTTCTGAAGTAATGGCTTTTAAATAGTCAGCATTTGAATTTGCCTTTCTAGTGGAATAATAAACTATCATAATGACTAAAGTAATTTAGGATGAATTTAGATCATTTAGCTATTTACTTTTCCCACTGTTTTCCTAGTATAAGCTGCCTAACTAGTCTGTCTTATGATCTGTTTTTCTCTTTGTGCCATCTTGGTTGGTAGCTACACAGAAGCAGAATTCTTGAGAGGAAACTCTGAGGTTCTTTAACCTTTCATTAGCAAGATGATTAAGAAGCACACAGGACTCCCTAAGTTGTGTGGTTGGTGTCTGTGAAGCCTGCTGTTTTATACCATGTATATAAGAAAGGTCTGTGTGGAAATACACCTGTTTGAGACTTGGGTGCTCCTATGTACATTTTCATTGCTTATTTCACTTTTTACAAATCTAACCTTGCATAGGTTTTCTGTCGTTTTGTTTGAGGAGATCTTTGCATGTTTACATATTTATCTAGGTAATAAGTGGAAAAAAAAAAAGGTGAATAAGTAGAAAACAGTTGATAAATATTACACCTATCTCTTGTTTTCCATGGTGCTTCCTTACAGGATTTACAACGTTAAGTATATAAAATTCTCATGCAATAATGTCATTACTTTAAAAAGTGAGTGAAGTTGCAATAGGATCTTACAGGCTAAAACTTGGTTAATTTGTATTAAACTCTGGGCTTCCACTTGCATGGGAACAAATTTACTGGAAGTTTCCTCGTTTGAAATACATGCAAGTATGAGGCATACATATTCCTCAATGCAGCAGCTGAGAAAGGGTTACTCGCCGAGGTTACTTTTCCAGTTGTGACTAAGGGGCCAATTAGCAGCATCCGGAATGAGACAGCAGCACCTAGGTAAAAATAGATGGCATTTGGAGAAGCTGGGGGCTGTTTGGGAGAAGGTCTTTAGCTGCAGACTGCGAGAAGCGAGACAAAGAGGCAAGCTTCAGAAAGGAGTATTGCAGGCATGATTGTGAAAAACTCCACGAACGGGCAAAGGTAGGAGCAGCCACAGAAATGGCAGGAAGTAACACGGGATCAGCTCCCCAAACCGAGGGGCTTCAGCTGCAGGAGAAATGCTGAGCTGGGCTCTTCAATCCCTCCTGATAAGAGGTATAATGCTAGCGTTGATACTAATGTGAAGCAAGCTGTAACATCCTCTAAATGCCAAGAACCAGAGGAGTGGGTGTAAAGCTCGCTAGATTTTTAGGTCTTATATTAAGGATTGATACTTGAACACTTCTGTCAGAGGGAGGAGTAATGCACGCAGAAGTGCTGCTTCAGTAGGTTTGCTTGAAGGTGATTAGTTGTTGCCTGACACTCTGAGACCAAATAATTGAGTAACCTGCCAGATACAGGGAGGTGAGCTTGATGTTACGAGACTGTATTTTGCTTTCCAGCCCTTACAGTTATAAATTCATCCTACGACTGCAGCAGTTTCAGTGGTCCTTCTATGTTGTTCCCGTAGGATACGGAAGCTGCTGGATCAGTGTAGTTTAAAACTCTTTTGTTCTTCACTGACCTGTTTTGACTGCATGTTTGCTGCTGGATTGGGAAAGGGCCATCTGCACGTGCTCACTGATAGAGCCTAAATGTAACATAAAGAGAATGCAGAAGGCTGTCTGCCTTCACTTGATAAACTTCAGTCCAGTGGAGGCAATTATTTAAAATGCTTGTTTTCATTGTAAGTGGCATGCTCTACTTGTCATTTAATAATGTATCAGCGAATTTGATATTTCATGACAAGTAAAGAAGGCAAGAAAAGATGCAACTGAAGTCCTATTTTGTAAAATCCAGCTAAAAGTATGTTTTAAAAAACAGGCAAACGATGTGTGAAAGTTGAGAGTTCTTTCTAGTGGCCTAGTAATGGAGCTGCTAATCCTAAAACGTTTGTGCAAACTAGGGAATGTATGATTTCTGTATTCATATGGTCAGATACAAAGCATGCTTGCTGTACTATACATTTCTTTCTTGATCAGTGCTCTTTACTTGCAAAGACTCTGTAAAATGCCCTTAAAAAGTTATGCTAATTCCTCAGTAGCATATTTAGATAACCTCACTTATGAAGAGGTCCATTTAGACTTACCTAAGTACATTTAAAGCTGCAAAATACACGCTTCTCCTATTGACTTTTTCACCATTAGTTTTTAGTGGAATACATGACTGATGAGATTGCTCTTCCTTTTCTTGATTACTAAGCAATGAGCTTTCTGCCAATTAGAGCAAAGGTGTAATTGCTGTTCTGATGAACTGATGTAACACTCCCGTTGAGTTCAGTTTGAGCAAGGTGCCAGCTGAAGATGAAGTTTGCAACCACAGTATGACTGAGGATAAATATTGTTGATAATCTAATTTCCAGCTTATCGTCTTCAACATAGAAGCACGTTAACTAGTGAGTAGTTTGGGAAGAGGTAGAGAGAGGGTAGCAGTTGCCAATGAAGTGTAATGTTTGGTAACCGCAGAGGAGAGATTTTAATTAAGTATATTTAATGCCTAAACAGTTATGTCTGGTTAGCATTTGTAATGGGCTAAACTAAAAAAGTTTTGCGGAGTGACTCTTGATGTGCAGCAGAGTCATACCTTCAGTTTTATTGGTTGCCTGACATATCCTTGTCTATGTAGTTTTCATTTTTTTTGAGCTTGTTTATGAATCTTAAGAACTATATATAAAACTGTTTGACCCACTATAAATACTTTACAGATAACATATTGTTGTAGACTGATGGTCGTAATGCAGAGGTGCTAAATAATCTCTAGTGGAATACGCTTCAGATGCAAAGGTCCATTGATCATCAGCAATATTTGTCTGTGCAGTAACAGATGACGTTTCTGAAGGACAAAAAATACCATGACTGATATACATGGGTGCAGGTAATATATTCTACCAAAAGAAAACTGCATTTTTTTTTTATCTAGCATTTTCAGAAGAGGTCAGAGGTAAAGATGATACAGAAAAAACTTACATGGACATTGTGGTAATGCAGAGCTGTGATAAGGATTGTGCTTTAGACAAATACAAGTATTCAGAAATTAGGTTGTTGCTCTCTAGAACTTCGTGTTAGGGTGTTAAAGGGTCTACCCTATTTAGTATTCAAGCAGGGGAAAAAAAGCTACTGTTTAAAAGATAGAGAAGTGTCCTAATGTTCTGCTTCAGTCAGACTTCCAAGTTTTAGCAAAAATACCCCATTTAGGTCTAACAGAGCATTGAACTCAAAATGTGAATGCTAATTACTAGTAAATGAGCATCTCAGATGTGGTTTTAAAACTGGTAACTTGAGATTTGCTGTTCTGTGATGGAAAAGACACTAGTTTTGAAGAGAGAGCTGGTGTTTTTACCCAGAAATAGGTAATGATAATAAAAATGTCGTAAAATATCCAGCACGACATGGACTAATGTGGCAGGTTGTTGGGGAGTAATACTTGTCATTCTTTCTCTATTGAACTGTTCCAGATCCTGAATAATCTGAAGATGAAGAGGTTGCTGGAGGAAAAAACCTGGAATGGGGGATATATTTCTGTGCCCTGGTGTATGTGGGAGGGCTCTACGGGAATTACAAAAGCAAAATACAATGAAGTAGATTTATTTAGTTAGTCAGTTAGATAGATCTATGAGGCTTGGCAGTATGAGAAGGGACATTCCTGTATCTTAACAGCTTGGCTAATTTGAGTTACTGTCATAAGACATTGAAAAACAATCTGAGCCATACAGGTGGCCCTATCTGAGGGGTAGCTGGTTGATTCTAACTGCTGGGGAGCCTTATGTGGGGGAAATATCTTGAAGGAGGAACTGATACGGTAACCTCCTCTCTTGGCAAAGACCCTGTGTAGCATCTTTGAGTTCTACTTTCTAGCTTCTCAGCTAGCGAGGGGATCAGCATGTGCCCTCAGGTTTTTGGGATCTTAACGGGAAGAGCGGTGACTTCTGTGGCTGCCTTCCTGAGGGACGAGTGCCCTGCAGCCCCACGTGGCGTTGGTGTAATGCTGAGTGCAGCTGGAGGTGCTGATTCGCATCTCAGAGCCTCTCAGTGGGTAGAGGCGGTATTTAAAAGACTGATTGATGAAGGCCAAACCTGGTAATTTTGTTCTTTCCTTGTGCTGGAGCCTCTCCAAGAAAGAGGGAACTTGTGTGAGGAGGAGAGCTTTCTGGGCTTCCTTTGGAATGAACTCTCAGCTTGCTTCCGCACCGTCCATCATAACTTTGTTACATCCGGTCTCTTTCTTCCACAACTATGTGCGGTTCCATAAAAACTCTCGCTCCGTTACACACGTTGCTCCCTCTGCGGAGAGCATGAGAAGGCAGACACGAGGTGGACGAGTCAGCTTGCGTTGCGCGTTACTGGAAAATGCTGAGAGGCTGCTGTGCTAAATTACTGTTGAGTAGAGCACGTTCTTGAGGAAATTTATGCTGCCAAATGAGAAGAGAATGGAAGTTGTGCTTTCAGGGTTCAGTTAAACTCTTCTAAATGTATAAATAGGGTTATGTAATTTTTTCTTTTATGTGTATGTGTATTATTCAAGTAAATAAATGTAAACGTTTTTAAAAACAAGCCTGATCTCTTCAACAGTGGGTTGAACATGTAGAATAGCTTTCACTTAATTGCTTCTTTGACTGGAGAATGAAGTACAGTGACTTCTGGTATGATTTATTGGCTTGGTATTAAGCAGAGCAGCAGTCCAGGCCCTTGTTCTGAGCACATCTGGGTTGAGAGTTATGTTTTGGCTTTCCGGTGCTCCTGGTTCAGTGTGTGTGTCTGCGTGTGGCGGTGGTGCTTTCAAAGCATCTCTGTGTTTCTGAAGAAATTTCATAGAGAAACTCCGTGGTTCGAGAAAAGGAGTGGTACGTGTTTTTGTGTGAATGCAGAGCAGTTTCAGATCACTTATGAAGCCAGGTATAATTACTGCCCTCTTACAGGAGGCATGTACAGCGATGTAGTTCTGTTGTGATTTCATTGTGCACTTAATATACCAAACAAGTAAATTCCAATGCAAATCCTGAGCTGCCTTGTGACCGCAGAGTGGAAAGTAGCCATTAAGATTGCTGCGACTTGTTTGTGTTCTTACATTTAACTATCATTACAGAGCAACAGCTTCTCGTGTCATCTAGAAAAGAAAAAAGTGATCTGATAAGAATCTTACCAAAAGACGACAGTAATCCTCCTAAGGATTCTTGTGTCTTAGGTCAGTGGGCCATCTTTTTTCTTTCTGCACAGGTGTTTGTTAATAGCCTGGAACTTAAAAACATTCTTCTGTTTCTTGTTCATTTTTTTTATTTTTTTTTTTTTATTTTTTATTTTTTGCCATCCAAGGAATGTGAAAACCATGAGGTGTTCGTTACAAAATGCTTGGTCTGCCATTTTTCTGATATTTGTCACTAATGTAAAATACAGACAAAAGAAATGATGAAGTAGAAGCTGCAGCGTCATCACTCACTCCTACCTAGTACTGTGTTAATTTTAGACAGACACAATCCCGGTCTGGCAAAGTGGAAATAATGAGCCAAGACTTGCATCTGGATTGACACTTGGAATAGCAGTGCTCTCCAAAAGTCTTGAGGAATGGGGAGAGGGTGGCAGTGGTCCTAGAGATGAGCTTAGGCAATTAAAAATACACACTGAAAACAGCTCAAAGGGGTTTTAAAGGAAAGGAAGACAGCAGGAGCAGGCTGACCCAGAGGAACACTGAGCTACCAGTGCAACTTTGCTCTACATCTGTAACTTGAGAAATCATTTGGAAAATGAGATGTTTGTTTACACTGTGTTCCTGTCTCAGGTGCTTGTTAGGCGGTTTAGCATAGAGGAGCTGAGCAAATAGAAGGCATTTTGTAGTGAAGTTCAGCTTATTTTGTACCTGCTTTACCTGTAGCTTTTGCGATTTAAATGTGTACAGAAAAGCCTGAGTTGAATCGAGGTGTGCAGCTCCTCTTGTAGCAGCTGAAGGAACCAGTGGAGGGTTCAGAAGTGCAGGCACATGCAGCTAGAATTGGGTGAAGGTGTAAGGAGTGATACTTCGTAGTTACTAATGGTGGAGTCTCGAGATCTTTCATGTAGAGCCTTGTGTTTGTAATGGAGTATAACGTGAAAAATAAGACATTTTGGGGTTTTGTGAATATTTTAATTCCTAGTTGAAGGATGTTCTAACGCAGCTCCGGGAGCTCCCGAAGTGTGAGCTGTGTGTGCCAGATTTTACTGTTTTCTTCCAGCATACAATTGGGTTGGCGGGTTGTTGTTGTTTGTTTTTTCTATACTTGGATAAATTACCAGGCTGGTGCCTAAAAATAAAAAAATAAAATACAGTAAGCAGATGTGCTCATTTTTATATAAACTTAGAAAACAGAAGATGAACAGTGTTTTGTTTTTTTGTGCGTGTTCAAAAATGTTTAAAACCTATCTACTATTTTTTTTCCTTGCCCTCGGAGAAGACTTTGAAAAGAACCAGTAATATCTTTCTCATCTCATGGTGGAACATTAGGCAGAAAGTGTGTGGCAAATGTGTCCTGATCATTTTTAAAATACCTCAGTTTGGTATCCCCACGTAACCAGCAGGACAGTCGTGGACAGCAGTTCCTTCTGGTAAGAGTTGAGCAGACCTAGTGACTTTGCCTCTCCTGAACGAAGGTTGGCTTGTACTTTGAAAGCGCAATTTGGTAATAATCTGCTTAACACAACTAGCATGAACTTTCTGAGCCAGTATAAAAGAAACTTGACTCAGCTCAGGAAAATTGGCCACAATAATTCTTGGTGTTTCAGCAAAGTATTTTTGTCTTACTCGGGGATTTTATGCCACGTATTCAATTTAGGAAATTGAAATAACACCTGTATTTTTGCCAGCCTTTTTCACCTCTGTTAAAAATAAATAAATTCTCACACATAAAAATCACTTGTATTGAAATATTAATAAAACATGGGGGGAGGCAGAAAGCAGTCCACAAAAACTGTGATCACCTTAGGACTAAAAAAATAAGTGTTATTTGACATTGAGGTGAACTCAATGTAAATATTGTAATGGGATTATTAAAGTTGTCACAGAGTGTCAGGAACCTAGAGATATGTAGTTGCTTAATCAAATCCAGACCCTAACCACTAATTCATTCACTGTGTTTTGCTTAAACACTTTAAGAAAGAAAATAAAGGAGCTCAAGTATTCTGCTCTGTTAATTGCGTTACCTAGTCCCCACACAACTTTTTCCTCCGTCTTTTCCAAGTGTCTCGCTCATGCCTTACCTCATTCTGTTTCTTTCTTGGTCTTTTAATACGTTTATGCTCTTACTCTGCTTCTTTGGTTTCCCACTCTCCCCTTCTCATAATACTCTAAGTTGTTTTGTCATTCTTCCATCTTTTCCAAATTTTTTTGGTATATTTATCCACTCACTCTTTTTCTATCAGTTTTTCCTCTAAAATTCTTGTTATTTGAATTCTTTTCTGTACCTTCTCTGCCATCCTGGCCTTTGGCCTGGATTGTTTTTGGTTTTGGTTTAAATCTAGTTTTAGGTAGATTAGGTAAACTATGCCAGTCTTGCATTACTTTGCTTGCCCAAACTTCCCATTCCTTGAAGAACTAACAAGGGGAGGTTGAAAAAAGTTGTCTGGTTAAGGAAGAAGCCGTTGCTGTTTGGTTATGGAGAAACGCAGGGATTACTAGTACTGGTGTCAGTGTTGCTATATGCTGCCAAATGTCTTATGAGTCACTGTATTTTTGTGGGATCTAGAACAGCAGCTGATGTACGCAAATACCCTGATAACCTCTTGTTCCATGAGGTGCTAGAGTTCTGATTTCTGTCCACTATGTGTTTCCTCAATGGCTTATTACTCTCTGAGATGTTTGGTATCACTTTGTTTCATAAGGGTTTCATCATGTTAGGCTAGTGATGAATAAGAGTACCCAAACTTAAAAACCTTGTGCGCTTGGGAAGCTTTCTGCTCACATCATTAGCGCTAATTTGCATTAATACAGTCCTCTTGCAACATGTGTGGATGCAATAGTATTTTGCTATGCCTCATCAGTAGCTTGACAGGTGAGCTCGTGGTCCTGGTCCACTTCCAAGCTGAAGGGTGTCCACAGCACAGGCACCACTGGCATAATCAGGAGTGGGAGGAACAAGTATTGGTCATACCCTGACAAAGCATAGCCTAAAGGCATCTTTTCATTGAAACCTGGACTGCCATGACTCTGGATTGAGCTGTACTGGCATATGTGAAGAGGCTTGAATTGTTGCACGCACTGCGCCAGCTGTGGAAGTAGGCAAGAAGTTTGGAAGTTCCATAAATTCCAAAAATCTAGTTTTAAAAAATACCTTTTTATTGAAATTATTCTTGTTGTCAGTTTGTTTTTAATTCTGGGTCCTGCGATGAAGGGGGGCTGTTTCCTTCATCGCATGTTCTATTGAGGGGTTGAAGTTTGTAGTATTTTACATGCATGAATAGAGGCTGAATTGTGTTTAATATATTTAAAAGTGTATCTATGTCAAAAGATTCAGGCAGTGTACGTAGCAAAGAGTACATCTGTAAGAAGTAGCCCCTGTTGCTTGTAATGCTATTCCGTACACACACGGCACTCAAATCAAATCCTAGATCTGTGCTGTTTTCAGACAACTTGTCCCAGTAAATGATGTTTGCTGAAAACCCCTGTAAATGATCAGCAAGTATCAGCAAGCACTAGAGGGATTCACAGTACCCAAGATCCCTGAGAAAGCACCTGGGACGTTCCCACCTGGTAAGAACATGTTTGGTTTGATCAGGGGGATGTTTGTGGTCAGGTGAATAATTCCCAATTTCGCGACTGAATATCTGAAGGGACACCGATTAAGAAACAAGTTGATGGAGTATACCCTCTGTTACATTTCTGCTGTGTATTTTGAATGTGCTGGAAACAGTACGTTAGTGTTGTGCTTTTCTTTTTGTGCGTGTTCACTCGTGAAAGTCAGCTTGAGTTTGTCCCACTGTGTTTATTGCTGTGTGAATAATGTTGGTGCTGGTTAGACTTTGTGCATTTTGAACACAATGCCTAGCTGCTGCCCTGCCTGTTATAATTATTAAGTAGAGATTGGGAAAACGGCTTTAAAAAAAAGTCCTTATTATAAATGAATGATTACTGACTTCACGAAGTATTCATAATATTGACAGCCAGTCATGAAAATTAAATGAATGTAATCAGAACAGTGATTACTTTTCTCAAGAAGTATGTGTGAGAAGCTGGAGGAAACATTTGTACTACTTGGCATCTCAAGACCAATTCTACTGTGAAAAGTGGCTTATGGAAATGTAGCTCATTATATACTGGGTGTACATACGACAGGACCTTGAGCTAGCCAGAGCTTTGAGCTGAAGTTCACTAGGCCTTCTCGTGAAGTGAACTCTTCAAAGAAGACTAGAATACTTTTACATTCAACTTTGCAGGTTTTAGCTGAATAAAAACTAGGAATTTTGCTTCTTAAGCAATAGGAACTTCATAGTGACTAGGGGGCATATATTGCCAACAGTAATACACTGGAAGTGGTAGTTTTTCTTAAAGCATTTTGATTTTACTTTTAATAATGTTCTGATAGCATGTGTGGGCATATCATGGTTTTACTTAATATTTTATATACAATCTGTAGCATGTGTCTTCTTTCATCTGAACTGTATGCCCTCTTCTGTCTTTTGTCTAACTTTTCCTTGCAGTTGCAGTGCTTGCTTATTAATTCGGCACCCCATTGTCTTCACTTTTTTGCTTCCCAGCATTATACCCTTCCCTGCAAACTACAGCCTGAAGTGGATCATGGGGAGATGATCGAGCTGTTCAGCATCTCTCTCTTCTTCGTATTTCACTGTCACTGCAAGGAGTATGTTCAGAACCGTAGCTCTCTGTTCCCTGGATGCAGTTTTGCTAGTTTGCATAACTTTACTTTTCTATAATCCAAAAATCTCTTACCTGTAAATTAGTTTTATTAAAACATGCTTGTAGTATAAACATTTATCTTTTCTTTATGTTAGAAAGTTGCAATGAAAGTATGCTCTCATTTTTCTATTTCTTCATTTGGTAAAGGAACTGGAAGGCAGAGACTGCAGAGATGATTGATGAGAAGGGATGGGCTGGTTGGATTAGGATTGTTTTGGAAAAAGGCTATCAAGAGAAACTAAATTGCTTTGGCCATTTTAGAATTAGTATTTCAGTTGTTGTAGTAACAATTATTGGTCCATGCCTGCAAAATTGGTGGTACTTCTAGGTCAATTTTTCTGATCACTTTATAAAATACTTGATTTTTTAATTTTTTTTGAAGATTTTTATCTTTATTGTTACTGTTCAGATTTAGGAGTAGTTGCTGTCACTGAGCCAATTTCCTCTGAATCTGTGAGTACTCAGTGTATTTCAAAAGCTCTGTTCTGTGTTTAAATGGCTAAGGAGAAAACTGACAAGCTTTTCAGCATGAAAATTAACTGGTGGGAGAGACCTTTTTCTGAAAATGAGGTGGGTTCTCACCGTCATCCAGACAGAAGCTTATCAGTCTTCAAATTTAGTTTTTAGTAAATGTATGCTCTCCTGAGCATTGGGCGTAAATCACACATGACACTTAGTGGTCATTCTGATTTTATGTATTATAAAAATATTCGAGATTTTTATACAGATTTATTACTGCACTTGCGCAACTTTCTGTTCTTTCAGCAGAAGTGGTTACAACAGTAATACAGAAGGTTACTAAATTTCAGGTTTTATATGTTTTGTTGCTTGTTAGTACAACAGTAAAATGTTGCAGAATTCATTGAAATCTCTGAGTAACTGTCTGCTGAGAACAAAACGATTTGCTCTCTTACATCAGCGAGTTGTGAACATCTGCAATGAGCTGCCTGTTGCATTTCAGGCTGTTGCACTGAAGAGTTAAGCTCCACTGTGGAGCTATGTAACCCCCCCGTACCCCACGTAGTAGTCTTGGATGTCCCTTCTTAGTAAACTTTCAGTTAGGTTTGTACATCTGCGAAAGAGGCACCAGAAGATGAAGGAAAACACCAAACAAACACACAAACGAACCTCCAAAAATCACAAAACGCACCCTCAAACAAATAAAACTCCAAACACCAACTAACGACATGGTTGTGGAGGGAAGGTTGGGAACATGGAATACTGACTTCATTTATTTACGCTGCCCCCGTATGTGGCCCCCAACAAGTCTACTCTCAGAGACTTTTCCTATTCCCAGGTAGAAAAATCTAGACGTTAGGTGTTACCTATTCCCAAAGCATCCTGAATCCCCAAGAACAATGATAAATACTATTACATGAAACTTCTTGCAGTTTTATTTTGCAGTATGAATGGCAAATTGCTTCGTAAAGAAAAGCAGTTTTGATCAAAACGGGTTTGGGGTTTTTCTTGGTCTTTGTTTTGCTCTGAAGAGTTTGCCCATATAGTTTGTGTGGCTTGCTGACACTGTAGGTCTGGCATGAAATTCACGTAGTATTATTCTATGGTAGCTTTTCTTGAGAAGAACTTAATTATATTTTTTTGTTTCTTTCTCACACCCCCAGATACTTAGTTGAAAAAGGAAAGTAAGCTTTTATTAGTTATTTTAATGCTTTAATATTTTAAAAATTTTCTTATTTAACACTGACACTACAATAAAATGAATGCAGTCTTGAGTCTGGTTATAACTGGGGTTGAACTGAAAATCTTAATGGATTCTCATTTGATTTCAGCCTGTGTTTGTCTCTGACTAGAGTAGTGTCCTTGTTGGCCAAAGTAAATGCATGCAAGCTATGTAGAACAATGCAAACAAAAACCCATTATGTTTATGTAACATCATAGATTTTATTGATGCCATTTACATGTTGTAAAGCTATGTGCTGGACTAGCATAAGGAAGAGTGCAGGTTAGAATTGAACATAACGCTCTTGAGAAGTAACCAATTGAACATTTTATCTCTTTTTTTCAGGTTGTATTTACAGTCTGTCTTTTGGGAGAAATATTTAATTGATGAATTGTTGATTGATTGCTAATAGCAGTGAATTCTGAAGTCATTTTCCTTTTTCTGTATCATTTGAGGGCAAGGAATGAAGAAAGCAATAACACATTAGTTCACAAATACGTATGTTCCTCAGGCCTGTCATCTCTTAGACTTCAAACTGGCTTCTACCTTAGAAAGGACTCTAACAGAAGTGATATATTTTGTAATGGGTAAGGGCTAATGACTTTCCTTGACTTACCTTAGGTTTCAGGACTGGCTGCTGTGAGAGATTCCTTGCCATTGGAATGACTTGAGGGTGCCCTGATTTTGTTCCCTTCAGATTTCCAGAGTATCTGGGCGGATTCTTTTCCTGCGTAGCTCTTCTTGATGGAGTTCTGCAGGGCCACGTTGCTTCTGTTCCGCAGATGAACAAAACCTTTGGGAATGTGGGGCGAACAATTAAGAGGAGGATCTGAAATATGGTGTCATAACTATACCATTTTTCTCCTCCTTAATTTTCTTTAGACAGAATTGTTTCTGAGCTTACCCAAGCCTAATGAATAGTTGACAGGTGCATGCTACTTGGTTTTGTTAGTTAAAATTTGCCAAGATCTTGGTTGTTCTTTGTGGGACACAGTTTGAGAACTACTGAATCCTGTCACAACTGCGTTGCTGTCTATGGAAGGTTAAATAAATTATTGTACTTTACCTTGTCAGTTCAAAAAGCATCTAGCATATTTATTTGTATTGAAATCTGTATTTATTCTTTTCAGTGATTAAGCAATGCCAGGAGTTGATGTGAAGTACATATATTATGACCTTTTAATATTTCATAGATCTTATGATTTGAAACTAGTAACTGTTATGTGCGTGGTTTTAAATTAGACAGATTCGTGGTTTAAAACAACTGTAAAGCTACTAGCAACTTCCAGTGTTTAGCAAGTATTCCTTGACATGATGTGCTCTGTGTCTTAAGGATAAGAAGTTCCATCCTAGGTTGGTTCTTATACTAGCGTGTCCAGGTTTTAAGAAATAAACATCAGTTCTTTACTATTTAATTTTTTTCTACTTGAAATCAACAATATTTTTCATTTGCCTGTTGTGTTATTGCTTAGAAGGTCACTTGCTGGCAAATCATTTGTGCCTTAAAAATAAATAAAAAAGAGGTAGATAAAAGGAAGTGAAGCACCCTCTTGTTTGACAGCATATTTCAGGATAAAAATGCATATTTAATTTCTGCAGCTCTTCTGCATTTGTTAGCTGCTTATGTACATGAACATTGAATAAACTGAGCTTTCTGTGCACTTGTGATAAACTTGGTAAACTAACAAACCACTGAGAGAGAAGCTGATGTTCCCTTTATTATCCCTTGTTGATTATCCCTGTATTTTATGTCTCTTACCTGATGAGAATTAAGAAAACAGAAAAAGTTGTAAGTAGTACAATCTGCTTACTTTATTGGGCAATTAAATATTAATATTCTGTGTGATATTTTTCCAATTAATGCATACTGTGTGTTTGTCATACAGCAAAAAAACCTCACTGTTGCAGTGAAATCGCAGTTGATTTTGCTATGGAAACTGTCGACGTGGGGGTAATGATTGAGTCTGAAAAACTGTCTGCAGAATTAGTCTTACTGTATGTTCATATAGAGTTCTATATTCATGTATATTCATATGCAGTTCTAAGTGACGCAGTATTTTTGGAAGTAGCTATTAATCGAATTTGATCTGACAGTTCTTTCATCTTTCTTTGGCGTGGAAGTTAACAATGGTGAATGTTAGCCTCCTGTGAAAGTAGCGGTGTATTGTATTAAGTCCTGAATGCTGTTGCATTTGTATTTTCCACTCAAGCCTGGACTTTTTTTGTGAACCTGATTTTCTTAATAGCGGTTGATTAACTTACTACTGCAACATGTTGTTCAAGATCGCAAATGCAAAATAATAACATAGTTCCTGCAAGGGGTGGGTGCGTTTGTTTATCTGAGCTCTGTGTTATGAAAACTGCATGAATGCTGCTTTTTTTTGAAATTAATCTTCAAAAAGAAATCCTGTTTCATATAAAAAGATGCCAGACTCACAAAGATTTCCTTTCTTGTTTCATAGACGTTCCATCTTCAGAGCAGCCTGAACTGTTCCTAAAGAAACTTCAACAGTGCTGTGTCATTTTTGACTTCATGGACACGCTTTCAGACCTTAAAATGAAAGAATACAAGCGCTCCACTCTTAATGAACTGGTGGACTACATTACAATAAGCAGAGGCTGTTTGACAGAGCAGACTTACCCTGAAGTAGTTAGAATGGTGAGTTTCTTCTTTCTCATGGTCTCTTTAAATCCACTTGCAGTTCCAGTTACATGTTGTGGGCGAAATTGAACCCTGGAGTAGGTGGATTAAATGAGGCCTTTGGTTTGTATTTTCTGCTAGACATCACTTGGGGATAATTCTCCAAAGACAAAATTATTAATTTTTATATATATACTTAATTAAAGTCAAGTAGATGATGGTTATTATAGCGTAAGAAGTGTATGAAAGGAAACCTGGCTTGTTGCCTGATCGAAAGACCCAGCAGACATAATATCAGAGCCTGTCTTTCTCCCCTATACCCTTCCCTCCCCAGTATAAATAATGGAATAATTTTAGAATTTTCTTTTCTTTCTTTGAACTTTATCCAAGCGTTTGAGTTTGTACTGAAGCTCTGAGATAGCTTAAAGTATGCACGGGTAATTAATTTTAAATAATAAATGGTAGAAATGTTGTAATAGGAATGGTGTGAAAATTTTATGGGTGTATTACGTGGTCATAGTAGATGATGTTAGCAAGATTACTCAACAATAAAGCCATACCTTATACATACATAAATTGTCAAATAATGGTATTTTCAATCTAAAACGGTAACAGAATCAGATGCTATATTATGAAGAGCATTCATTATAATTGGCAAAATCAATCTATGTTTTGAAATGTTTATTCTGTACTACCATACGGAACTCTTATAACCTGCTATCTAAATGAAAGGACAATTAGTTCAATGTAAACTTGGTGATGTTGGTTTCCTAATGGTGGTACCAGGTGATCATGGAATCCACTGGCTATGTATGTGCTGTGAGAAGAGAAAGCATGAATAGATTTTATATTGCATAATATGTGCTCCTTACTTCTTTCCTGGCATGCAATTATATGCTGTATTGCTTGTCTGTAATATTTAAAAGTAGCTAAAAATTGTGACAGAATCATCCAGCACTTAATAGTGAATTGAAAAGCAAACAAAACAACGACAGAAAAAAGTTAAGGTATGCGTGGAAAAATCTTAATATGGCTTCTTAATCTGTATGCATTTTCACAAAGTCTATAATTACATGAAAAGACTGTTCCTCCATCTCTCCTGCTCTTCCTTTTTCCCTCCCGTGCTGGACCACTCTTCTGAAGGAGCTGCTTTTCAGTCAGTTGTGTTATTTGTTCAGCATGGGGTCTAATGCACCATTCAAATACTGTCTGAATACAGAGTTACTAGTCCATTGCTGAAGTCTTCTGCTGGTGCTGCATTGTAGCATCTAAATGGCTTGCAAATGTTACTTTATTCCTCCTGGTACCCCTCCAGGTGAACCGATGAGATCATAGTTTTTGTATAGACAGGGCACTGATGCACAAATAACTTCAGAAAAGCACATGATTTTACTGGTACATAGAAGACACCTCGAACCTCACTTTCTGTAAGAATTTTGTATTTATTTCAGTGTTTCTGTTTTTGAGATTATATTTTCTTTTTGACTTTGTTTATAGCTGTTTTTTTACCATAGCAAGAAATAAGAAACACTTGAGCTGTAACTGCTCATAAAGTTCAATTTGAATAATAAGTCATAACCTGTGAAGCAGTCTGAACATGAACCCATAATGAGACCCATTTGCTTGTGTGTTCTACGGTCTCTACAGTCACTTAGGTTGATTCACAAAACTGTTTTTATCTTAAGGAAATGAGGCATTGCCTAAATAGTTTGAAAAGCACAGTTTTAAATAATTTACTTAAGTGTCGTCTCTAACTGTGATATAGAGCAGTCACTGGAAGTGAAGACATGATTTTTTTTCCAGTGGATTTCACAGATAATTGCTAGTGGAGACTCAGGAATTTCAGTCCATCATTTTTGGTGGAAAACTGTTCTATCTTCTCCTGTATTCCTATGTTCCTTTTGCTGCATCCTGCTCTTCCTATATTTGGGCTCTAGTGCTGAACTCAAGCCATGTTTTACCCTCAGTGCCATGGTACTTAAGAATGGGAAGACTGAAGATACTCTCAAGTCCTGCAGCTGGCTAGTCAGTGGCCAAGCCTAGATTTTTTTTTTTTCTTTTCAAATATAGAAGATGCCTAACTAGGGAAGTGGACATATTTTTTCTGAAAGCGTTTCTGGAGAAAGTTAGAATCGTAGACCATCATGAGATGGAAGGGGGGACCCACAAAGATCATCAAGTCCAGCCCCTGGCAAGTTGGACTGCAGGTATTTTGTATTTTACAGGTAGGCCATGTGGTACAAGTACTATTTTTTTTCCTTCCTTTTGCCTATAAAAAGAAAGGCTTCTCCAATACTAAAGTACCAAACTGAGTACAGTTATACAGGTCACAGAGGGGAAGGTAGGACTCCTAATATTATTGAAAGTAAGTTTTTAGCATATGTTACCTGGTGAGCAGAGAACATTAGTCTGATTTGGAGACAGCAAGTGCTGTGGTGTGATGTTTGGTCTAACTTTTCTATGCAATAAATGCATGTTCTTGTTTCAAGCAGAAGGTGCTTATACTGTAATGCCAAGACAGACTTAATTGTACACAGTTGACATCTTGAGGTCACCTGTGCAACTGCCGCTATTGTCTGCTTTTGAGAATTTTCATCTAGGTCTCCAGCTGGGTTCACAAATGACTTGTCAAACTGACAGGCTCTGACCTGTCACAATAGCCAAGAAAACAGCAGCATCTGCGTCCTTACCAGATCAGTGTCTGCACTGCCTGCCTGCCACAGTTGTCATGGGAGTGTTGTGGTTGAACGACCAGTGTCTTAAAACGTACCATAACAGAGCACAAATGTTCTTTTTTTTTGCTTTGGAATGTCTTCCTGATTTTTTTTGGTACTCAGATCCTAGCTTCTGACATATGAATGCAAGAATTAATTGGGCTACTGAAATTTGGAATAGAAAAGAAGAATTCTAAACACAGGGGAAAAGCAAGCAGCTGTTCCACAAGTTGTGGCATCATTTAAGAGCAGAAGAAAAGGTGCAGCAGTCTGAAGCTGATACTTTAAAAATTACTCACATTTATAAAGAAGAACTAATAGCAGAAGTACTTTCTTGCCTTAGTTATTTAAAATGTCAAAATAATTGATATCTCTGAAAGAGCCTTTTCTTAAAGTTTTACTAAGTTCATGTATATTAGTGTTCTATGACCCAAAATTTCAATTTTACAGATACTAGGATAGAGGAAGGTTGCCTATCAAATTCATCAGAAACCCTGAGATTTTTTAATTACTTTTATAATGTGGTGCTGTCATGACATAAGGATTTGAAAAACAGTCATTTGAAGTAGCTATCATGACAGCACCTGGGCATTTTTACTGTTGGTCATTCATGCTGTTAAAACCTTGATTCCTTATCATAATATCACATTTTCTGTTCCGTGTATGATATGATATTGTTTACAGCTTGGTGTGAAATCACCTGGCTGTTTTATTAATCTGTGTGTTTGTGTCTGCTTCTATAAACCACTTACTTCAGCTTGGTATATATAGAAGTGCTGTATTGGGTTTAAAAAAATACATATATGCTAATGGTCACCAAAGCAAGTTTGCAGCAGCTTCGTCACTGTCATCAATATGGCTTGATGGGAAGAGCTGCTGGCATTGGTGTTAATGACGTAAGCTGGACAGATTTATTCAGAAGGGTGCTGCTCAGCGCACCTCCCCTGCAGTTTGGATGCGTTGTTCGGAAGGGCACATGACATTCTCTAGAATTAGGCTAGTCTTAAGAAAAAAGGCCCTTGCCAATTAAAACACACTCTGCTAAGAAGGAAATGCCAGTAATGTGACTTCATGAGCCAGTAATTGGACACTTCGGCTAAAATTTGATCCTGTCTGAGCAAAATGCAGAGGCTTAAACTAATGATGCTGATTTTGCTGGTAGATTAAGCCATGGTAGTTGATGGGAATAAATGTTTGTTATTATCTACAGTATCCTGCAGGGTGTATGTAGTACAGCTTTTTGTGTTTTCTGGAGATTAAGACATACATTGAGGAAACTGATTTGTTTCATTTCAAAAATCAAAAGACCATGGAAATTAGCAAGCTGTTAAACTGAGAAATCTGGATGAATCTTCTTGTTGGTGAGCAACACATAAGCTCTCCTTCTTGCCTCTTCAGAAATTGGGAACTCAACCCAACATTTACTGTGGTGTTTATGCAACATCCATGGATCCTTGCCAGCCCGTGAGAGTTGGCTACTAAAACGTTTTTGAGAGGTACCTTTTAGAACAGAGTATTACTTTGGTCTCCTTTCTTTTACGTGCAGAAATATCTCTAGTTTCCTATTGTCCTCTCCCTTCTCTGTAATGAATAATCAAGTAAAATAAACTGCAATCTCTATAACCAAAATCAAATATCATATTAGATGTCTTGTGGCTTGCAACACAGAGAAAGAAACTTGGTTAAGTGAATATCCAAATAAATACCACAAATTGCCTTTGAAAGCTTAGATTCTAATTCTTTCCCATGGACATAAATCCAGAGGGATTCCATCCCTTTTCCTGCAGGATCCTCTCAACAGATGTAAGACCAGATTCTGTTCTGGAGTGTTTTGTGACTGATCTATTAAATGTGAAGAATATCTTACTAAGCCATGAATTTGATGGCATGTTAAAGTACTTTCTTTTTCTTGGCCATTTGTTGTCTGAATGGCATTATGAATTGCTTTATATTCTGTAATTTTGCTTATGTCTAAGTGTTTTTACTCAGCTGGGCAGCTGAGCTCCACCACAGCCATTCTCTCTCTCCCTTCTCAAAGTGAAAGGGGGAGAAAATATGATGGAGAAGACTCAAGGGTCGAGATAAGGACAGGGAGATCGCTCAACAATTATTGTCACAGCCAAAACAGGTTCAGGGTAGGGAGATTGAAGAAATTTATTGCCTATTACTAACAAGCTAGAGCAGTGAGAAACTGAAAACAAACTAAAAGGACACCTTCCTCCCATCCACCTTCTACCTCCTCCCCCCAAGCGGTGCAGAGGAACAGCCAATGGGGGCTGCAGCAAATCCCTGACGCTTTGTCTCCACCGCTCCTTCACGGTCCCTCCCTGCCCCTGCTCCCCGTGGGGTCCCTCCCACGGGATGCCGTCCTGCCCGAACTGATCCTGCGGGGACTGCCCACAGGCAGCAGCTCTTCAAGAACTGCTCCCACATGGCTCCGTACCACGGGGTCCATCCCCCAGGAGCAAACTGCTCCAGCACGGGTCCAGCAGCTCCCCCCAGACCCCTGCTCCTGCGTGGGCTCCTCTCCACGGGCTGCAGCTCCGGCCCGGGGCCTGCTCCTGTGGGGGCTCTCCATGGGCCGCAGCCTCCTCCAGGCCACATCCACCTGCTGCAGCGGGGGCTCCTCCACGGGGGGGCTGCAGCGTGGAGATCTGCTCCATGTGGGACCCATGGGCTGCAGGGGGACAGCCTGCTCCACCAGGGGCCTCTCCACAGGCCACCAGGGAACTTCTGCTGCACCCCTTGCCCTCCTTCTGCACTGACCTTGGGGGCTGCAGGGCTGGTTCTCACTCCTTGCTCTCCCAGCTGCTGTGGTACAGCAGTTTTTTTCCCTTTCTGAAATCTGCTCTCACAGAGGTGCAAACAGCATCGCTTACTGGCTCAGCTCTGGGCATCAACTCCCTTCTGGAGCCAGGTGAAACTGGCCCTTATCTAACATGGGGCAGCTTCTGGATTCTTCTTACAGAGACCACCCCTGCAGCGCCCTGCTACCAAAACCTTGCCATGTAAACCCACTACAGTGTTACACCCTACTTGCTAAATATTCATCATACTTTGTTGGTTTTTTTTGTTCTTGGATAGAAATCTGTATGCAAGTCCACCTATATTCAGTCTTACCTTTTCAATTCAGTAAAATGCCTTTGTATTTGCTTCTGTTGGTTCAAATATTTGATTTAAAAATATAACACTAAATGGCATTTTTAGGGAAATAAATGAAACCAGTTACTCTTCTAAGAATTGACAAATAATGCCTCTTGCCTAATACAAATTTGATATATCTTCTGGAAGTGAGTAAAATAATAGGAGTTGATCTTCAATTCAGCTTGAATCAGAAGTATAAAAGATTGTTTTGAATCCATCCTAAATGCTGAAACGAAGATGCAGTGTCCTGTGACACCCCCCAATGGACTTGGAGTGAAAATTGTCACATGGATGCAGCTGCAATGAAACAAACATGCCATTGAAGTTCACAAAAATATATAAAAATTATTTCATACTTCAACATATCTCCTCTTTAATGTGAGGTTTATCAATTCTGTAGAAGCAAGAAAAGAATCTGTTTTCTTTTATGCATTATTTCTAAATTCCTCTGTTAGATACTTTTTAATATTCACATTCTTTATACACCTAGTTTGTATAAAAAACAATACTTACTGAAGGAAGAGGCTCCAGCATTCTCTGTTCCTTTCAAAAAAAAAAAAAATCAGTCGGAGGCAGCTCCTCTTGCAGCAGTTGTCCCTAATAATTTTTCTCGACAGTCTGTAATTACGTTTACCCGTATCCATTATTCCTCTTGTTGGTTACATAGGCTTCTCATTCGTCAGACTTTATCTGTGTAATAGTACAGTGGCTAGGTCTCAAGCAAAGAAACGAACTGGAACAATATTTTTATTCCAAGGAATACTTGGATGTCAACTGCATTTTTTGTTTATTGGTTTCGTTTCGTTCTTGTTGAAGAGCGGTGTACAATCCCACCCTCTATTTCGGCTGTGCCATCTTCTTGAATGCCTTCCTAGCATTGCGCCTGCCAGCAGGCTCAACGTGAATCTCCTGGGGGATTGTTTTCTTGGGTTTTGAAGTTCTATTTTGTTCCTGAGGTTGGAGTCTGAGACAGTATGAGTTTTGTAATACTGTCTAGAGTTCAAGTTCGTGCATTGGCAGACTTCTTGCTCTGTTGCCTGCTGTAGAGACGAGGGTACTGCTGGTACTGTGTGCTTTGATTTGTCCAAGATAATTGAGTTATTGCTATGATATTATGCTAGTGTAGAATTAGGTGGGCGTGCATTAAATAAATTTTTCCCTGGATTGTCTCAAAATATATTTACGAGGCGATAGTGGTGCATGGAGTTGTTACTAGCAGGTGACCTAGAGTGGAATTTCAGAGCTCTGGTTTCCAGCAGGCAGAAGGTGTACCTTTGAGCCTGGGGATATGTCAGTGTTAGCACTTCTAACTCAGATCATCAGTGTGCTTTCAAAGTGCATCTCCTATTTGTTCTCACTGTACTTTGCTGCTTGTCATAGAGAAATTTGGGGGTTTGTGAATTGGATTCATTCCAGACAAAGCGTGTGCTTCAGGAGCCTGCCTAAAGCTCTCCAACTAGCTAATGGACTTCAAGGCAAGAGATCACTAGAAAATAAGTCCTCCCTCCAAATACAAGTAATGTGGGTTTTTTAGGACCTGAGCACCAGCTGTTTTGTTGTACAGACCTGCTCCAGTTGCACTTCCCTGTTTGCTAACACAGCCGTATCCTAAGGATCTCAGTTCTACCATCCGCACATCTGTATGGGCGGAAGCTGCTACTACTGCTGAAGTGGGTGATGAGAAGTTAACAAGCTTAGGAGCCCTGATCTAGAGCTAAAATCTTGCAGGTTTTTGATAGAATTTTTAGAAAAAAAACATGAAAAGGACCACCTGCCTAGTGGTCCGGATGGTTGACTGTGTTCATGGTCCATAGTTTATGTAACCTGGCCAAAAGTAATGCTGCTGGGCAAAAAGAAGGCATATAATAACATATAATATTAAACTCTGACTGTATTCTGGCAAGCAGTGGGGCAGAAAAAGACTTGACTGTTTTGGGTGACTATCTTGACTATCTTAGTATGAATTTTTGATGCAGTGTATGGTTCAAAAAAGGGAAATAACAGGGAGATGGTCTGGCTTTTTATATGTACCCCAACACATCTGGTGTGTGTTACTTGGAGGGGTTATGAAAATACAGGTGGGAGCTTAAAGGAGGGTAGCAAAAACAACCACAGGATTCAAAACAAACCAACACCTGCCTGGGTTCAGGAGCTCTATCTGACTATTTAGCAACAAAGAGATTGAGAGGTGTCATTCATATATATAATGTATGCATAAAATAAAAATACATGCACATGTAGATGCATGCCGCGTATGCAAATGTGTATGCGTGTATATATATATATGTGTATGTTGAAAAGATCTGATGGTTTAACAGGAACCAGTGGGACTCTGGCTAGTTCAACCTTGAAACCAGAAGCAGTGCCCTAGTCAAATTAGTAGTAAAACTTCAGGTTATGAGAGCTGGTGGAATCATGATATATCAAAATAAAATTGGGTTTTTCTTTTTGAAAGATGTGCTGTCAAACTTCTGGGAACGGTGTAACGGGATATAAAGAAAGATTACAGCTGAGTGACTGCAGTAGTCACTTCAGGCTCTAAAACATGTAAATCCATGAGCAATACTAAAAACAAAACAAAAATGCAAACCCATGTATGCAGATGTGTTTCAGAAGGAAAAGTGCCAGTGCCTGTTCCATGAGATGTTGTGTCTCAGTTCCAAGAGTTTCACATATGGTCTGATTACATTTTGTTGGAGTGTGCAGGCGATGTTAAGCACTGTGTGTGCACAGATATCCAGTTTCAATCTCATATACACAGGGGGTTTATTTGGACAGTTCCACATACTGGTAACAGAAGAACAGGTGTTCCCTGTGCACTAATTCATTTATCCTGTTTTATATAGCTAATACTTTAAACTTCCCTGCACGCACACTGTTTTTATTTCAGGATTCATTCAAGAAAACTATTGCTGATAAAAATCTTTGTTCCAAACAGCATGGAATGTGAGCACCGAGTTGAAACTGAATTTGTGAAGGATTTTTGTTATAGCACAAAATCAAATCGGATTTGATTGTACTCCAGTGAGGGGCAAAGAGAGGGCTTCTCAAAACAAACATTTATTACTGACTTCAGACTTAAGCTTCTTAGAACTTTATTTTCTAAAAGTTAATATAAATAATAATATATATATGTTTCAAATATAAACATGGTGATAAAACCAGAACTTTCTTGAAGCCTGTTACTTTTAACTGCATATTCATAGCTTTGTAGTTGTGGATTGCCAGGTACGAACCCTTGGATCTGTCCAGAACTTATGGTTCATCCTTCACGGTGGTACCAGAGCAGCCTTCTCTATCTTTTCATTTAATTTGAATGAATTGACACTTATTTGTAATTGCCTGGAAAAGTTTTTGTTAGAGTTGTGCCTGAGTGACGTTGGCATTGAGCTTGGAGGTTTCTGGGCATCTCCAATTAAAAAATCTATCGTGTTGGCTTTTCCCACTTGCTCCTGGAAATCTTACTTGTTGCTGATGGATTAATTTCACTGACCTGTGAAATCGGTTTCTGGCACTTGGGTGTTTGGGTTGTGCATAGTGGGGAAGGAGTGTTAGGCTTTTGTGCGCCTGCTTTGATGTGATCTCCTGAAAGGAACAGTCCTGGAGAACGGCATGTGGACAACTTGGAGCTCACGGTAGGGAAGATTTGTCATGATAGAGCTTTCTAGACTATTAGGCTTCAGGTTTCCCTTGCAAAAACAACATCAGGTCTTGGAGGCACTCCTAATCAGGGGAAGATGGAAGTCGGTATTGATCGGTAGTCATTTGTGTTGGCCGTGGGAGAAGAGTCATCAAGGACTGCTTGCGCAGCCTGGCAGGGAGGTCCTTTGGCTTGATAACCAGTTGGGGTCAGAAGGGAAGTGATTCATATATCTAGCTGAAGGAATTTTGGCACGCTGCTTGGGCCTGGGGATGAATGCTAAATAGCTGCCTTCTGCCTCGTGGAGAAAAATTACTCTTTCCAGCTCTGAGGTGGCACGTCCCCATCTCCGTGTGACGGCTGTCAGTCTGTAACACACAGCTGGGCAGCTCAAGGACTTGTTGCCTTCAGTTCTCCCTCGGAGGCTTGTAGACATCAGCCACCCAGCGGCTGCTGATTCACAGGAGCGTGCTGCAAATTGGCACTGCGTGTAAACGAGCTGTCGTGCTGCGTCGGGGTGATTAATGCGACTGTAATGGCACGCATTATCTTTGGAAATTATGATTCCCCTGGGAATCACCTGAAGATAACCCGTTCTGTCTGTTCTCCTCAGGAGAATATCTGGATTTGGGCTCCACATCTTTGCTCCTTGTGCAAAAAAAGAAAATTAAAGAGAACAAACTGTATACGAGGACAGTATTCTACCTTGCCTTGCGTTTACTCCTGTATGTTAAATTTCTTATGCAAAATACTGCTTTTGAGTTGCCTTGAAACTGGCGTCTCTTCTTAATGCACACTCCAGAAATCATTCTGGTTTTGTTACAAGGTTTAGGTTCAGCTGTCAGTGCTGGCACTTCAGTCATTGTTGCTGAAACCTTCGTTGTTCTGTCGTGCTGGTAAGGCCCTGGCACTAACTGCGTGAAACTTGGATTGACTTAATTTAAATTTTACAGGAATTTGTATTTGATTAACTTTTCGTTCTGGTAGTACGTACTTTTCCTTGCCGGTTTTGCTTGTGTCATACTTCAGCATTTGTTCCAATTTTAAAATGTTAATACCTGATAAATACTTATCTTTCCTCTGATCTGGTGGTACAAATTTCATTAATCTGTATATCACTACATTTATATATCACAAGAATTTCTTATTTCAAATGAAGTTTAAAACAGAAAAAAAGAGCTGCAGACTGTTTTTGATTTTGCTAGTTCCCTATTTTTGTTGAAGTGCTGAGAAAGTTGGCGTTTTCAAATGTGAAGTATTAACCGAAAATGCTTCAGTAAGTATTGCAGAATCCCAGGTGTTTGGATGGAAAATGTACCTATTGGTGCCTTCCCCTTTTTTACTTGGGAATCTTTTGGGCTTTCTTCCTTCTGTTTCCTTGTGCCCAGATACAGAAACAACTCTGTCCCCGTAATTCTGATCGCTTTCCTTGTCTGCCTGCTTGTCTACCTTCTATATCCTCAGGGATATAGAAGGGGGAGCTCAGCAATCCTCGAGGAAGGACAAACCGAAATCCGTGTGTTCTGGGAGTGCTTACCTGGTTTAGAAAAGTCTCTTGGAGGGGCTTTTGAGAGAACTGAAAGAATCAGAGAAAAAGATGAAGAAGAGGGAAGGAGAATCTCCTATTAAATGCTAGTAATCACCTGGCAGGTGTGCATACAGGACTCTCTCTATATGTATATTCAGTGTCTATAAGCACAGGCTGGTAAGTGCCAGGGTTTTATTAGGGTTGAAAGTCATGCGACTTGACAACATGAGATTTACATGTACAGTGAAGGCTTCTGTAACACTGCTTTGCCGTAACCATAGTGAAATACTCCATCTTGTGGCAAGATGAAAAAAGTCCAAGCAGAAAACCCATACGACCAATCTTTTTCTGTACTCACTGGTTTGCCATATTTATTCTTCAGTTAGCCAGTTCTGTGTTTCCCCCTTGTGTTCAGTGAATATTCCTCACTGGTATGTACGACATGTACTACAGTTTTCTTTTTGCTTCGTCTTCTCATTTATGCAGTACCCGAATATCTTCTCTTTGTCTTTGAAGTTCTAAAACTTCACCTTAACTTATAGTCTGTTTTTATCAGACTGGATTGTATTTAAACTCTTGACTTTAAAGTGCGCTTTTGTATTAAGTTGCCAACATACTGAAAACATGCCTTACAGACTACATTTAGAATATTTACAGCAGTAAAAGGCTGGAAAAATAAATGAGGGTGCTGAAGAGTATGCTACTTCTGTTTCTTAACTAGATTAATTTGTCTAAACTACTATGTAGGGGTCATGTATAGACAGGATTAGGAGATAACATGCTGCTTTTCCCAGCTGTTTGATTAACCAGCTTAGAGATGGGTCAAATGCAGTGGCAGAGTGCAAAGAAGGCACACCACCACCTTCAAAGTGCAGAAGAGGCCCTGCGGCATGTTTACAGTTTATCAGATTTGCTGCATAATAAGCTGTACACTCCATTCAGCAGTATAATTAACTCAGGAAACCATTCCAGTTGTCTTTGCTTTGTGAGGCTCGTGCCATCAGCAAAGCAGCCTCAGCAAAGTACCTCTAAATGAGATTAAGCAAAGTGAAGCAACCATGAAGTAAAATCTGGGCTAAGTGACAAGCAAATAGTATTTGTATAGCATTTAGTACCAAGTTCTGTACTTGGCAAGAAGTGTCCAGGCGTATAATGTGTGAATTGCACTGGCATCTAGAGCAAGTGCTGACAGATGAGACCGTAAGCAGGTATCATTAATGTTTTCCCTGTGCAAAGGAAAATAACTAAGTGTTGTATGAAAACACTCATAAATGCATGTTGATGGCATTTCCCACTCCTCCAAAATGCTATTCCTCTCAACTAGCAGGCCTGTTGATGGCCAGCAGAATGGGGAATAAGGTGGTGAGCTCATATGGAACCTGGTGGAGAGAAGTGATGGCAGACGAGGATGATCACTGGGAAGAAGTGTGGAAAGCTGGAGGAGGGAAATCCAAGGTTGGTGGCAGGTTTGTAAAGTGATATGTTCCTTTGCCCTGTACCATTGATAAAGAGCTTTGTCAGGCATAAATAAGTAAAAGGAATACTGCTTATTTGATAGAAGACATGTAGAGTAGGCATTGACAAAGTCCTGAAATCTGTTTGAAAAACAGATCTCATTATTCTTTCTTTCATCTTTCAGGTATCTTGCAATATCTTCAGAACTCTCCCACCTAGTGACAGCAATGAATTTGATCCAGAAGAAGATGAGCCCACCTTGGAGGCATCGTGGCCACATTTACAGGTTTTTGATCATTTATCTCAAAAGAAATGCTTATCAGTACTTAATGTATCTAATCATTTTCAGCAGTTTTTTTAACCTGTGAGTCAGAACTGGTCTCTGAGATATTATAACAAAATTCTATTTCTGCTCTTCTGCTGTTGCTCTTGGCTTATAACACAGTACCTACAAAGACAGGAGAGTACTTTGTACATTTGCCCCATGTTAGAACTTTATTTCAAACTCGGGTTGACAGTATCTCTTACGTTCTTGTTTTCCTTTGCTGATTTAAAAATTAATTTGTTTTCCAAACTGCTCTGATGCACAGGTGTTTTCAGCAGCATCAGCAAGGGCATTGTGGGGATGCTGCTGCAGCAGTTTTGTTTAACTGAGGATAGTTTAACTTTCGTAAAGAAAAGCACGCAGTTGTTGACTGCTGATCAGAAAAACAAATGAGAATCTACATCCCTATCTGTCTCCCTTCCTGTCTGTGGGTTGAAGTTTGCTTTCAGGTGGTCATAGCAGGATGTGTGCTCACTGCTGTCTGTCATCACTTCCTCTCTTTCTCGAGTGTCAGTGGAAGGTATTTTGAACAAAAACATGAACTAATTTTGGAGAAAGACATCATCATTGATGCTAGTGCAGTAATTCCTTTATAGACAATATGGGTGCAGATCCTGTCTGTGTTATTCAGGACTATAACTTACGCCACAGGTAAGTTTAGAAGAAGTTTGCCTGAGTAGCAGTTTGTGAAGTCTAGGTGTTTCCGAGAGCAAAGGAGCATGATCGATCTCAGCTTGAAAAGAGTGTTTTATTTGACAGTTGCATGCACGTATTTGCCTATGAGCAATTTGTTTCACTCTTTCATTCTCTCACATTTAAAATCCATCAGAATGTGGGTGTCACCCCTTATTTATACTAAACTTCACAAAATAGAAATCTTAAAATCTTCAAGGAAGCTGTGAACAGCTCTGCCTGCCTGGAAACAGCACAGGCAGATGTGTCTGTTACCCTGTGTTCATTGACACTAGTACTGTAGTTTTAAAAGTCGCTGTTCAAAAGGAAAGGATGGAAAAGAAAATATCAGGCAGAGAGGTATCTCTGAATTCATGTTTTGTTTTGATATTTAAGCATGACACTCAAGTTTATGCCAATGTCCATGCAAGTTTAGGATGCTGAATAATTTCCTGATAAAAGAATACTAAGTAGCAATCCTCCAGAACTGAAAAGGTGCAGTAAAGAGAATTGCTAGCTGGTAGCTCATCTCATTGATGACAGGTCAGAGTTGCTGTCCTATGAGGCCACTGGAGTGCCTTTCACTTCCTTTTTGCCTGTTTTTATACTCTTTTTCTATATTGCATAGAAGGTGTAATGCTATCCCACTGAATAGTTTAGGCAGAGTTGGAATTGCATGAAAGCAGGCAGGTTTTCTCCATCCCTCTGGCTAATCTTTACAGTAAATTAGGAAATTCTGATAAATTCTGTTTTGTATTTTTTTTCCATGTTTCAAGTTGTCATAGAATGCTACTCTAAGCAGTTTCTAATTTAAATTAAATATTTCCAACTGTTTCACCAGCTCTTTCAGAATCATAAATTTCTGTATTTGGTATGACTTCAGCAGTCCAGAGGCAGTTTAAATGTGCTTTCCAGTTACCCTGGTAAGCTTTATGAGATGATGATAAGCTCTACAAGATGGAAGTGTCTGTTCTTGGTGATGAAATGTCTCTGACTGGAGTTAAATAAGGAAAACTAACTTACAAAGCTTTTGTATTTAATTTTAACATTAAGGTAGCAATTTGATAATAGATAATAATATTTTTCATCTTTAATCCTTCAGCTTTGTGAAAAAATAAGTATTTTATTTTATATGGAAAGAATTTACTGAAACACTTAAAAATACGAAGAGTAATGAAGTCATAAACTAAAACTTTTTTTTTCCCTTTTGCAGCTTGTATATGAGTTTTTCATACGATTTTTGGAAAGCCAAGAATTTCAGCCCAGCATTGCCAAAAAGTACATAGATCAGAAATTTGTATTGCAGGTAAGCTGATCTGTTTTCTTTAAGGCTTCATTTTGATTTTGAAAAAAATTGCTTTGAAAAGATGCTGTTTGGAATTTGAAAGTGAAACTCCATTTGCATCAGAAAATTATGAACAAGCGTTTACAATGCAAGTTGTCAAACTACAGAGATAGGGGAAGTATGTGTGTGTGTGTGTGTGTTTATACGTAAGTCTCTGTCGCTGTAGATATGTACAATACTTGGACAGGCTCCAGTTTTAATATGTTAATCAAAATATTTGACTAGCTGGAAGTGAGAGTGAGCTGAAAGGATAGCTGTTGAGAAATGAAAGCCTTTTTGTCAAGTCATCTAAAAATGCTGCCATCTAGAGAGACCACTTTAACCCCAATTTTAATGTCTTAATATTGTTAAAATATTTCTATTGGAAGGGGAAGCTATTTTTCTCTACTGGAGAGCTGGCAACAAGGGCAGAAGTTCGTTAACATGTCTATTCCCCAAGTAGCATTGAAAACAGTGATGCTATAGTGCTTGGGGAGGAAGTAAATCAAAAGGCCATATAAAGTTCAAGCTCTACTAAAAGCATAGAAGCAGCAGCATCAGTAATAAACAACATGGACAAAGAATGGGAAGCTTTATCTTTGAAATTTGCTTGCCATTATGCCTAAGTGGAAGAGAGGCTCAGTCAGTGAGCTGGTAGCCAGACAGTTGGCACATCTCACCTTCCTTCTGCTGCTTCACGTGGAACTATATAGGTAGACTTCTCTGCTGGGGAAGTTTCTCCCAGGCATCAGCAGAGGCCAGAACAGAGATAGCTGAAGGAAGGTGTTTTCTTGGATAAGCCAGGAAACTTCATAGATACGCATCCCTTGCCTTTTTGTCTTCAGCTTTCAACAATAGGCCTGTCTTGTGTTTTCTGTTCCCATGGTGAATTAGTGCTTTGCATTTAGAACCCCTAAATCAGATAGAACTTTGTGTTTAAGGCTTGCTTGTAGCTTGCTTTTGAAATCATGGAAATTTGTAAAGATCCCTACTTAGTTGGAAAAGGGAGTTGCCTTGGGGAGTGAGACTTGACTAAAAGTCAAACTAGATATGGCAGGAGAGACTCAGCGTTTCTGAATACCTTTCTCTCACCTCTTCTTCATGGAGCTTTTATTTTTCTCTGTGATGCTCAGGCAATAAAAGCCATGGTTTTGCTGTCCTTGTATGTTATTCATATAAAGAATACCTGAGAAACTTAGCCAAGAAAGCAATTTCAATCCTTAAATTCAAAGAAGGGACTTCAGTTTCCTTCGCAAGACCTTCTTCACTCTAGAAGAGCATTGGAATGTACATGTTTTTATTTTATCCATCTTCTAAATGTGAGTGTTTTTATGTGGATCAAACCTCTGTGATGAGGTTTCCTTTTTGTTCATCCAAATATTGATTTGAACAAGGGGTTGCAACAATCTTGTCATCCAGTGCCTGATGGAGATGTCAGAATGTGACTGGGGGGAAGTCACTCTTGACAGGTTTTTCCAGACTAATTTTATTTTCTTTAGGTAGGGCAGGATTGACTTAGAAGGAATGTTTGTGTTCAACTTCCAAATCTAGAGAATAAACATTTCCAGGTGCTCCTGTTACATGTTGCTGGGTTTGTTTGTGACTGGTGGTATCCTACTCACTTAAACCTTTTCAAGGCATTCAGCCCCTTTATGATTTGGCCCAGGAGGTGTCAAACGCTTTTAAATAGGTCTATGACAAAGATTTTTAAGATCCTATTAGTCTTCAATAAATCCGCTAAATGACAGAACATATCTCCTGAAAGGGGGAAGTGTGATATTTTGAAACCTACTTATCTGAAACGTATGATACAACGATTGGAGCTCAAAAGAATTCTAAGAATTTGAAGCTCTTGCCATATGGTTGGGTGATGCATTTTTGTATAGTGCCTTCGCATAGTGTGTCAATTGAAGATTCATATTTTTCTGTCAAAAGTTCTGCTCAGCCTTATATACACGTGCAAATAGATATATTTCCGTGTCTATAAGCGTTTCCATGTGGTCTATAGGAACTTGAGTGTGCTTGCACTTCTTCTTACTGTATTTTTTTGTGTGCCCAGGGTTAGGAACCTGTGATTACAGGTGACTTACGTTGGAAACCAATTTGAGCCTTAAGAACTTTAAGCATGTTGGGTGTTTTATGACACCGACAATACAGCTGTGACAATCTTCCTAATCAGCTTTCTCTCTTATTTTTTTTTAATTTGATGGAGTTTTTTTTAAAATGGGCATTTTCCAAGTTTTTTCTTGATTGCTTGTTTTTTGCTTTTTTTGATTGTTGTCTTTTGTTTGGTTGCCTTTTTGAATATAGATTTGTTGCTGGCTTTCAGCTGTGCGTTTTGCTAAAATGTTGTGCACTAACAGCGTAACTGTTCATTTCTAAAGACTGCTGGTACACAGCCTGAAATGGTTCGCAGTGGTTGCTAAGAGACATGCTGTTGAAATACCTCCACAAGTATCTGTGTTGCTGTAGGTTGCTATTTTGGAAATTTTATTTCCCTTTTCTGTGTATATTTAATGTCAGAGTAGTCATGCAAATTATGGAAGTCTTGCAGCTTGTCCATAAAAATAAGACTTTATTGTTGAAAACTGATGACAAATTGGACAAATCAAAATAATCTTTTTTTTCTTTTTTTAAATGACAGACTGAGTCTGACTTCAGTAATGTTTCCACAGAGGACCTGTATAACAGAACTGGAAATATAAATATTTTGCTCCTAAAAACAATCCAATAAGAAAATTAAAAACATAAGTGCTTCCAGCTGTTTGCTATCTTTGGGTGAAATTTGCTATTTGGGGAAGGATGAGGTGACTATTTATTTATTTAACTGCAGAAGTGATTTAACGAATGAATGTGTTTATAACCTCGAGTGGGCAGCTGACAAACCTCGTAATTTCCTCATGAAATTCCCACCACAGATCCTTACTGCATGGAGAAGAAGTGGGAAACATCCAACGCAATGAAAAAGAACACATACATCAGTCCTAAACCTGACTGTTAGAAAGCAAAATCCCAGAAAGCTTAAGACTCTTTAATCATCTTTTTCTGATTTTTTTTTCCTCCTTAACCTCCTCAAAGTGGACTAGCAGTTTAACAGAGATAAGGTAGCATATAGACTTACATATCAACTTATAATAGGTGTTTATAATTTATCTGATTGTAAAGCCAAGATAATTTTGTTTCCTACCATTCCTGTAATGATTTTCTGCCAGCATCTTAAACATTTGTAAGGCCTGTTTGGCATATTTAATTTCTCTTGCAAGATAGGTACTAGTTGACAGTTACTTTATTTTTCATGCAAGAGAGATAATTGTTCCTTTTCATTACTAGCTTAAATTTCATCATTTTCTGTGCAGTTCTTTTTTTTTTTATTTTAAGTTTACCTTTAAATTCGCTCCAGATGTCTGCCAAAATAACAAATGGTGTGGTGTCAGAAAAGATGGAGAAGGGGTGAGGTGAAACTCAGATATTTGTCATAGAGGATTCAAGGGGGATAGAACATAGATGTGTAGCTGACATTCCTGCTGCTTGTTTTGTGCCTTAATTCTAAGAGGCAACTTCGGGTAGCAGTGTTCAAGGGTATATTTTGTATAGTAAAACACAAGAGGATGGTATTCTCTTTTGACTGAGTACCACATAATTATTTTGCTGTTTTAAAATCTGATTTAACAGTTTCTTACTAAAGAATATTTTTTTTCTTGTTTAAACTGAATTGAAGATAACATTTTGTTCAACCTGGAGGATTAAGTCCCTGATTCTTTGATTTATGTTGAGATTAGTGGAGATCCTGTGACAGCAGATCCAGTGCTGGCACAGATTTCAACGTTGAGTCTTTCCACATCGTGCAGGCCATGTAATCACTAGGAAGACTTAAGAGTTCATAATACAAATTACAAGCAATTAGAAAAAATGTGACATTGACACAAAATTGTGGGAGCAAAATATTAGAGCAAATGAGCAATGTCTTTCAATTCTGCAGAGTGAGGGAGTAGGCAAATTGTCTTAATTTGTAGATGCGACAGCATCGTATTAATTATTTTGGGAGAGGAAGAAGGCAGCATTTTAGAGCCAGTTAATCAAAAGTGTCTTCGTGGCTGGAAGATTTCCAAATTTTTATGTCAGAAGTGAAGGTCAATAAGCTGAGCTTCGTGATGTTGTACCTGGGTTGCAACAGATTTTTTTAATTCTGTATTTCTACACCTTGGGTAATATAGATGTCATGTTCTTACATGTATAAGCTTGCATGAATTTAACTGTCATATAGAAGTCTGTGTCATACCTGTCCAATGTAAAGTCAGTATTCACTTTTTGTTCTTCTTTTTCTTTTAAACATAGCTGTTGGAGCTATTTGACAGTGAAGACCCTCGAGAACGGGACTACCTAAAAACAGTCTTGCACAGAATTTATGGCAAGTTTCTGGGTCTTAGAGCATTTATCCGAAAACAGATTAATAATATTTTTCTACGGTAAGTTGTGGGAGAATATATTTTTCTCTTATGAACATTGTAGGAAACTGATCCATTAATGATGTTTAACTTTTTTTTTTTTTAAGATTTGTTTATGAAACTGAACACTTCAATGGCGTAGCTGAACTGTTGGAAATTTTAGGAAGGTAAATGAGTCTTTATTATCTATCTCAAACTTCCATTCTGAATGTGTCAGACTTAGAAAAAAGTATTGCTATAAGCCCCTATTCTGAAAACAAATGTGTGCATGTGGTCATCTTTAAGCCCATGTGCAAATCTATCACATTTTTGCCAAGAGTATTTAACTGGATTCAAGTCACAGCCAAAAGTTTTGGATGGATTTGTGTGTGTTACACTTCATCCTTGAGTGCTATGGATTTTTTTTTAAGCATGCTAACAGCGTGAATGTCTCAAATGTAATTCTGGTAAGTTCATTACCCAAGAACACCTTTTGTATATGCATTTACAGAACAACAAAGACAAGTTCTTATCTGTTGGGCAACAGGTTTGTGCAGCTGTTTATATCATTGTTCGTAAGTCAGAGCTGAATTACTACATAGATACACTGCACTGCTAATACAAAGGAGGAGAAAATTTAGCACTTGTTAAGATAGCATGATCCTGCTATTTGTAAACAGGTGCTGACTGCTAAATGATTTGAATGTAGAAAGATCTTGTTCAGACCTTCAAAATGTTTTCTGTGATAACACTAACAAATATTTCTCTTCTAATTTCTAGTATTATCAATGGTTTTGCTTTACCTCTTAAGGCAGAGCATAAACAGTTCCTGGTGAAGGTGCTGATTCCTTTACATACTGTCAGGAGTTTATCACTCTTCCATGCACAGGTAGAATTTATAAAAATATTTTCTGATCAGTTAGAATGATATTTTTTTTGCTACTTTGGAAATTTAATTGCCTAGCACATAAAAAAAAAAGGTGGGGGAAAATCTTTGTAATGTGGGAAAATACAGTAGTTTTTTATTCATTTGCTATGGTTTTTATGATAAATATCTTCTATTCTGATTAGGTAATTAAAAATGTAATCTACATTTATAATTTTTATTGTTTAGTAGTTTAACTCCTCAGTTTTCCTCTCTGCTATTTTCCCATTCTCACAAGGTTGCCTTTCTCATTCTATCATCCCCTTTCCTTGTCCCAAGAGGATATCCAGGTTTCCTTAGTCTTGTCCTGTCTAGACTCTTCATCACTCTGGCAACTTTCTGAATACTAATCCCCTCACTTTTGCATAAACTTAAACATTTTCCCTCACAGACCTCTTAATACCACATTTATGCTCTCATATGTCCTTTTATACATTCAGTTTTCATGATGATATTTTTCTTCTGTTACGTGATACCTGTTGCCTTTCTGTCTGATTTTCAGATAGCGCAGTCTTTGTTCTGCTTTTCAAGCAGCACTTGCTGACTATGTTACAGGTTTTAGCTGTGCTAGCACATCTTGCAAGTTTTCATGATTTTGCCAATACACAAGAAGTGTAAAAAGTTATTTCAGAGAGTAACAGTCTTCTAAACTTTTGTTATATTCCTGTTTTTAGAATTCTGAGCTGCTCTGATTTTTGTGTGAGGTACTTTGTCACCTTAAGGTTTTTGTGATGTGTTACCTGTTGTTCCTGTGAACTGGACTTTGAATGGATTTGCACAGTGCAAACTATGCATCTCAGTTTAAAATTGGATACGTTTTTAGAAAACTGTATAGCATCTTGCCTTGAGTATCTTTTTTTTTTTTTTTTGTGGTTTTTAAAAATGTTTTTGTGATATCTTTATAGAAATGTTCTAATTTCATTTTCTTAAATCTTTCTCTCTTCACAGCTGGCATATTGCATAGTACAGTTTCTGGAGAAAGACCCCTCGCTCACAGAACCAGTAAATATTTTTCATACTTTTTTTTTCCATCATAAACAGCTTATTTTTTGTGAGGAATGTAAAAAAATAAATAATAAAATCTAATTTATTTTTCTTTTAATTCAGGTCATCAGAGGCTTAATGAAATTCTGGCCAAAAACCTGCAGTCAGAAAGAGGTAAATGATATGCTAGTATTAACAACAACAACAAAGTTAGTTTGCTCTGTGATATAATATGCAGGGAATTTTTAGGTTTCCCTGGGTAGATTGCACAATGTTGTGTTGGATCTTGGTGTTAGTTCTTGTAGAAGATTTTCCATACTTAAATTCTGCGCTTTTTTTTTTTGTCGGTTTCTGGATAGTTTTGACTATGAAGAGAAAAGCTTCTGATAGCCATGGTTTCTACTCACAAAATAAACACTGGTTATTACACAGAGAAGGTGATTTCTTTTTGTTTTAGAAAAGAGAGAATAAATATATAGAGGATAGATTGGAATAACTGTTCAACTTGGAATTGTTTTTATATGACTATAGTATTTTTCCAGACTATATGAAGAATTTTTTATTTTCTGGCATATACCTGCTGAACATGTCAAAGATGCAGTTAATACTTTGCATTTTGTTTCAAATTCTTAATGCAAATCTGAATATCCCTGAAATTTTATGACACAGCAAAACTATTACTTTGAATATTGCTTTGAAAACGGAGTTAAAATTATGACTTTCCTTAATTAACAGAGTTAAAGACTTGGCCATTCAAAGTCTTTGTATGAGGCTAGGTTTTTCAGCATGGGTATCCTGGTGCAATTCTGAAGTTTGCTTTAAAGGACTACAAATACAGCATTTGCTCATGCTTCTCCTTTCTTTAAGAGACTAGATACAGAGGCTGTCGAAGCTAGAACTGATTACATTTTTTGAACAAGAGTCTTGTTGAACTAGTGGGAGCTTCCATTTTTGCCTGAAGCGGTGGGATTTGAGGGTATGCAGCATTTCATTGATCAAGATAATTCGCAGTTGTTGAATTCAGTTCTTCATTCCTTGTCTGCAGGTCATGTTCCTAGGAGAGCTGGAGGAAATCTTGGATGTAATTGAACCGTCACAATTTGTCAAAATCCAGGAACCCTTGTTTAAACAAATTGCCAAGTGTGTCTCTAGTCCTCATTTTCAGGTCAGTTTGTATAGGAATGTATAGCCTCAATTTCAAACATAATCCCCCCCCCCCCCCAAATGTAAATACTATTTTACATTATGTGGTTTTAAATACTTGTCTTCTGAATTTCTATGGAAAGGTATGTTGCAGTAGATGTTTAGTTCTGAGTTCCATTATAACATTTTAAATATATTTGGGGTTACAGCACAGAACTTGAGCCACATAAGAGTTTAAATTTTATCCAGGCAGAGTTTGAGCCCTTATAGGTATAGGTACTCACTGTATGGCCTTTGGACTGATAGGCCCAGTAAGATCTATTTGATTTCTTTTTTAATGTGGCTCTTGTTCTACTACCTCCTTCCTTCTCTAAAGAGATGTCTGGTTAGAGGTGATAGATCCCATAAACTATTTTCTTTCTTGCATGATGGCAAGAAGGGGGATGAATAGGAATTAAGTTTAATCATATGCGAAGATGAGACAGAATTCATGGCTTGTATCATCTCTGTATTAAGTTACATGACCTATCCTGGCACAAAGGCAGATGGGACTGCTGTAGGCTCTTCCTTGGTCTACATCTGTTTTAAGTACAATGTAGATCAGTGTTTTCCCTCCTAGTTCCCATCTCCCCACCGAGGTGATTTTGTCATTACTGCCTTCCCTACATTTAAGATCTCATCTCACATATTCCCTGCCTCCTTTCTCTTGTATCCTGGTGCTGTTACTTCTAACTGGGAAGTCACAGGATTGAGGGAAAGGGGAGATGGTAAGTCCTTCCACTTGCCCTTCCCTTCCATAGCTGTGGTATTGTTGCATCGTCTGCTCTTGTTCTTCAGTGAGTCACACTGTATTGTTCAGGGGAAAGAGAAAGTGGATGCTGTGGGATCTAAATTACAGTACAAAGATACCATTAATGCAGGTTATACTACTGATTAAAATAGAGTTTTATTTCCCAAATTAACGTTTTCTGTTCATTCATCTTAATGAAATTCCTATGATTTGGTTTTGCTTCAGATTATTACAAAAAATGTATCTGAATTTCCATTAATATTTTATTCCTTTGACTCAAAGGTGGCTGAAAGAGCACTGTATTATTGGAATAATGAATACATCATGAGTTTGATAGAGGAGAATTCAAACGTTATACTTCCCATCATGTTTTCCAGCCTTTATAGGATTTCTAAAGAGCACTGGAATCCGTAAGTTTTTGCAATTAAATTTTAAATTACCTCTTGTCAAACTGCTGATCAACTTAGGGAAGTGTCTGCTGAAGAATGACAGAACAGGAAAGATCCAAATTCAAAACTGACACGAGCAGGTGCAGCTCCGTTCATGCCAATATAAATTAGACCATGCTTAAGCTTGGCTCAAAATGTTATTAATTATCTGGTATGTAAACAAAAATCAGTACCTTATGGGATAAAAATAAACCTTCTCATAAATTGGAAGGAAGAGAAATCAGATATTGCATTGTTATTGAAGAAAAAATGTTGCTCATCAAGCATTTCTCGTAAACAGATTTTTACAAGCTAGTTAATGTATTAAGTGTGTTCCTAAATTATCTAGAATAATATCACTTGGCATTAATAAAGCTTTGTGGTTGTACTGCGGATGGTACTGATCCCCCGGTAGACTTCTGGTACGAGCATTTTTCTAAACATTTATGCAGCATATATACACCAGTATGTTCTTAGGTTGGGTTGTTTTTCTAAATGCATTTAAATACAGCTGTTCTCTATTATGCACGATTATAGAGCAGTAACTTCCTATAAATATCCTCTTAATTTGGCTTTTTGATTTTAAACTTGATGACCTAGTAGAAATGTTGTAATAAAAAACTGTTACAGTTGAATGTCACACATACTCTACTTTGGTTGAGATGTGTTTCTAAGCCGGAGTGGTGACTGTTTAGTAAACCCAGTGTGCTGTGGTCAGGTCCCAATTGATTTGTTAAGGCCTTATTGTAAAGCATTTGTAAAACATGTCATCTTTTAAAAGGTAAAATATGTCACCTTTTAAAAAAGGCGGCTGAGGGGAGACCTTACTGTACTTTACAATTACCTTAGAGGAGGTTGTATCAAGGTGGGGATTGGGCTCTACTCCCAAGCACCAAGTGATAAGATGGGCAGAAATGGCCTTAGGTTGTGCCAAGGGAGGTTTAGTTTTGATATTAGGAGAAATGCCTTTACTGAAAGGGTTGTGCGGTGTTGGAGCAGCCTACCCAGGGAAGCGGTTGTGTCACCATCCCTGGAGGTCTTCAAGAAACATATAGATAACAGAACACAAAAACTTCCTATGGCATTAATACTATGTTGCCAGTCTCAAACCAGCCTGCCCAACCTTGTGTACTATGTACTGGGATGTTTCTGGTAATAAGAATATGCCAGTATCCCAGATCTCAGAGTTTTATACCCACAGGAATGTTGTACCTTTGACATGCAAACCAGGTTAAGATGCATGTAAAATAAAGAAGGTATTTAAGGAATCTTTTAAAGAACGTTCTTAAATGCAGGCAACAAAAATGAAAGCTTATTGAAAGAAGTGAATAATAGATGGGGATGGAGAACTGGCACGTTTCCCGTATAGGTTATCTTTAAATGTTCCTAGCACCCATAGTGTTCATTATTTTACTGGATGAAGAGTTGTTTCATAAGCAGACCTATGTCTGTATATGATAACTGTAGTATTGGATGAGGAACTGGGATTTCTTGATTGATAGTCTATTCAAATTCTTCGAATGTTTTCAGTTTTTTTTCTTTCCCTTTTCCTTTTTCAGTTGTTTAGTTGCTTCTTTATCTTCAGCTCTGCCAGAAAAGAATTTTGAACTCTAGATAATCAGACTATTGGCAGACCCATATTACTTTGGAAATGCTGTTATATTTTAGGTTATTTATCTAGTCAGGTGGTGTAAAAGAGTAAACTGACTATAACTTTCTCGAACCTTTGTGGGACGAGAATGCCTTTGAAACCTTTTTGAAATTACTAGGATTATACATCACTTCTTATATGAACAGGTCACACTTGTCATGTTTTATGCAGTTAAGCAACTGGAATTAAAATAAGCAGTGGTATATTGGCTTTTGTGGTAAGGTCAGGAAGAGCAAAAAGCAAAGAAGGCAGAGGTTGATGTAGATACTGTGTACTGCTTTGCATAGGTACTGCTATATCTCATAGATAAGACTTTTTTTTTTTTAAGATTTTATTTTTTGATGTACCAAAGTGAAAATGAATATGAAATGTAGTGGTACAAGGAAATCACTCTTGAAATGAAGCCTTGTATTTTGCAGAGATGCACTGAATATTCAGCTTCCTAGAAGAAAAAAAAAAGTTAAGGAAATTTGAATCATTCCCTTTTTGTGTTTACATTCTGTTACTTCTGCAAGCATTGATGATTTTAATCTCCGGAGTTGCATTCAGAATTGCTCCACATCAAGAGCTATTACGTCTTTAATGTAATAGCTTTCTGTTGTTACCTTTTACCCTAGAGTTTTGGTTTACGCCATGTAAGTAGTCAGTAGAGACATGAGATCCGATTCTCACCTTCAAATGTGTTAATCAAGAGTAGTTCCGTAGAAATCAAAGAATTATCATACTTGGAAGAGCAGAAATGATGGTAAGAGAAATACTTTTCTTTCATGTTTGATTTCACCTGAAACTAAAACTCCTTTCTTTTTTTTCTTTTTTAATGTTTCACAGGGCTATTGTGGCTTTAGTCTACAATGTGTTGAAGGCTTTTATGGAGATGAACAGCACCATGTTTGACGAGCTGACAGCCACTTACAAGTCAGATCGTCAGCGGTAACTTTTTAAAGCTTTTTTTGTCAGCTGTGCATAAGGCCTGCTGTTTAGTTTATTCCTTACACTCAGCTGCAGTTGCATAATCTCATACATAATTGACACAGTGCCTTGTTTTTTCCTCTGTATTCTCTTGAGCCTTCTGTTTGCAAGCTGTAAGATAATGTCATGTAAATGTTGTTCTTTATTCCTTATAAAATACAGTACCTGTTGCTTAGCTTGGGAATCTGTACAGAATTCCTTTTGACCCCATATTCCAAGAGAGTTAGACATATAAAGCTATTTTCTGTATTTTCTGTCTAAACATCAGGTAGCAGGTCTTTGGTGTGCGCTTGACAGAACCCAGTTCCAGATCGCTCAGAGAGGTTGTAGAGTCTGCCTTCTTGGAGATCTTCAAAAGCCATCTGGCATGATCCTGGGCAACCTGCTCTGAGTTTTCCTAAGAAAGGGGTTAGACCCAATGACCGCCAGAGGTCCCTGCCAACCTTAAACGTTATGTGAAGCTCTTCAGCAATAAAAGAAAACAAGTGTTTAAAGATAACACTTAACGACTTAAAACAAAAAAAAAACCTCACACAGTTTGGAAAAAGGCATAAGGGAAGTCCCAAAGATTTGATTTTTCCAAAACACTGGTCATAGGCTAGATGTCTTAAAGCAAAGAGGCATCTCTCAATTCTTTGGTTCTTATTCAGAAGTCTTGCTGTAGCTGAATCTTTGAGTATGCAGGATCCATTAGGTACACCACTCATACAGTCATTAGTTCCACCCTAATGATATTATGATACGGTATTTTTAGTTTGCCTATTTTTCTGTGCTCCTTAATTTTCATTTTCCAATTACAGTGCAGATTCTTTTCTCAAGAGTTTTAGCTTATCCAGAATAGCAGGTCCAAAAAAAAAAAAAAAGTAAAATTCAAGAACTCTGAACAGTCTGCAACTTTAAGTCATACATTTTCTGTGACTTAACTTTGGAGCTCCCACAAGCAAAGCGAAGGGTACTGTATGTATTGTATGTCATCAGAAATTGCTATGTTAGTACAGTCTTTCAAGGCTCTTGGATGCCATAGTTTTTGAATCCTGTGGCTGGAGTCGCACTGTCCTTTTGTTCTGCTTCATTACTGTAAATACAAAGTTTTATACATGTAAAATCTACAATTGATGCATTAATACAGCATTTTACTTTTAGAGACTTAGAGCTGTATTTTAGCTAAGATGCAGATGAATTCTAGATAGCTGATGATAAATAAGGCTCAATCTGCTAGATTGAGCACTGTGTGGTTTTCTAGCAGAAAAGTCTGAGGGTCTGGTCATCTAATCCAGCCTTTTATGGAGGAACCTCAGTGGCTTAAATCAATGGCAATTGCATTTTGTACCTTAAGATGAGGCACTTGGCTCTTAGCAGGATCAGACACTGGTGTGTAGTATGTCCCGTGTCTGGATAACTAACTGTCGTTATAAAGCATGTAAATACCTTTTAGTGTATAAACAGTGATAATTACATTAATTTTTACAGGAAAACTTCATTATTTTAACAAAACAGCATTTTTTTTGGCTAAACTAAACCAGGAGAAATATGTTCAATGTTAATGACTATGATAGGTCAGATAGGTAAGTTGAATGAGGGTATCATCACCTAAGAGTTTTACTAAGTAGGCATGTATTTAATAATGATTGGATGATAAAATGGATGATAAATATCTGGTAAGTAGCCTGAAAATGTCAGGCTATTTATTTTTTTACTCAGTTTTAAGTGCGTTTTAGTGACGGTGGGCTCTATTCTTTTTTTTATCTGTTAAGAGACTTACCTAAGAGTTGCTTTTATTTTTTTTTATGCATAAATACTATTGGAAATTTAAAATAAACAGGCTAGATGTTGGCATTGTGACTGAATTAAGATGTGTAGGAATAATACTTCTAATGTACTGAAATATTTTCAAGAATATTGTAACATGACAGGCAGGGAATCTTTATCTCTATAACTATTACATTTTCACTTCATCTGCACCTTCAGGGTGAGGTAATAGAAATTTAATGCATTTTGTACCTTGCAGTGTCAGGGAGATTTATTCAAAGCAAGCTACAGCAGAGACAGGAGATTTAGAAAGCAAATAATGCAGGTTAAGCAAATATTTGTTTAACTGTGTAATTTTATCAAATAAGCCATTTAAAGCCTGTTGTTAAAGCAAATGCTACATAAAATTTTTTAGGGAAAAAAAAAAAGCAAAGCACTGACCAGAAGACAGATCTTAGGTCTGAACTTTCCCTTGGGTGATGGATGCCTAAGGTGTATGAAAGTAATGTATGTAATAACAGTGATTCTAAAAGAATAAAGGAACACTTGTTCTAGAAAGTGGCTGTTATTTTTAAGATTGAAAACAGCTTCCTTAAATAAACATGAAAATTATTCAATGAAAATTAGTGCTGAAAATATTAATTTTTACAAATCGTGATATATTTGATCCATAATAAAAGTCCATGGCATTTTTTTCTTCTATATTACAAGGTAGTGTCTATGAACACTGTTATTGTGTTCAGTTTATGGACATACTGCTTTTTTTAGTGATACTTAAATAGGTAACAAAATGAAAAAATAAAAGTAATTTACAAAAAATTAAGTATACATTATAATTGCAAATGTGTTGAACAAAATTAGTATTGCTAATTAATGTGAACTGTATATTTTTTTTTTTTACATAAGTTCTCTACAATCTTCTCTCCTGCTAACTTTTTGTTTTATTTCATCTGTCAGTGAGAAGAAGAAAGAGAAAGAACGTGAAGAACTGTGGAAAAAACTGGAGGATTTGGAATTAAAGAGAGGTCTTAGACGTGATGGAATAATTCCAACTTAACAAAAAAACAAAACAGCATTATTAACCTGTGGAGTCACACATTTATGTAGTAGAAGATGGAGCAACAGTTTTCTGTATTGTGCAACTTTACAGTAGATTTCACATTTGTTTCATTATTACAACAGCACTGTATATACCTGTCTCTAAGTAAAGGAAAAAAATAAGGACTTTAATCCAAAGTTTGGACAGCAGATGGACTTCTCAGAACTTTGCAAACATAATCATTGTTTTAACCCTTCTTAAAAACCAGTCTTCAAAGATCTGTTGATGAAAATTGCAATGTCAAATTCCATTGTCAGGACCTGTTCCTTATTTATCGTTAGCAGAGAGTATAATACAACTTTCAAATGTGAACAATCTTAAAATTTAGCTTGTCTTTCTGCTAAACTGTTAAGTGTATTTATAGTAAAAGAGAAAAAAAGACTGTCATTTCCTTATGAGTTTGTGTAACATCCTCCTTCTCTGGATAACTTTACTGTAATTTGACTTTTTTTTTTTTCCTTTTGCACATCTTCATAAGTTGAATGTCCATTCAGATCAGGACCATGAGAAAACATAGGTCCTGAATAAAAGTTTTGTTTACTGGTGTGAGCATTTTTTAGTACCAGGCTGTCTCTGGTGCTTCTTTAATTTGAACATTAGGAGTAAAAAAAAATAGTAGGTGATAAACATAGTAGAAAAGGGAGCTTTGGATTCACGCACCTATTTATTGCAAATCCAAATTAGTGTCCACAATCCTTTAAAAATGGGCAGTGGTAACACCCTAGATTTCAGTACCTAACCAGTATTAGTGTTATGGAATTGGACACAAATACCAGACCTGTTTTAGAAATACTAATTGCTAAACTATTACAGTATGTTTTTATTGGACCATTTTGAAAGAATAAAGACAAACACTAAACAGTGCAAGCATGAAATTGATCTCCAATGGTCATGGATCTGATTGGGAAATGAGTTGAGATAGCAGTTTGGACTGTTTGGAGTTGTTGCCTTACTTTTTAATATGTATTTATAAAGTGTTCCAGCAAAAGAGGATGTAGCCTCTAAGAAACATACTATAGTGTTTTTGTGGTTTTAGTACTATTACTCATCACAATACCAGCCCTATGATCTTAGCTGGAAAGGATTCTGGATAATATACTTCTGCATTCTCATCTGGATGCTCATTCCTAACTACTGTATTTGTTACCAAAAGTGGTTCTACAAATGCTACTGAAAAAATTCTGGAAATCCTAATGTTCTGAGTATTAATAATAAAGTTTAAAATGCTTTTATATCAAAGGTGCATTGTGACCAAATTGTTTAAAACAAAAGAAAAAAAAAAACAAAGAAGAGGGCTGTATTATAAGTATACATTATTGGCTATCTGCTTTGTATTTGAAAGTGGAATCTTACATCTTTGGTAGGTAAAATGCTGATAAGACTTATGTACAGTATATATTTAGCTAATGCAGTTGCATTATTATATACCGAAAGGTATGTGTTTTGGGATTTTTCTCCAGGATGCTTTTGAACTGTTATAGACATATGACAACAGTGAATTGATAATCCTAAACCATCAATCCAGCAGTATTTACAGTATAAAACTGAATTGGTGTTCATGAGTCTTTGTGATAGTTGCAAACATGAATTTATGACCTGTTGCCATTGATAGAAGTACAGTATAAATACAAGCTTGTATGTTTTTCTTCCTACCATTTAAACATACAGTAGGATTTGAAGTTTTCTTGTTTCCAGGCACAGAAAAGAGGAAAAAAAGAATTCCCTCCTAGACTACTGACCGTTTCAGGATTATCAGGTCACAGTTTGTACTCCTGGGTCTGCACACACAAATGTTGTAAACTCAACAATTTTGTAAAAGGTTGGCACTGTTAATTCTGGAAAGAAAAGGTGGAACTACTCATATGCAACACCAAACACAATGAGCTTATTTAAAGAACACTGACTGGGACGCAATGTAAATTAGGCAGTTACTGTCATAGTTGAAACATTTTATTTTAAAGTGCTGAAGCAAAGGTGCAAGCTGAAATACTGAAGATTAAATAATTTATAACAAATCATGTCCCTTAGCCCATTGATTTTGACAGTCTTTTATTTCTGTTACCAAAAAAAAATATATTGACTAGTGTGATTTCTGTGTGAGATGATCACGCTTTGCAAGAGGGTGGACTTAAACTCATGCTTAAAGACTGTGTTCAATTGTGGAAAAATTGAGATGTAACAGAGGAAAAAAAAAATGTTTTCCACCTGGTGGAGTAAAACAAAACAATGTGAAATTAGAAAAAGCACCTTGTCCTGTACTTAGAGTTTAGGTGAGTGTTGTTTGTTCATAACTTTTTGGTTTTGACATGACATTTTGGTATTGATCATACAAAACTGATGAGAACCTGATGGGTTGCAATATTTTGTTACCTCTGATGTTACCTCTGATGTGGGGATAGTGGGGAGTATCTAAAGTTTATAGATGATTTATCACTTCCGAGAAGGAATGTTTTCTTTAAGCTGAACGAGACGATGTGATATTAGTCACTTGACTCTAAAAGGCTGGCACGACGCTAGGTTGCACTGTGCGATGTATGCGAAGAAGCACTTGCCACAATGATCTGACTGTACCCCCGGGATCCGCTGTTTGCCGCAACCCAAATGCGATATTCTGCTGCTGCACAGAGCTCCCCTGGGGATCGATGGGAGCTTTAGGCAAAGAAGAAGGCAGCATATGGGCCCAAGTGTGATCAGTGCATCTATTTAATTGTGCTTTTCATTTGCTTCTTGAGTTCCAGAAACTACCTTTATTTGTGTAAATGTTTTTATGAACTGCTTGGACGGCAGTTGCTGGGTGATCGCTTATGTCCTGTACCATATTGGTTTCAGGAGCAAGGATTGAATACTGTCTGGTAAAAGGAAAGAGCTGCATTTTCAATACTAGGGCATTGCATCAGGTCATGGGGATGTAACAGCTGTAAAAGTGAAGTTCCTCTCAGATACTTTAAATTGAGCACATATTGCTTTCTTCATCTTGCAAGTCTCCCTTATTGTTTTCCTTTCATTGCTTTTGAGTGGTTTTTGTCTCTTTTCCAAAGGTTGGAATGCTTTAAATAAAAGTGTTCTACTGCCATTGGAGCGTTCACTAGTAAATTTAATCTTGGTTTTCTTAGCATAAATAAAAGGATTTAATTTATTTTTTATCTTCTCCTATATATGGAAAAATCAAGGCTGTCGGAGCCAAGAATTGCTTGAGCAAGAAATGCAGCAGCTGTACTTAAATTTTACATGTGTAAGTACAGCCTCAGGCTCTTACTCTGTGGAAGGGAAAATAAATTAGAGCTTTAAAAACCTTTTTATTGTTTTGTGAGGAAGGAGAAAGAACTGAACGGATTCTTCTCCCCCCAAATAAAACCAAAATGATTTGGTTTGGGTTCTCTCTTGGAAAACAAAGATGGCCTTTTCTCTTAATTGTGTAACTATCACTGCTAGCAATGGCCCTAAAGCAAGATAAAGGTGACAGTGCAAGATTGAAGAATGTTTTTATTTACATGTGACTTTTTTTTTTTTTTTTTGCTCACCTGCTTCCCTTAGCAGCTAAGTTGTGAGACACAAATTAGTTTTTCCAGTTGGTATCTGCAGCAGATTTTGTATTGCCCAGTTTCTCATTTAAGGTCTATGAAACAGTATCTTGAAACAGGATGGAACTAATTTTCATTGAAACCTTTTATCCAAGTGTTGCTTCCCATCCACAGAAGTGTACACTTTTTATCATGACCTCTCTGAATACAAGTTTTTGTTATTTGGATCACTTACTGTAAATATGTTGTATTCATAACCTCATGTAAAGATGAGGGGTTTTCAAATATAAATAGTACCGATACATTTCTTGTTGTTGTCCTATTTTTGATTGTAGTATAGCGAATGACCTGTCATGCTTTTTGTTTAAAGGTTAGCATTAGATTCATAGATCTTAATATTTTAGCATTTCATTGTTTAAGCAGGAGAGGGCAGCAAAAGTTCATTTTTCCCCATAGGAATGCTCTGGTCCATTATTGTTTCTAAATTTAGATGCATTAAACTATCTGTGGGTAGGGGGGAAAAATGAAACATTTTTTATATTATATTAAAAGGTGCATATGAAAATATATAGACTGGTCCAACCAGACTGTGAAAATGTCTTCTACTTACATCAAAGTAATAATAAAAGAAAAATATCTTCCACCTCTGGATAAAGTACAAGCAGGTCTTAAGCTCTTGGGTTCAATTGTCATTCTTTGGAAATAGTTTAATTTCTTAAAAATGGTATCAAAGAAACTCGAACTCAGTGGTGCTCCCAGCTATAAATGTGTAATCTTCCTCTTTTGCACATGCTCAAGAGGCTCTGTACTGTGGGTGCATCTAAATAAAGAAGCAATGAAGTGTTTTCCAGGTGCTTGGCTTTTTTTTCCACCTCCTCCCGTCTAAACATCTACCTTTTCAACAGTGAGCTACCAGCTACCCATTCCTATGCATTAAATGTAAGGACACTAGTCTAAGAAAAAACACCCAGTGAGGTGGTACTTTATGTTTCTGCCAGAATTACTAGCATAAACTTCCAGTTTCATTGTTTTGTTTTTTTTTTAAGGTCTTCTCATGATGATCATCATCCTTGTACTGCATGCTTGTGAGGAACTTAAAAGCAGTGGCTAAAGGAAAACAAGCATTAGATCTACACAGTGTTTTGATAAACCCTTTGAGCCGTAACACAGCAGGTGAAAGAACAAGACTTACTCTTTGTAGTATCATTATACTGTTTCAGTCCTTGTGGTGCTCTGCATTTCGTTTTAGAAGTGAGGAGAAGGGCTTAAGATGGTTACTTGCATGGGAAACAGCCTCTGGAGAGAAGGGCAGGTAGAGCCTGGGAAGGGGTAGTGCTGGTGAATGGCTTTAGCAGAAGCACGGCCGCCGTGGATTCTGCGATAAAACTGGGGACTGTATGTATTAAACATCTACTGCTGATTTTAAAAGGTCAGCTTTCCTAGGTGAGTTATTCCAGTAACCTGATTCTTAACAATTCTTTCCACTTTAACGCTTTTCCAAATCGAATTTTCAGCAGTTGGATCTTGCATGCCTTCGTTAGAAGAGCTTATTATTGGAAATCTCTTTAATTCTTCTAAGACTGTATTCAGATCACTTATCGTCTTTCTGTCTCTTACTGCAAGGCACGTCTTTTCCAAAGAAGTTCAAAAAATAAAATTAGAACCTGCAGTAAGTTGGCCTTCAGGCTAGGATTTGTCTTCAGTACTTGCAAGTTAGAAAGCAACCCTTAAAGGACTGGAATTAATAACTTAAAGCAGTTTCCTACTTCTTGTAATGGTAATTGCTTTGCTAATTTTTCACTTTGTCTTTCCTTCTCAGGAGTGTTCTGGTTTCCTCATGTAATAGCAGAGCTTCTAGTTTATCTTGCATTAAGTTTGGACCCAGATCACAAGTCTGTGGCCTACGAAAGTGGTTTTGCATGCAGGTAAAGGCCCAAGTCTCTATTCAATTATTGCTTTAACGTGCAGTGAAGCAATAGTCTGGATATTAAACTAGAAACTGATACGTGCTCTTGCAGTATGAATTCAGAACTATTTGGTTTTGAAGATTAAATGCTGAAGCCAAAGTGAATATCTGGAATTTGTTAGTAAATACCTTGAAAGGAAGCATACTAACCCAAAGCGAGTAATGACTTCAGGCTTCTCTGGAAGCTCCCCATCACATAAAAAATGATATAGTGAAACTTTATTCTTTTCCTGGGTGTTTCTTTTATTATTACCATTATTGTTCATTTTGTCTACTCAATACTTTTCGTCCCTCAAACCACTGAAGGTTCGAGATGCTGGAGATTGCTCAAGAGGAATGGAAATCTTGTGGTATATTTAAAAAGAAAAAGATATGTTTTGTATTGCTGGACAGTGGTGCATGCCTTTGATAAACACTTGACAATGTCTGGGAACTTGTTCTGCATTATCCCTGAAAAAAAAGCACGGGGAAGGGAACGCAGTCAAAATATTCTACATGGCTTCTGAACCTTGGTTTTGAGCTTCTTATTTTGACACCAGCAGAGAAAAGTTTTTGATGTTGTATGAAGGCTGCACTTCACCGACCGAGCTAGCAGCAACCCAAGCGGCAGTATTTACAGAGCATCTGGCTAGCAGAGTGGTGCGCTGAGGATATGTATGCCAACCTGCCAGCCAGAGCACAGTGAAGCTCGACTGTAATTGGTCTGACAGTAAGGAAGGAAAGACGTAGTGTTTTTATGAGTATATGAGCAGGCTTCTAGCAACAAATTCAGAAGTTACGTGCAAAACTTTGCTTGGATTGAGCAGGCTCTGGTCAATTTTGAATCTTTACCTCCTGATGAAGCACGTAAGGGTTAGCTGGGTGAGCCTACTGGTCAACAGCGCCACTCAATTTTGGATATCTTTTTAATATTCATTGTGTGAAATGAGTTGGACTACAGATTATGCTTATCTGTTGTCCCTAAGATTATGTGATGACTCCCATGCATTTTCTAGAGATTGTTTTGGCTCTGCAGATAACGTGCATGAGTGGAAAATAGCTGTACACATAAATATCTTACATCAAAATGTGCATCTGTGTTCTACAGTCCTCATTTTAGGCGTCTTGGAGGCAGTAGGCTGAAGTCTGCTGCTGATACGTCTCAAAGTAAACTGAAATTTGGCAAAATACCCTTGATTTCTGCAGCAAGGAAATGTGGAATTCAGACAGTGGTAATTAATTTATTAGCCCACAGACTATTTCACAAACACAAAGGGGCATTATCGCTATTTGCTGTGCACGACACTCATCAGACAGTAATTGTTGATTTGGTTAGTGATTATTTCAAGCATCAGTTCTGGCCAGACTAGAATTACCCCGAGGAATACAAAGGAGAGAACATTTCCCGCTGCGCCGTGGTACGTCTTGCCACCCCCACTCATGCCATCCTCTCAAGCGATGCCAGCCTCCTGCTACAAGGCTCCTCCAACGCAAGGGTGAGGACTTGTGACGAGCTGAAGTTGAGCAAAATTTGTCTTTCTGGTCAAATTCTTCCTAAGGAAGACAGGGTTGGTGGCCTGGGCTGGTGGGTGTTTCGGCCTTACCAAAGCAAATGGCTTTCCATGTGGTTAGCTAAACGTCTCCGAGTTTTAGAGTGGCCCTTGTGATGTAGCTCTGCTTTAGCAGAAACTGTGTTGAAGCTTTTTTCAGGTTAAATTCTATTTCTGTAATGATCTTCAATCTGTTAACTCCCTTTAAAATTTCCAGCTTGACTAATTAAATGACCCATAGCCTGCTTCCAATCCCATTGCTCTCTCTTTGGTTATTTGGAGTTTGTTGGCAAAGTATTTGCAACTGCTGAATTCTGTAAATTTGCTCCAATTATTAGAAATGCAGTAGAACAGCTGAAGATGTATGTAGGACGTAAGGGTTTTAATTTGACACCCTAATGTAAGATCGCACGGAATGATTTTTTCCTCCCATTTTTCTTCTCCTATCTGACCAATTTGTTTTCTTTTGCTCTACAGTTAATTCTGCTGATGGTAAATTTGAATATGTGCGACACAGAAGCCAAATGAGAGAACAAAGGAGCTGCTTTCAAGATCTGTGTTTCCGGAGAAGGTTTGTAAGTTCCCCTTACAGCACAATCTTCCATGCTCCTCCCTCATGCCCTTCTCTGCGCATGAAAATTCACATCCAGCCATCCCCCAAAAGCTCCTAGAAGCACCATGCCTTAATTTAGGGAGTACCTGTGGTCAATATCTGCAAAAATCAGATCCTTAAAGGTTGCATAAGCCTTTTTGATTCTTCTGCTAAACAGTTCAGTCAGGCCAAGTGTATGCATGATTTCGTGCTGGTTTGTAGTTTTGTCAGAATATGGGAGTGTTAGAATATGGCATTTTAGTCCATCAACTCTTTTGTCTTTTTTTTTTCTCTGAATTTTCATCTGTTGCAAAAAATGTATGTTAGTAACTTTATGCAGTCCAAATGCACTTCATGTAATAAAAGAAAAACAGGCAGTTCCAGGAGTGGCAGCAGAAGCACTCACACCTGGCTTCCCGTGTCCCTGTCCCACATGTGGTTTCCCTGGTACAGCTTGTGGCACCTATAGGAGCTACATCTGTGGCAACAACTCCTCTGACTCGTGGTGGGACTCAACCATGACAGAAGCTGGGGAGAGAAGAGGAGAAGTGCCAGCAGTCAGGTACATGTGGTGTGATAACACCGGATTTGTTTCCATAGGAGACTTCACCATCACAGGATATTAGGCTCCTTGCCTGGATCGAGAGGTGCTGATCCAACAGCAGCCCCCTGGTTTCTGCCAACTGCTTTGGACTTGCTTGGCCAAACCAAGAAGGCCCTAGCATTCACGTGCAGGAGGAAGTGATCGTGCCGAAGGTATGAGGTATGTACAGAGTCTGCCTTTTACTTGATGAATTCAGTGTCTAGGAAAAGAGATTAACTAAATCAGTTAGATTGTTAAGAAACTCTACCCCCTTTTTCTTTTTACTCCTTTTAATCGAGCATAATTTATATTCCTGCTAAATCCACCATCATTACGCTCCTTTCTCTTTTCCTCTTCTAAATTACCAAGCCAGTTTCAAATCCTTGGTGATGAAATGTATGCAGTGTGTAACTTAATGGAACAAAAATTAACCTATTATTGGGATTTGAAATCTAATAATTAAATGTAAATGCTTGGATTCATTGTCTAGGGAAACAGAACCTATAAATAAGCCATTTAATGTCATACTGGTATTTTCTTTTGATCAGACTTCAATTAGTCAGTGATGTAGGATATCCTGTTTTGGTTGCATCATTATTGCAGCAGGGAGTGTTAGCATGAAATCCAGATCCCGTACTCATAAGTAACAACTCATTTTCCAAAGCTTAAGTTGTCTTTTCTATGTAAGCTTGATTTCATGGGATAACTGTTCGACCAACTTTTGTACATTATGGTAGGATAGTCCTGAGGCAGAACTGGGAAATGTATTATATCTCAGTGTTTTAATGGCAGCAGCAACAAGAACAAAGATCAGCTAAAAGGGAAAGCATTTCCCTTAACACCGCTTTCCAGTACCCAGGATGGGCAAAGTACAGGTGAGGCTTGGGGTTAGTGATACCAAGCTTGCTATGGAAATGCTGGCCATCGGTTAAAAACGTGACCTTCCTTCCATCCTGGCTTTTCTCCCTGTGTGCTGCCTGACTTGGCAGCAGTTGAAGCTTTGAAAAGTATTTTCCTTTGCTGTAACCTTGAATTGTTTTCCATGTGTTCGCGTTCTGTCAGTCGCATCCATTATCCTCATCGGTTTGTTCGTGCTAATCCATTTTCTAAGTAACATCTGGAAATGTCTCTTCTGCAAAGTACAGAACTGGGGTGTTTGCCTTTTTGCCTGCACAGAGAGGACTGGGCAGGTAGGGGAGGAGAAGGGTTCCTGGCATCTCTTTGCTGGTGGGATGGGAGTGTGAGCAATGCAAGGTGGACAGGCCTCTGTACGGGTGCTGTTCCTCCATGCCACCAGGTCCTGGGGTGAGAGGGCCATGGGGTAATCCTCACCCACTCCCCTGGGGTCTCCAGTCAGGTTTCCCATCCCATAACACACTTTCCAGTGCTTTGGTGAATGGATACCTCCTGTTCTCTCCTTGCCTCTGGCTGGCATGCACCCTCTCTCATCCACAGCTTTCTTTTTCTCCCTCTTACAAGAGGTATTCATCCCATCCTAAACACTTTCTGATCCCCCAAAGTGCCACCATTACTCCTTATTGCCAAACCCACTGCAGTCCCAGACCACATGCCTGACCTGGAGCTCGTGTACGCTCTGGTGGTTTTGTTGGGACCTGTTCCTCCTGCTCTCCAGAGCTCATACCCTCATCAGCCACCCTTCTGTTGGATCCCCTGGCAGGTCAAGTCGAGCCTCTCACCTGGCTCTTCTAGAAGAAAGAAATCCTCTGCTCTGATAACATGAGGATGTGAAAGATGTAACAAGTAAGTAACAGTACAAAATCAACCAGTGCTTAGAGGACAGAGTGTGTAGACAAAAAGAGTGTTGGTCCTGAACAGAATTTGTCCCTGTGCACAGGAGGGTATTCTATTTTAATCTCAAAAATAAAAAAGCAACAATATGTTTTTCTATAAATGGCTAAGTTAAAAAGAATAATCACTTGAAAAGAAGAAATAATTTATGATTTTTCCTTGGCTGCCCTCATGCTTGCTTCAAGAGGGGGAAATACCCCCTTCTAAGAACAGAAACATGATGAGGCGGGTAAAGGCTGTCTCTGGGAACTGCAAGACTTAATTCTGTGCTTGCTGTGGTCATTGGTGGAAGTCCCATTGCAGTCAACAAAAATAAAATAAAGGTCTGCTGCATCTATATGGGAAACTGGACAATAGTAATAGGAGTGATGTGGGCTCAGTTTCCTCTTCCTGCAGTAAATTTATCCTATTAATATCATCTGCTGTTTTGTGTACATTAGCTGCATGACCCCTAGAAAGCTTTTATGCCTGTAAGCTTCAGAGAGGAGTTCAGTCCCACTTTGCTTCCTGCATGTCTTAGAAGGATGTACCCATTGCCTCCAGACAAAACTTTAATAAATTTATGCTGCATTATTTGTGAATAGTACATGAGCCTGCAGTCAAACATTGAAGAACATATAATAAAACTCAATCCCCTCATGTTAAGTAGAGTGAGTTTTTTTCTAAGGCTGTCTAGACACAATGTGTACAAAAGAATTTTGTTCTGAATAGGGCACCACTGTTAAAATGATGATACTGTGCTAATGTGGAAATTGAAAGGGAATTTTTGCTTTCAAGGGTAGGGAGCTATCCTTTTCTGGTGCGGTTGTCATCTTAAAACCAGCGTTACTAAGATGCCGTCTTTTCTCCTCTGAGACTTTCCATTATTATTACTTATTTAAAACATTGTTTTGAGCAAAAAACTGCTTACCTAATCACTGAGGTGAGGAAAAAATGGAAATTAAGCAGTGTAACTTCACTTCCTTGTCTGGAGAGTACCAAATGCATACAGAAGAGGTATTTTGTACGGGTTGTAGTAAGCATCATACGATGCTGAGAAGCAGGATGCATGTTGCCCATCGTGGCACCCTGTAAGGAGGTGGGCTGATATCTGGTAGACTCTGGAAGAAGTTGGCATGCATGAAATGCACTGCTCTGAGCCACAGCGGCAGAGGTGAAAATGAAGACCAGGCAAAATCTGTTGCAACGTTTATCTTCCTTCAGGGTGCTCAGATGTATAAGAAATTGGAGAAAAAAATCATTTTTGAATAATGAACATGTCAAATTTGTCTACATCCAGGAAAAAATCTTTATTCCACTCCCCCCAGTGTATCAGGGCAGGGTTGTCATAGCCGTGGCAGTCAAGGGCTAGTCTGGATCTCTTGCTCTTTCTGCCCATGCCATTCTAGTGGTTGAACGTTGTAGCTTTGTCTCATAGGCTAATAATTTCTTGGATATGTACGATGGCTGATGCAAGGTTAGTGCGCCTGACGTCTCCCCAGGAGTAGCCCAAATGAAAAAAGATAAAGCCACCTCTGGATTAAATGCCATGAGCCTTCTTTAGGCAGCTGTGAAGATCCTGATTCAGTGCCTGCTGCTTAAAACTCCCCCTTGACATTAATGGTAGCAAGGCCAAACCACAAAGCAGGATTCTTTGGGTGATGAAGTTCCCACACTTCTGTGATACAAAGAGTCCTTCTCATTCCACAGCTGCCCTTGGGTTAGGATGGGAGAAACCCTTGCTGCTCAGCCTGGAGTCACTGCCTGGCTCTTGGGTATTAGCAGGAGGTTGGCAAAGCTTTTGCCTCAAACCAAAACCCAGTCTGGACACAGTCCTGCACATGTAATCAAACAACTGAAATGGGGGAAAACAACAAGTTAACCAATTTTCATCATTCTGTCAACACTGTAGCTCCTTGGATTAAAAATAAATGAAGTACTTTCTCAGTTGAAAAAGACTGTGAAATTCAGTGTGCAGAAGCTGTCATTGTCACTGATCTCTTCAGAGACACATTGCTAGTTCCACCAAAACCCTCTGTACTAGGCAGACAATATCACCTAACGCAGGAAAATGTGCAAACCCAAGTGTCACAGTCAGTTACCCAAGTATCTATGCCTTTTCAGCACCCTGGGACCAAGCTGTGTGGGGTGTGTTTTCCAAAAGGACTATAGACCAGCCTCATTGTCCACTGTCAGTGTCAGTAGGGTTTTGCCCAATGCTGAACTCTTCAAAGTCTAGCCTATAGCGCATCGCGGTTGAGTGATACCAAAGGGCCCTGGGTTCAGAAATTCAGTTCCGTACAGCTGGAGCCAGCAGGCCATCTGATCCCTTCATACACTCATCACTGATACTAATTAGGCAAACCTTTAATTTTCTAGCCATGCCTTTAGCTTCAAACCCAACATCTTATTATCTTTACAGCTTTATCTGTGAGTCATTTGTGATGCGTTTTCCTTATAAAGCAACATCTGTATGTTGTATTCTTTACATGTTGATGGGGTTCGGAGTCTTTCAGTATTTCAGCTTGAGTGGGAATCCCTCGGGTACGGTTTGGCATACCGTTCTGAAAACATACCTTTTAGTCATTTCACTCCTGGGTTTCAACTTAAATGGCTGATTGAGGATTTAAACAGCTGGATTTCAGCATCTGTTTGCCACATGCCAGCTGCCACCAAAGCAAGAAATTATTACAGTGGGTCATGATTTACATATATGACCTTTGAGCATAGGAGAATATAGCAGAAATTGTCAGAATCAAATACAATATAAAACCCTGTGAAGTACAAAGCTTGTCTTGTCAGACCATCAGGTCTTTATAAATTAATCTCTGGTTTGGAAGTCTCTTTAAATGACAAAAACATTTTGTTTTTATCAGGGTTTATCTGTCTAATCTAATTAAATTAGACACATCTTACAAAGGCTGCTGAATATAAAGTGCTTGAAGAAAAGCAGAAAGTATATAGCAATAGCAGCATGAAATTGAGTCTGTGGTTCTCTCTCAGTTAATCTGTATTGATTAATCTGTATGCAGAAGACTACTGGCTCCTACTTGAACTTGCAGCTCAAGTAACTATCAACATCTTTTACTAAATTATAATTCCTGAACTCATAAACAAGTTATAAATTATGAGTGATGTGATCCCAGTGACAGGGAGCTATTCCTCTCTGGGGCAGAGCTGAGTTTTGGAAAGCACTGCATGTATGAATGCACTCCCAGGGACTGAACATCTGATCGTCCTGTGCTGGCATTGGCATCTCACAGGTTGTGGCATGTGCGGAGGCATGAACGACTTACTGTGCAGTGGTGTGCCTGCTGTTGGTTTGGTTTATAAGGGTGGTTTTGAGATGGATTATGGCTAAGGGGTGATATTCAGGACTGGTCTATGATAGTCGTCAAAAAAATACTAAATTGTGCTAAATACAATCTCAGTATGGTCTCCGCATTCTTCTTTCACAAAGAACGTGCTTGTCTGTCTCCAGATACATTACAGAAGAGTTAAAACAGAGATTCCTGCAGGAAGGCCATGGGCTTGAGTACAGTGAGACAGTTGCACAGTGATGCTAATGTGTGAAAGCAGGAGCTTTGGCATCTCTTGCTCTTCTCATGGTCCTCACCTGGTAAATCTTCAGTTGCTGACAAGTCGGTGTGCCAAGACAGACAACAACAAATGGGCAACCCTCTGGTCACCTCAGCTGGCTCTGTAAGGTTGTAGAGTTTGTTTCTCAGGCCTGATGGTTCCTATATTTCTGTGTCTCTCTGTATTTATGCGAGCCATGCTGATTCTGTGACATGGGATGACTGCACCCATGAGGAGCTTGTTAAAGTCAGCGGGAACAGGGTGATGAACTCAAACTTGAAATAGTCTGAGAACTCGAGAGTGTTGACTGAGATCCACATTTCCCCAGAGGGTGAAAAGAGTTCAGGCTGGAGGGTTTGGTTCTGTCTGCTGCCGAAACATCTTGCTCATTACTGTCTGGGTCTAGGCTGTAATGAGCTTTGATTTGGACAAGTGCCTCTCTGGGGTTTGGGACTCGCGTTGTACTTGTTTTCCTGACTGGATTTGATTAGTTCAGTAGTTCCATGAGCTTATTCTAACAGGATTCACAGGAAGAGGCAGTAGCTTTGTTTCAAGAGACTTCACTTCTAGCTTTGTCTAATTTGTAAACTTCACTCATCACCAAGGCAATGTTGAAAACGGAGCATTAGCCCTGGTGGTGATGCATGTCAAAATGAGAAGTCTTTTTTTCCAGTGCACTGGACACAAACAATAGGGAAAATAATGAATTAAGATAATACATCTTTGAACTTACATAGTTTTGACTAAGAAGCTTCATCTTCCACTTCTGAGCCCAGAGGAGAGAATTAATAGAGTTATGTCATTGCCCACTAGTCTGTCATAAAAGTCTAAATCTCTTTTCAAAAGACCATTGGAGGAAAGTTATGGAATGCAGAATTGATTTGAGTTAAATTGGCTATTGCAGTTACTTATAATTTACATAGTATCCAAATTTATTGGAGAATCTTTTTCACATTGCAATGAACCGAGGGCAGATCTGCAGACAATTACCTGGTGTGCAAATAGAGAGCCCAGCTCTCCCCTGTATCAGCATTTAGCCAGCTCCATTGAATTTGAATTCTTGATTTACATGGGACTGAATGTGATCAGAATCATGGCCACAAACAGTCCAGCAAGCAAGAGAATATGGCCACAGCTGAGGACAGTTTAAGGACACGCACACTTTGAAAAGCTTGTGTGAGAACTGAGAAGTAGCTGCAGTGTGTGATATTCAAAGTCAGTTATTCACTACAGGTTTGATAAAGGCAAAAACAGAGCACAGGAGTAAAGTGCTGCACATTTAAAGCTTCCATTCTATATCCTTAAAAATATAAAGTGAAACAGAGTACTGTCATCTCAGAGTAAATGTCTGCTGCTCTGCTGCTTCATAGCATTTCTGTCCAGATTGAAAAAAAAAATAAATAAAGCAGGACTTTTCATATATCAGTCAGTCCTCCTATTCACCTTAATTCTTATTATTTCTGTCAAACCCTTTGGCTGTTTATAGCAACTTTGACAGAATAATATTAGTATCACTGTAGTGCTTATTTATTAGTTTTTATATTGCTTAGTGTTTTTCAGATATAAATACATTGGTAGGGTCGATGTTACTGCCCACCTGAGCAAAACCTGCAGTGCTGGTGCAACCCTTACCAAACGTCAGGGAACCCGTGTGTCAGTTTGGATGCACATGTCCGCAGGAGCACAGATGTTATGTTTTGGTGATCAAAGAACGACCTTGTTTTGTGAAAATGTTTTAATATCAGTTAATGTTTTATTTTTTTTACCATGCATGATAATAACATATCAATGTTGTTTCTGTCATGGTTGTTTTGCCTGTTTCAGTAGCTTCCTTTGGCCCTAGTTCTGCAGGTGTTGCTCAGGCATTTTTCCTTGTTGAGTTTCCCCTGAGACAAGGTGAAATGTTGAACAGAGAGGAAGCTAATCTTGGAAGCTGTCATTTACAGGGTGCCATTTATTTTTACAGTCACCCACGTATTGCCTTGCCTTAGAGATGTCAAAAGAGCTGAAAACTTGGCAGGAACCAGGGATTGACTCAAGGACTTCATGCCAAGCAAAAGTCTGTGTTCTCTTGAAAAGTTTGCACGTCTCTGTAGTGAGGATGAGTTTGGAGTTAATTAGACTCATTTTCATGTTATTTCAGGGCATGTTAGTCAGTCATGGCCAATTGCACATTTACCTGGTGGCTGTTGTTTTCAGACCCTATTTTTGACTTTTTTTTGGTGTATGTCTTAAATTAACACTTTCTTCCCCAAATATTTTTTCCAAGCTCTGATCATGTCATGTATTTGACAGTGACAAAACAGAGAGCTATCCATTTTCCCCCCAATTAGTAGTGTTTTCTTCCTTATTACTGGGAGCTATTCACCTTTCCAGAGCAAGGATATGAAGGCCTTAAGGAAGGAGTTGCCTTACTTTCCTAGGGATCCTGATTAAGGACTTCCACAGCCTGAGCTTGGGGTTGTGTGTTTACTCTCTCCTCCTCATCCATTCTAGGTATCTAGGTATGTCTTTTTTTTTTTTTTTTTTTCCCTGATATAACTCTGTATGTGACAACTCCTGAATCTTCAGTGAACTCCCTGAGAATGTCCCTGTTCCAGGTAATTTCTTCTTGGCAGTCACTTTCTGAGAAATGTGTCTTAAGCAGGTCTTAATCTTTGCAATGCAACTCACCAACTCTAGAGAACAAGCTACAGAGTCAGACCATCACTTCTGATAGCATAAAGGCTTTCTATTGCAAAACATACCAGCCAACACTCTTGATACTCCTACCCTTTCGTTCTTCGTTAAGAGATAAGAGACACCTGAATTAGCATTTGCATGACATGGACTGGGATACTTATCAGGCAAACTGTTCTGCTTTATTACTTTTTTATTTTAAATTGTGGCTATCCTTCACTGTTGGTATTTTGTTGGGTGTATTTTGTTGGAAGGTGTCCTTTTCTTAGGCATGAACATTCTTAACTTTCCGTTTTCCTTTCCATTTTTCCCTGAGTTTTTCTTCCCAAACATTTTGCAAGGAAATCTAAGGTTTGAGAAATTCATTTTTCTGAAGTACCACTTGCATAAATACGCCAACTGTAATGCAGACTATCCTGTTAGCCCATATTGTATAAACCCAGGTTATGATAAAGAGCCTGAACTGAACCTTCAGTCCTGCTATGGATTTGTCTTATATTGGTATTGCTGTATGTGTTAGAGATGCTCAGTACCAATTTTCAGAAGCTCTGGCTCTTATAGTGGCTTTAAGACCTCCATTACCTCTTCTCTGGATTGAATCCATCATAGCTACAGGCCCTTTTCAGCAGAACAGTGTTATCTCACTGAGTTTGACATGCCTGAAGCAAACGGTGGATTAGCATTTTTCTCTTCCTGTTTAAGCGTACTCTTGGACTTCATTTTCCAGGACTGGATGCAGAAGGAGATGAATGGTGATTGTTAGTCCCCCTGCAGCAGCAATGCTAGAGAGACAGTGTCTGTGCTGGAGCAGCTATGGTGCTGCTGCATTTAGTGCTGTGTTGTTTCACAGCAGATCAGATCTCCAGGACTCGACTTCGCAGTTTTCTTCACTGGGCAATTCATAACACAAGCAGCACAGAAAGCAGCAGAGAAATAATTATCTTTTTTTTTTCCTTTGTAAGATAGGTCATTCCTTAAGCACTAAGCGTGGCATGATTTATTTCCACAGCAGGCTTGACAAATCCTCTTTTCTGACTCCATTTTTCTCATCTGAACACTCATTCAGCTGGTGCCAGTTTGCGCTGTGATAACCTCGGGAGGTGAAATGAGTCTTTTAAAGCAGGAGGAGTAGATCTGTGTGCCTGAGACCTTCAGTTAGGACTGGTGTCCCATTGTTAATGGGGCAAGTCAACATTTATCTAATTACCATTTGAGAATACATTTCCTGATTGCTGCATTGTGCTCGCTCTGCTTACATTTGGCAGTATTTCTGTCAGAGCATTTGTATGAGCTTTATTTGCTTCCTTTGATTTTAATTTTTAGATCAGCCATGCCCTCTCAAGGTTAAACCTATTTTGTCTGTCCCTTTGTAAATCAATTCTTCACATTCTTTAGAAATTTAGCAAATGACAGAAAGTCACATTCCAAGACACATCTGTAGCAGCTGTGAGGATAGATTACAGAACTGTACTGTACTTGTCTCTAATGCTTTTCTCAGGACACAAAGTTTATCTTTTCTTTCAAAACTACCAGCAAAGAGTGAAAAACCTGTTGAGGCAAAGTCTAATAGTAAATAGAGCTTCTAGAGGGAAAATTGAGTCTGGTGCTAATTTTTTCAGGGAGTTCATCAAATTACCTCTGCCATACGTAGTTTCATCTACCTGCTTCACTGACCTGGCTTTCAAACTCACTCCATTCTAACCTGAATCCTAACCTCTCTTCAATGCCTCCTCTGGGGGACTTGGCCAGTAAACCTTCTTTCATCATCCATTTCTCCTTCTCTTACTTTTGAACCCACAGCCACCCTTCTCACAGTGGTGAGAGTCATTCCTAATTCTTCCTTATTTCATATGTTTAGAACGACTACAGATTTTACGACCTTTTTCTCTGTGTGACCCTCTTGTGACCAGTGCATAAAGATCTGCTATCTAGTTACTGGCTTGGCTTGCTTGAATGGCAATCAGTTTCTTTCGTGGCCAGCCAGCCTCCAACCTGGCTCTCCGCAGTACTTATGGTGTGTAACCAGTCAACGTTACTGTTTCCCTTGGCCTGTCTCATGAGGTAGCACATCCTGGTATCTTTCTTGCTTTCCCATGGCTGATCCCACTTAAGCTTCTAGTCCATTAACTCCCTGTTCCTTACTGTACCTTATTGCCAACTTCTACAGCCTGCCTCCTCAAACCTCTGTTTGTACAGTAATATTAACTCTGCTTCCTGATGACCTCTCCCTCCATGCTCTCTTCCATTTCTTTACTTGCAGGGCATCGCAGGAAGAACATTTGTAAGACCTCCATCAACTCTGGTTTTCAGAGTTTCTCCTCCAAAATCAGTGATGCTGTTGATATCCACAAGAAGACAGTGAACTGAGCTGAGGTAAAAATGTCTTTTCTTTTCTTTTTTTTTCCCCTCTTCATTTTATCTGTCCCTCCACAAAATTTTATAAGACAATGTACTTCTGATAGAAAGAACTAGAAAACTGGGGCAAAGCCTAGATGTTTTGGTAGTGCTAGACTGAGAAAATCCGTGTTGCCTGAAACCAGGGATTTGATATCTGATGTGAAAGACTATAGTTTTTCATTGGAAAGCCTATTTTCTTTTTTGTTAGAGTAGCGTTGATAACTTTTTTTTTTTTAACCTACTCCAAATGTTACACAAAATACTAACATAGTCATTGTCAGTACTTTGCTTGTGTATAAGCTCTCACTTTCCTCCCCCACTCTTTGTTTCTCTCTCTCTTTCTGAATTGTGAATTAATCAGGATACAGACAGATTGCTCATAGTAGTGGGATATCTTGAGACTGGTCAAAATAAAAATAATCCATATAGGTTTTTAATATTAGAAAATCAGGGCATGTTTGAAGTTGAGAGACTCATCGTTGAGAGACAAGGATGGAATTAAAAATTTCCTGCATGGCTGAGAATTAGGGTGTTAATGTTAATCTCTTTGGATAATTTTAATTTTGGTGTTTTAAGTGGTGTTGAAATGTGGTGTTTTAAGTGGTGTTGAAATGAAGAGCACCTGGTATTGGTCTGTTTTCTGTGCAGGGGATAGGGAAAGACTGAGCATGAATTTCGCATCCAGAAGGCAGCGAAGAGCCTACACACATCCAAGCTCTCTTGCAGCGATGGAATTCCCCATGTTTGAGGCTGAAAGCCCAGAATTCTTTTGAACAAGAGTGACTGTTTTTCAGAAAGCCTCCTGGAGGGCACAGGCTGTATATCGAGCTTCATAGTGGGACCTCTGCCAATAACTGGTCAGTGAGGGGCTAAGTCAGGAGCAAAGCATCCTCCCTGCTGGCAAAACCTCCCAGGACTGCATTCGGGAATTGTGCTGTTTTGCCAAAGGAAAGTGGAGTCACTGGGAGGCCAAAATGGGCAAAGCCCTCCCAGGTTTTGCTGGGAATTGGTTGAATTAAGCCCACAAATATTTTATAACCTCAAAGGTTACACATTGTGGAGGGTTGCTGCGTGGTTCCACGGCAGTTCTTGTGCAAAGCCTGTGAGATTCACCTGAACTTGAGTGATGAGCAGACAACACTGTGAGTTATCGGTGCTGATAACCCTGACACCTTGAACAGCATATTGATTTCTGTGTTCTGCCCGTCCAGAATTCAGAGGAAAAGCCACACAAGCCTGCATGGATGAGTGGATACACAATCCTCAACAGAGGTCCTCCCTTGGTCAGTCTCTTTCTGTCTCGTTCTGTGTCTCAAAAAAGGAACGTGAAGATAAATGGTAGACATAAAGATGTAACTTTTAAAGATGAGTGTGTCACCCTTTATTTCAAATAATTTTGAAATATGTGGGGAAAATAAAAATACACAGCCTTTAAATTTCTGATGTACACAGAAGGCCAAGTGTACAAGTACACAGTATATTTGTTAATTAGCTTAAATAAAAAACAAACAAACAAAAAAACCAACAAGCCAACAAAACACTACCTGGAAAAAGGCCAACACTCATAGTTTTCATGAGACATGATGCAAATCCTTCAGAAATCACTGTCTGTCCCATGAATAGACAGAACTTTCAAGAGAGAAAATAAGCGAGAGGGGTCAGTTTGCAATTTGTCTCTCATTTTGCTTCATGAGGTTTTTCAGTACAAGTGAAGACAGGAGAACAGAATCTCAGCAGAAGTCAGTGAAACAAACTGGATTACACAAACTAAAAGTCCAGCCCTTGTTTTTCTAGTCCATAGAAGAAGAGGAATCTGTCAAAGCTGGTTGATATGCCATCTGGAATGTATTTCCTGTATCTGTCTGTAATCTTGGGATGATTTTTGCTAGCACATTTTCAGAATCAGAGGAAAATTGTCAACCAATATTTTCACTTTTACCTGGTTTCTCTGCAAGTAGGAACTTCTAAACCATACTTAAAAACAAAATTCTAAAAGTTTATTTTTATAGCTTTATTTTTGGTCCATAATGTCAAAGAAACAAGCAGAAAATCAGAGATTTTTTTTTAAATGGAAAATTGCTGATATTTTTAGATCAGTGGCAAGACTTTGGCTGTTTCTCTTGACCTCCCTGTGATCTGATGTGGCTTTGGATCTCCTGCTTTTCCCATATGCTATTAGTTTCACTGACAGAAAAGGTGTGCAGGACATGTCTGGTGATGAGGTCTGTGGAGTCCATTGTAATACCTCTCCAGTATTCCTCCTCCATCATCTAACCTGATGGGTCTTGATTTGAAGCTGGAGTCCTTTGCTGCTAGCAAGACTGTGAAGGACCCCTGTCACCCCTGGAGACTCATGGCTTGAGAGTGGTCCATTCCCAGCTGCCTCCCAAGATCTCCATGTGCAAGGCTCAGCCTCTCTTACTGCAGACTCTAGGCAGATCCTTTGGACGAATGATAAAGCCTGAGACCCGAGAAGGACCTCATGTGCTGCTGCACTAAAAATGCATAAAATGAGAGTAACTTTGGGGAGGGAAAAGGTGGAAGGAGAAGAATTAGGATGATGGTTGTAGAACAGACAGCAGCTCTTACCTATGCAAAATGTCCTGAGGTCAGTGCGAGACTGCAGACAACAGAATTGCTTCCCCCTGTCAGTTCTTCCAATCACCATTTCCTAATTTAGACAGAAATGGTGAATCTCAGAGGCAAATAACAAGCCTTTTACAAGTCAGCTTGTGTGCATGCAATCAGTATAATTTCCTGACCAGGGAAATAGCAGGGCCACACAGCAGCAAGAAAAACAGCCAGACAGTGGCTGCTCCAAGCTGAAAAGTAAAGTGAAGTAAGAGCTCTGTGGGTTCCCAGGGGGTGTTTGACTGAGTCCAAGTCCTGCTCCAAATTTATACATTTGACCTTGGAAGTGAAACCAGGACCCTGAACCATGGGTTAATCACCCTAAAACACGTAGAGCACCTATGTAATATATCTTGTTTGTTCCTATATGATTCAATAGCACATTTACTCAACAGCTAGTTGCTGGTTTCCAGGTCATACAACAGAAGGCCGAAATACAACCCACCAGAAGAATACGTATTTCATATTTGATAGGAGATGCATTTTCTGGACAACAACAGATGCTGTTTTGTTTTGTTTCTTTCTAACATCATAGGCTGAAGTTGATTTAAATAAAGGTTTTCTCCGTCATTTTCTCTTCTCAGGGCCGGGTCGTATTGATGTGGCCATCTGTAGCAGCAGCACTGTGAGGGGTGCATAGTTGCTGACACTTACCCTGACTTTTCATGATGTGCCTGGGTATTGAAGCATTCAGCGGTGGGAATTCACTGTCCAGTGGTGAGCCAGTGACAGGAAAGGGAGGTGACTTTCTGAGTTTGCAGCATAGGCATATGGCTGCAATTCTTTCACCACTCGTGTTTTACAAACTCACTGACCAGTGAGTTTTTCCTGGCACCATGGTTCCTCAGCTTCTTTCTGTCCTCTAAATAGCTGAAATTGTATTTGCATGGTGAAGGCAATGGACACAATTTCCATGCTTCCTTTGCATAGTGCTGCTTACCTGTGTGACAGCTGCTCATCTTCCCCCCATCCATTCCCCTTGCTTGTACAGAACAATCAAATAAAAAAGGTCTTATCCTGTTGACAAAAATTCAGGGTTTTGTTAGCACAAATATTTGCAAAGTCTTTCTTCGGGGTGTTTACTCAGGACTTGTTGAGTGCAGGGGGTAATGATTATTTCAGAAGCAGCCTACAACCTCTTTCCAATGGTATTGCAATTCTGCTATGGAAAAAAAGATCTCTTTTGCCCCAGTGCGTGCTCATTACTTTGCAAGCACGATGTCACTCACCAAGAAAATCCTTTTGTTTTGGGGCTGGAGTTATGAAACAATGTGCTTTAAGCTAATTGCTGTTGGAAAGGAGAGGCTTACTTTACAATGACTTTGATGCCTTGGGTAGTTCATGTAAGGATCTGCCTCAGTCTTGCCTTGATTGACAAGACCCTTTCTATAAATTCAAGCAATTAAGCAGCCCAGTAGTAGCTGCTAAGGAGATCTAGTGAGCACAAACCTGACAAAGATTGCTGTGCAGGTCTCCTGCTGCTCACTCTGACACTCTGAAACACTGTCTGCAATTTAAGCCTGCTGAAGGAGATCTGACTCCAACAAGTTAGGTGAGTGTGCTTCTGTGTTTGCTGCGTCGCAGCTCTGACTCATGAATAAAGCTGCAGGTTTTGCTAAGGTGGCAAAGAATAGATGTTCAATTTGTTCTGAAGTTTGTCTCTTTCGCTCTCAGATGCTTGCTATTAAAAATAAGGAAAAACAGCTTTTTTCTTTTAACTCTTTTGAAGCTTATATATAAACATATGTTCATTTAATCATTTGTAAGACAACAGTGTATGCATAGCCACATACATGAAGGGTTCACTGTAGCAAACACCATATGCTGATCTAAAACTGGTTTAACAAATTTAAAGTGTTTGGTTTAATGGAAGCCTAGAGACAGCTTCAGTCAGGCAAAAGGCAGGCGGAGCTCATTTTCCTGAAATGTATCCAGCTGAGGACACAGCCCAATGCACGCAAGTCTGTGTGCCCTATTCAGCAGCTGACCTTCTCTCTCAAAGTTAAATGTCAAGTCCAGGGTTTCTAGGTGGATGTTTTTAAATGCAATGCAAGTATGGGAGGTATAAAGTGGATATTGTGGCTTAGAGCTCGAGTTACTTTCCATTTCTTTCTCTTTCTGATAGTGTTCCAGAGAGACTGGTTGCTCGCTTCACCAAAGGTTTGAGATAGAAAGGCAGCAGGTACCAGAGGGACTTGGCCTATGGCAGCCTGTGTGGAGGCATGAGGAGTCCAAGCCTCCTCTGGTCACCTTGGCCACGTCCCTCCTGTCTAACCAGCTCTGCTCACTGGCTTGGCAGCCCTGGTTGGGTTTGAGCTGGCTGCTAGGGCAGCATTTGTGAGGGAAAAACAAGGGTTGCATCCACCTCTCTGGTGGTAGCCCAGGGAGTGACCCAGTGCCAGATGAGTGCTCGGGGTCTTGGTAATGGTAACACCAATGCTGCTTTTGGGAGGTGCTGGTCTCTCTCCAGAAGCTATAGCACACACTCAGGGATGCTTGGCTCCTGACTTAGGCTGAAAGGTAAGTAGGGTAAATCCAGGAGTAGGTGCCCTCAGCAAAATGCTGGTGTGCTCTGCAGTCCTAACCCTGTTGAATGCAGGGAGCTGCAGCCATCCTGCTACCTCTTGTAAGCATGCATAGCAGACAGACAGACAGACACAGCCCTGACAGACTGTCCCTGCCAGGGTTGGTACTGCCGCAAGTGTGCCCTGAGAGGGCGACCAAAGGCCTGTCTGCTGGTTGGCGTGGTGCAAGGCCTGGGCAGCCCAGATAGGGTGGTAGGAAGGCATTTGCTGCATTGTAAACTTGCAGTGTGGGGATTTCAATGGGTTCGAGGCACTGGTAGGTGGCTATTTTCTTCCAGACAAACCCCACTGCTTTGTGGGGAAAGTCCGCAGGCCGCTGCTTTCTGACACAGACCGTGGCAATAAGATTTACCTTATGGGAGCAGGTGAACCCTCATCTGCCCATCTTCTCTTAGGCTGAGTGAGGAAGGGGAAGAGGGGAGGAAGGGTCATCCTGGCTTTTGTGCTGAACCTATGAACTTGGACTTCTCACTTCCAGGACTGTGCCACCATCCTGGCTCTTCCAACCCTTCACTCCTCTCCCTTCCGCCACAGCATGAAGCTCCAGTGCGTGATCCTGGCTACTCTCCTCCTCCTGCTGCCAGCAGGCCGCGGTGGCAAGCCCGAGAGCTCCGCCATCGACCTGCGGACCTTCATCGGCTGCGCCGTGCGTGAGTTCACCTTCCTGGCCAAGAAGCCCGGCTGCAAGGCGCTGCGGATCACAACGGATGCGTGCTGGGGACGCTGCGAGACCTGGGAGGTGAGACTCCAGGCTGTGATCCCTGGGGGGGGGGGCTTTCACCCCCACCCAAGGAAAGCCCTCAAAAGAAAAGCATTAAATAGCTTGTGGCTGCCTATGGGGCAGGCAGGGGCTGTGTACTGCTCCATCTTGCTGTTGATGTCAGTGCCTTGCTGTGGTTCCCTCCCTCCTTGCAGGGTCTCAAAGGGCGATATGCATCATCATGTGATGATATTAACAAAGTACTTATGTAATGCTTGCATTTTGGAATTTGAAAGCCTCTTGTGGCTTAAAAACTTACGGAGAGGAGGCCTTTATTACTTTACTTAAAGAATATTCCTTTGAGATTAAGATGGAGCTCCCAGTTGAGGGCTAATATATTTTGTTCCAAAAGACACATCCCAAAGATAATGTCTGTGTCTAATTTGGCCATGTTTTAAATCACAGCCCTGTGTAAATGTGAAGTAGCTATGTTTTGGGGGTGTAGGGAAAGAGAGCACAAGTCTGCACACACTTCAGAGAGCGAGTTTCTGTCCCTCATCGCCTTTCTGCCACTGAGCAGCTCAAGGGGCCAGACCCAGACCCTAGACCTTATTAAGGGAAGCTCCAGAGGGGTTTTATCCATATAAAGACAAGGGCTCTGTATAACTGGGCAAAGCAGGAACCAGTCTCTGACAGCCCACCTTCCCTGCTTGGTGGGACAAGGGAAAGGCCACCAGCTGCCAGATTTCCCCAGTGAAACAAGGTTCCTTCAAGGGACCTCTTATCTCCCAGTTCCCCCTATCCAATGAGCACCTCTGGCAGCACAGACTTTGTAGGCTCTCGTACTGCACTGCAGTACCACGGGGATGTAGTTCAGCTGAATGCATCTGGCTGTAGGCTCAGCAGCTTCTAGAAAGCCCCTTGGATGGGGGAGGTTGGTAAGAGGGAGGGTGTCTGGATATCTTCTCACTGAAACATTGCATCTGTTCTTTTCCATGCCATCATTCCTGGTTCCTAGCACAGGCTCTTTCCAAAGCAGAGAGGGAAAGAAAGAAAATGCTAAAATGTCTTCTGGCTGTGTTACTTTATGCTTTTTCACATCTGTGTGAGGAAAAGGATTACAGTGGGCTCCCCCCGCTTCTGTCTGTGCTGCCCCTTTTGGAGTCTCTGCAAAGCACGTGCTTCTGTTGAGGAAAAACTCACTTTTCAGCGAAATTTATGCCACCATCATTCCAAGTGGGAGTGTGGGGCTCAGGGCCTTCAGGCTTCTGTCTCTTGCTGGTTGAGGTCTCTGGCCAAGCTGTTAATCTCATGAGAAACATCTCATGAGTGCAGCGCCCATGGGGGGGTGGAGGATCTGTAGGACATGCAGCCTGACTGGGGGGACTGGTCTGGCTGAGAGGGAGCCAGCTGCATGGCACCCACGTGCACCTCTGCTCTCAGGCACCTCGTGCACACAGAAGGGTTTCCAGCAGCATGTGCTTTCTCTGATGAAAAATCTGCTTCTGGAAGAAGGCAGCTGCTTTTGGCAAATCTGCATTTGGTTGAAGCACTAGTATTCTGCTGAAAACCAGCTTTTTGGGTAGGCTTTTGTCTTCCTTCAGGCGGCTTTAATTGGAACTTAGTGTTTCAGGCTCTCACACATGTACACATGCCCATTCCACTTCATGGCTGGACCCCAAGGGGCAGGTGTCAAAAGTTGTAACCTAAAAATTATTTCTGTGGCCCCTTCCATCTTGATCCAAGTGGTTTACACTAAGTCCCCTTGAGGAAACTGGGACCCCAGATATTTGTTTTGCATCTTGCCTGATGCCAGCATTTGTCTCCCACAGAGGCCAATTCTGGAACCGCCTTACATCGAGTCTTACCACCGCGTGTGCACCTACAACGAGACCAAGCTGGTGACGGTGATGCTGCCGAAGTGTGCCCCGGGTGTGGATCCCTTCTACACTTACCCCGTGGCCATCCGCTGCGACTGCGACATCTGCTCCACTGCCACCACCGAGTGTGAGACTGCCTGAGCTCTCCTTCCTCAGGTCAGGTGAGGAAGGGCCAGATTCTTCCCTGGCTCTGCACCCCTGCTATCTCCAGGCTTACAGAGGGTGTGAGTCAGTCCATAATTTGATCTCACCATCTAATGCTTCTAATCATTGACTTTCCTAGGCAGATGAGGCTTAATCCCTTCTCCCCATGCTGTTTAAAGTACTATAGCTGTAGAAACGTAGTACGCAGCCTTGCAATAGCAAATCATATGGAAAAGAAAAAAAGGATGCTGTTTCCCTTCTTCACAGGCTTTTCACAGTATGTGACCTTTCTTCACGCACAAAACGCACATGGACTAAACAGTCACAGAGCAGTTGGAAACAGGCCATGAAGGCATTACAGCTGGTGGAACAGCCTCTTTATTCATTTCAGGTTTTAGTGCCTTCCCAGTAATGTAAATGTAATTACCAGCATTTCCCCCTTCTCGCCCCCCTGTTCTTCTTACACTGAAGTCTATCAGGAATAACTGTCAAAGAAAAGGCCGTCAGGCCAATTGAATGGAAATGGGTATCCAAATCACCACCTTGAACTTAGGGTGAATGCATCCTTAGCCCTGACTCAGCAAAGTACTTAAGCTCATGATTAAGTGCTTTGCTTAATATCAGGGGACTTAAAGTTAAGCACGTGTTTCAGTAATTTGCTTAATTGGAGCTATTCTGTTGAAAAAAATCTTGCCTCACAAGGGACAATTCCTTAAAAAAATGGAAAGAAGCACATTAAATCTGTAAAAAACACAAAGATGCATTTCTTCCCATCCTGCTTTTTCCAGGATTGTCCTGGAGCAGAACTGACCTCATGTAAAATCAGAGAGGCTCTGCAAAGCCCAAGGCACCTCCCTTGACAATTTCCAGAGTTAGAGGGACCAAGCCAAAACACAGCGATGATGCTTTGGTTTCAGTGAGCCCTGGCTGAGGTGATGGGAAGGAGGGGGCCATGAAGGGTGTTCCCACACTTCTCTGCACTGCTGAGCTCCTTGGAGGCCTGCTGCTCTAGAAGGAGGTGCACACACAGCCGGAGGGCAGCCAAAAGTGCTCACAGGAGAGCTGTGGAGTTGTCTGATACACAATAACATGGCCACCAAGGGTGGGATAGGCCCAGGACCAGGAAGACAGCAGACATGTCAAAGGTTGGTTCACACCTGTTCAGACCCAGTATTTACAAACTAGGGGCCATGTAGGAGCTGCTGCAGAAGTCCCCCCCGGTGACCACAGCTCCATAAATGCCTTTGTCCTCTGGTTCCCACCTGGAGGAGGACAGATGCATGTTCATCTCTCATTTCTCCCCTGAACAAAATGGGAAATGATGTAAAAGCATGAGGATTTTGCCAAGTGCGAGGGGCTCACAGGAGTTCACAAAACAAAGATGACTTCTCAGATAGCCATTAGGAGAGAATTGCTGCTGAGAGAAATATCAGCACCTGACTTCCTCTCTGATTAAGGGTCTTCTGGATGCAGTTGCCTTCATTTCCAGGGTTGTATGACTGAAACTTTCCCAGGTGTCCTGTCCTCACTGAGACAGATTTTTTTTTTTCTTTTTAATTTAACCTGTAATTTATTAGTTGCTGCCATGTTTTGTCTGGAATTGTGAAAGATGCACTGTGGTTGAGTAGGAAGGAGGTAATTTTATCATCTGCCCTCAGTAATTCTGAATATAGACTGCTATATCAAACAGCAGCAGGAGCAGTTTTCTGGTGATGGTGAGTTTAACTGCCTTAAAAAGTCCTTGTGTTTTCTTTCAAATTGCATCTCTCAATCTCTTCAAGCTTGTTATTGTTCTAACCAGCATCACAACTACTATGGGAAACCTACAAAATATTTGTGTCCTTAATAAACCCCCAAATTGTAGTAAGAATGCAATTTAAAGCAATGTGTCCTTCTTTATTTATGCATAGAGTTTTCTCATATGGAACATGTGTAAGCTCCTATAAACTCTTTGCCAGAGTTGCGAACACCTGCAAAACATCTCCTCGATGCTGATGTGAAGTCATTTCCTTTGCTGGATTTCTCTCACAGAGTCTGGCTGTGCTATAATCTCAGGATTAGAAGTAGGGTTAGAAAGTGGCAAATGTCCTTTGCAGCCAATGGGAAATACAGGCAGTACCCAGAGATGGTGAGGCAGTAGAAATCCAAACGAGTTTTCAGAAGAAAACACTGCAGGCTGTGAAGGAAGGTTTTGACTGATGTAGTAGCAGCCAGACTTGGGAGGCAGGAGAGGAGGAGTGGGAAGAATGTATTGACTGAAACCAAGCTAACACTTCTAGATGGTCTTTTAAGGAGAAGAGCCAAAATGAATGGAGTTGCTGTGGTTTTACTGTGGGTGACAAAAATACAGTGAATGCCAGATCCCATCAACCCATTTGACCTGCACATCCCCTTTTCCTAGAATCTGAGACTGGTTTGGATTGGAAGAGTCCTTGAAGCCCGTCTAATTCCACCCAACCTCCTGCCATGGGCCGGGACACCTCCCACCAGACCACATTGCTCAAAGACCCATCCAGCCTGGCCTTGGGCACTGCCAGGGATGGGGCAGCCACAGCTCCTCTGGGCAGCCTGGGCCAGGGCCTCACCGCCCTCAGAGTGAAGAATTTCTTCCTTTTATCTAATCTAAATCTACCCTTTTTTTAGTTTAAAGCCATTACCCCTTGTCCTATCACTACACTCCCTGACACAGAGTCCCTCCACAGCTGTCCTGCAGCCCCCTTTAGGCCCTGGCAGGCTGCTGTGAGGTCTCCCCGGAGTCTTCTCTTCTCCAGGCTGAACACCCCCAGGTCCCTCAGCCTGTCCCCACAGCAGAGGTCCTCCAGCCTCTGAGCATCCTCGTGGCCTCCTCTGGACTCACTCCAACAGGTCCCTGTCCTTGTGCTGGGGCCCCAGAGCTGGGTGCAGGGCTCCAGGTAGGGTCTCATGAGAGCAGAGCAGAGGGGGACAATCCCCTTCCTTGCCTTGCTGCCCACACTGCTGCTGGTGCAGCCCAGGGATGATTTGGTTGGCTTTCTGGACTGCAAGTGCACACTGACAGCTCATGCGTGAGTTTTCATTTACCAGTACACCCAAGTCCTCTGCAGGGGTGCTCTCAATTCACTCATCCCCAAGTCTGTACTCATGTTTGGGATTGCCCCAACCCAGGTGCAGGACCTTGCACTTGGCTTTGTTGAACCTCATGAGGTTCATGTGCCCATTTCTCAAGCCTGTCCAGGTCCCTTTGGATGGCAGCCCTTCCTTCTATTGTCGTCAGCTGCACCACTCAGCTTGGTGTCATCTGCAAACTTGCCAAGGGAGCACTCCTTTTCTAGCTCTGCTGGGCTCCTACAAGTGGGGCACACCACAGTGAGTTTCAAGGAGCCAGCTTGATTCCTGCTCCTAGTAATTGCAAATCTGTTTTTTTTTTTTTTTTTTTTTTTTAGAAGTTTGTATGCTCCTAGGTCTTCAGCGTGTTAAATTTTCACCAATTTTAATACTTTGAATCAGGTCTTTTGGCTTTCACTTCCTTTATGCTGCAGCTGGGAGTTTATGTCCTGCTCAGAATTTGCAGGCAGTCAAAATAGCCCACGTAGTTCAGAACATGAGGATCCCCTTCCCAGGCTGCTGCCTTTTCCTTGGGGGCTTTTTAATGCTCCTTAAAGCCATAAATTTGTATGTCACCTTCCCACCTGTCCAAAGCAGTTAAACAACCCTTCTTTCTTTGGTGTGCAAGTTTGCAAAGGAGAGTTTGTCACAGAGGCCATCACATCCCACATCTTATCTCAGCAGTGGTGCTAAACCAGCACATGGGTTGTTCCCTTCACCTGGACACTGAGCACCAGCACCAGACAAAAATCGTCGAAATACCTGCTGCAGTGAGACTTTCTGAAGGAAGGGAGATGGTTGCATCTACCTGCTCAGAAAGGAGAAGGTGCAGGTATGGAGAAGGCATAACTGTACAGCTCTGAGTCTGGACTTGGCTCTGCCATAAACATACCAGGTGAACTGGGGCAAAACAGTGGATTTCTTTGTGCCTCAGTTTCCCTCCTGGGCACTGGGAGTGACGATACAGCCAGTTTTTTCTCCCTAGTGCATTTTGGAGTAGGCTGTATGTCTCTGATGACTCACGTCTGCATCCTCTACAGCTCTCTGTTTCTTGGATTTGTTGTCACTCTTCTAATGCAAACAGCAATAGTCGCAGTCACGCCGTGCTTTCATTTTTGACAATACTTTCAGAGTATTGTCAAGACAACCGCTGTCTTGAGGCTCAGCTCCCCTCGTTTGCATGCAGCAGTTGGCATGTCCAGCAGGACTGACCCTGTCAGAAGTCAGTCAGGAATATATTTTACCTCATGTTCAAACCTGAGTTACAGCAAGAGGGAGGGCAGGATGCGACCCTGGGTGCATGTTTCCTGCACTGACTGGCTTTCTTTTTGTAGGATGGGATAGGCAGCTCCCTCCTGCTCTCATTGTACTCACAGGAAAACAGGAACCACTGCCCTGGGCTTGAGCTAAGGGCTGTCTCACCCAATATCCTGCCGCTGACCCTAGCCAGGAGCGGATGCTCAGGGAAATGTATAAGCATCGGGCTGTATAGCAGTATCCTTCCTTGCGTATATCCAGGCAACAGTTTGGGAATTTTCTGCTCTGGAGGATGCATTCAGCACCTTGGTGTTAAAGGCAGTACATGTCCTCCACACTGCTTCTTCCTGGGTATAGCCTGGCCATAGAAGAACTGGTGACTAATAACAGCTTCCTCCAGTGGCAGGCAGTCATATTCTTGATTCTAGCCCAGCATTTAAGGGCTGTCTTTCCTCATGTAATTTCTTCAGCCCTTTAACCATTTCACTTTCTCTCTTGCCTCTCCCTGTCCTGTCTGTTGGGCCAAAAGTTACACAGCTCATCATCTCCCTTGCCACCGCTAAGGGTTTGTTGGAGGGTTTTGTTATCCACGTGTTAGGTTTGCCAGGGGGTAACAAACTCCCCTCAAAACTCTTGGGCTAATGCTTTGCTTAGCTGCTTCACCAAGAGAGCTCCTGTGTTTGCAAGGCTGCTGCACGCTGGCTTCTCTCCAAAACACTGTAAATATTCACTCGGGAGAAAAAAAAACTTTTAAGGGTGCCATGGTATCTCATTGGAGACCGCAGACAGTAATGCCAAGAACCCTTTACCTGAAGGCAGGGGGGGAGTAATATCTGAACAATCAACAAACCAAGCACCTCAATATTGTTTGAGGATGGGAGATTAAGTATCTCCAGGACAGTCCTTGTGGGACACGCAGGGACTGGAGTGAGCCGAAGGCTGGGGGCCAGCAGGAAGCCAGACCTGCAGGTTCCACATCTCCACCTTCCCTTACGTCCAGGCTGCAGGGGGTTTGGTTAAGCACCAATTTGCCCAAAGGGACATGATTGAGACCTAGCAAGCCTCTGCATTGCCAGTGTCACCTCCTGTTTCACTTTTTATATTGTTGGTGGGGGTCACTGGAAGGTGCAGGTGGTTCTAGGACCACCCAAAAGCAATCCTATGTATCAGTGCATGTTTTTCCTGCCTGAGATGTCATGCTGAGTGTAAGTGATTAGCATCTGGGAAAATACATAGAGTGGCAATACCTTCTTCAAATGATGCTGTCAAAATACTTAGTAATACATTTATTTTGTTAAAATAAACTATGTACAATAGAGGATATTAATACGCAGTTACAATATACAATAATTACATGTTTAAAAGAGGATAAGCAAAAGAGTACAGAATCATGTGCAGTAAATAGGAAACTAATACTGTTTACATGATTTTTAAAATATGTAAAACAATTGCTGGAAAACTATATTTCCTTGGCTTGAAATTGTATTGCTCTGACTTGAATTTTGAAGATTTGGTTCATCTTTAAAAAGAGATATGCCACTCAGAAGTTAGACGTAACTTTTTAGTACTCATCCTTTGGTTTTACCAGACCCATACTCCAGAGATATTGCACGTAGCAACTTTTAAGAGAGAAAGCTTCAGTTGCTCACATCAAGTAAATGATGCTCTTTCTTAACTTGCTAAGAGCTGATGGATGATGTGTTAGGCTCTGATTTGGGCTGAGGTCATTGCATTTGCTTCACGGATGAACTCAATGAGAATAACTTGTTGCACTGTAAGTATTGCTGAAGTACTACGCAAAAAGAAAGGAAAGAAAATTTCTTGTCTTTGTGTTCTCAGGGAAGCAGAGAATCTCTTTGCAGCGAAATGCCTGTACGTAACAGGTGCGTCAACATCATGACAGGTTCAACTGGATTCAGTTATCCTTGCACTCGAGGACAGTCCAGGTCTGTCTCCCTGCTCTTCCTCTCTGCAGCCTTCCTCTTTGAAGCCCTCCTTTTCACAAGGAGGAGGCTGGGGCTGGGGCAGCACGGCTGCTGTGCCGTGCCCTGCTCTGTAGCACATCCCACCCGGCAGCCTGGGCTTGCCACCTCTGGTCACCGCTGCTGAGGAGTTGAGATGACTTCGGCAGTGTCTTTCCTCTCTCACGTAGCTTTATGTTAATGCTTGTTAAGGGGTTAATATTTACAGGTTTGGGGAAAGTTTGGGCTCATTTACTCCATATCGACAGGGTGGTTCTGTGCCTGCCGGTTCAGTAATGTTGTTAGAGCAGCTGCCTGTTTTGGGGGAGTGTGTTGGGAGAGACGGTACGACAGTCACACTGTGGACGTGGCTTACATCCAAACTACTCTGACAGACATCAGACAAAAATCTGTACATGCTATCAGTACAAATAACTGTTGTGCTGGACGATCTGGAAACTGTAGACTGGCGACAACTGTTTGCTGTGAATTCATTAGCCTCTGATCAAAGTCAAAATTTGCCAGAGCTGCTATCAGCAAGAGCTCAAAGTGATCTTTGGCACAACCAAATGCAAAATTCAATCTGGCATGCTGAATGCTACCACTCCACTGGGGTGAGATGAAATTTAATGACAGCAATGAGTGCAGTGTCAAACTCAGCAAAGATACCTATTTGTCTTGATATTACACTGCTAACGTAATCATTTTCATCTTCGGCTGCAGTAATGGTTGAAAGCAGGAGTTACAAATCCAGTCTCCAGAGCTTGAGCTAAAGATCAGATCAGATCAAAGTCTCCAGATGCCTAACTTCTTTAGGGAGTCAACAACCAGCAGCCAAAAAGTATAACAGATTCTTGGACCCGGCTCAGTGTATCTGTGTGCTCAAAGCTTGGTCAGCCACAGTAATAGGGCAGACAAAAAGGAAACAAGAAGATGCTCAAATGCTTTCCATGTTAGTCATGTGTGGACCCCACCGAAATTTTCCATTGTCTTCATGAGAAATGAAGCTGAAACACAGTACCTTTGAAAATCCAAACCTGAAATTATAGTTAAAAGATGCAGCCAACCACTATGGCATTATGGTCTGTATGTTCTGGAAGGAGGCGAGGGGGGGGGGGATCATGCTCAGAGCTATTTTTATTAGCACGTGTTTTCAAAGTCAAAGAGATTTTTCACCACTGACAGCAATTCATATGAGCTTGTCCCTCTGCGATATGTGGGTTTGTGAGCTCGTTTTGCTCTTGCAGTGAGGTTCTGACTCTCTTTGTTGTTCTGCTGGGGTTCCTGGAACTGCCCAGGAAAAATAAATTGTCATTCACAGATTTCTGAAAGCTTTAACTGAAGCAAAGAAAGCAGAATGAAAAAAAAATCATCCTAGTTATGGGCACCCCCTTAATATCTTAAAATGAAATTTACATTTCAGGATCAAGCTGACAGTGACTCTGGACCCTGATCTTGCAGCTATTCATGTTTTGTTTTGATAGGTGAGGAGAGCTGAGATCACAAGGCACTATTGAAGTCAGTGGGAGGCTTTTTCCTGCCCTCAGAGGGTCTTTATTCACTTAGAGGAAAATAGGCATTTATAGGAGAGACTTGTTTTCATTTTTACACAGAGCACAACTGTGTCCAGAAATGATCTGACATAGGTTGCTCCATGCTCACCTCCTGTCACAGTAAGAACTCTAGTCCTATAGAGATGTGAACCAAGAAAATGTTCTGTATTTTCCAGATAAATACAGAAGCAGGATAAAACAAATCGCACATACTCTTTAGGCAAAAGGAAAATACAGGAGCAATGCATATGCAGCCAGATTCCTGCATTCAACCTGTTCATTAAACAAATGGTTCCTGGGCTTAAACGAGCATATGTTGTATTGCTGCGGCGGAGAAGGCACATTTGCCTTCTCCATTTGTGTTTGTGTTTCAGACCAGCCTGCCTTGAGACTGATTGATGCCATTGCAATTTATTTTTAATCTGGATGAGGTTTCAGTACTGTGAATCAGGAGGTATTTGCTGTGTCGCTGGGGAAAAAAAGCTGAAGAAAAGGTCATGGACTACAAGTAAGCTTTCATATCTGAATTAGAGGGACGTTTTTGTAAGGAAGTGCCAGCTCCCGTGGTGAAAATACATCTGCTAGACACATACTCTTGGTGTAATTGGCCAATGTATCCCTTGCTGTGTACAACACTGGCTGTGATGAAGGGAGGCAGTGGTAGAAATTGTTTGCAAGAACTTCTACAGCCTTTTCCAAGCTCCTGCAAAGGGCTCTCAGACTGTGTCTCTGGAGTCTTGGGACAGTATCTTGGGTGAGATCTTGACAGCTGTGTTTGTTTTGAACTGAAGCAGTGCTTTAAAAGAGAAGAAGGGTGAGAAATATCAGTGACAGCTGCTGAAATGATTGTTTCAGTGGTCCTGCTGGACTCTGTGAATTCTGCAGCTCCCACTTAGCATGAGAGGCTTCCTTTCTCGGCTACACCAACCCTTCATGTCAGGCGCTCTCCTGGCATATTGGTGGTGCAGAAGATTAGCGGCAGGTCCAGCGGGTGTCAAAGTCGAGGGAAAGGCCCACATCGTGCCTTTGGCACTAATTGAGCCTAATTCAAGGCAGCGTGAGACAAAGCTTTTTATTTCTCGGTCTGATGCAATTGATTGCTCTTCATGAGCTACACACTGCTGTGACAGGAGGTGTTTGCAGGGCAGAGAGGGAAGGTCTGGGAGCGTTTGGCATGCAGGACAGTCATGGGGAGCTCAGATTGAGAACTGCTCCCCTCCAGTCCCAGGGGATATAAGCACACGGGACTTACACCTGGCTGAACAAATGCTCCTGTATGGCACTGAGTAGGGTTGGAGCTTTGTTTCCACATCTTTCTTTGTCAGAGAAATTCAGGTTAACAACTCCCGATAGAACATTAAGGTTTCAGAAGAGGCCAAAGGAGATGGGTTTTCTAGGATCTAGCAGACTTCTTTTAAGTTGTGAGTGCTTTAGGAATGGCAGCAGACTATTAGCAGAGGCAGCTCTGTCAGGAAAGGCTTTGACGTCGTTTGCATTAAAAGGACATTGTCAGATAGGTTCCTGGGATGGTTTATAGCCTTTATGACTATCCTGCCTCTGCTCCTTTGAAGGTGAAATCAGGGTCTGATTTCCAGCTCGTCTTACAATGAGAAAACCTATCTCCTTTCAGCTGGCAATCATTTATTGATTTTCTTTTCTTGTTACTAATGGTGCTTGAAAATAACTTGAAGTTTATATCTGTTGCCTTATGCCTGTGCTTGCACTGTGCCTGGTGTGTTGATATTTCTGAAAATAGGCTTTGCTGCCTGTTCACACACCATCTGTTGGCTTTTAGGAAAGGTATTAGGTATGAGTTGCCAGATAGTCAATGAGTCTCCTGGCATCTGTCTACAATGCCTTTCTGAAGCCTGTTGCTCTGTGTTATTCCATCCTCCCCAAAACAGCAGACTATCAGGGCAGATCCTTGAAAAAATGTCACATTGCATAGATAAATGTGTGTACATAACGCAGGCCTAATGTTTATGGGACCTGCATTAGCCATGTCTATTTAAAAAAAAAACAAACCAGTTATTTTGTTGGAAATGAAATTAAAAATAAAAGGAGTACAGAGGTGATTTCTCAGTGGATTGTGACCACCCTCCCTCCTTTCTAGCTCCCAAATGTCAAATTTTAATTACAATCAGCTTGAAAAACTTGCAATTGTACTGCTTCACAAACTTAGGCGCTTCATTTTGTAGATATGAATAAAACCCTGGTTAATCTTAATATTTTTTACATGTATCTGCTTTCACAGTTATGCAATGATTTGTGCAGGGTGCTACAGTTTAATACATTAGGATAGGAGCATTTTAGCTTCTATATCACCATATGATTTTTTAGTTAATTTTCCTCCACTGTAGTTACATTAGCACTAAAACTTCCTATTTGATTTTTGATTTTATGTGGCTACCCTATGCCATCCTATTAGTATTAATAGGCAGTACTGATACTGGGTGGCACACAAAAATATCATTTCAGTATTGTGGCTTGCTCTGATGCATGCCGGGAATGCTATATTGCACTTTGCCAGTGTGCTCATTATTTTGCGATAAGCTCAGCTGTCAGTCTGGATTTTTGTTTCCTCTGTATTTTGTGAAGCTCTAAGAATATCTGGCAGCTCCAACCTGAGTGTTTGCATTGCACTTCAGCTACAGCAGACTTCACTTACTTCAACCAGAGACTTGTATACAGGCTAGTGCTCTACAGCAGCCTACATCAGCTGTAAGAAAATCACCACCTATTTCCACTGAAGCTAAGAGCAGCACAGTGAAGCTCTAATTGTTTTCTCTGATATCTGTTGAAACCTTTTTTTTTTTTTTTAGTTCCCCAGTGGACTTTTAGTTACTCCTAGTTTCCCTCATAGTCTTCCAATATCTTTTTACATGTTATAGTTCAGCTGATTGCTGGTGTCCCAGCTGCTACACACGCTGGGACAGCAGCACAGCCTCTGCGGCACGACATGAGCTCCTTCACTGGGCTTCAGCTCTGTCCTCGCTCTGAGCTGTGTTGTATCAGGCAGTCCATTGGAAGCAAATGTCTGGGACATAATAGAACCAAATGTAATGTATGTACGAACAAGGCTGGCGGTAAGGAAATCTTTCTTTTGTATAGCTTTGAATTAGTGCAACTTTGTTTTCATCCATACTTGTGCGCAGCAAGGAAGAGGTGGTGAGTGAAAGCCAGCTGGGTAAGAGCAGCAAGGCACTAAGCCCACATTTGATCGCTCTTTT